>NW_017728931.1:41080779-41082344 GCF_001723895.1 Crocodylus porosus
AAGTGGTGCTGGCTCCTACCCTGCAGGTCTTTAAAAAGGAGGCTAGATGAACACCTTGCTGGGGTCATTTGACCCCAGTACTCTTTCCTGTCATGGCGGGGGTCGGACTTGATGGCAGGGTCAGAAGAGACCTGAGCAGATCAACTATGAAACCCACCAGATACACCCTCTTTTCCTCATAGGTAGTAAAACCCTGGAATAGGTTACCCAGAGAGGTTGTGGAATCGCCATCTGTGGTAGCGGGGAGTACCTCAATGATGACCCATATAGGGGTAACGGGGTCCCCAAAAGAACCCTCACTGGTTCCCAAGAGTGGGACACTGAGGTGGCCGATTCCCCTGGGAGCAGGGACTTGACAGGGAAGACACTGGCAGCATGGTCTGGAGAGCTCCAGGCACTGTGGCCACCCCACTTTACAAGCTCGTGCCAGATCTGGGTTGGCCAGCGTGCATAAAGACATGCCCTGCACCAGCTGAACAGAGAGAGCAGAGGCCCGGAATCACAGCTGTGAGAGCACTGACCCAGAGCAAGGACTGACCCGGCAGGGGTGAGGGGAGCAGAGCAGAGCCTGCTCACCTGATTTGAGGCTCCAAGGAGCCTCAGGACATAGGGACCAGCACTACGCCATGGAGAAACTGACAATGACACAGAGGCACCAAGAGATGTCATTTGCTTTTCTGGAGCACCGAGTGCGATGGACCGTGAGTCCATTCTGGAAACGGGTACTGGGCCCCATAGTCACACTGAGGGTTAGCAGAACCAGATGAGGAAAAATTAAGGACTTGGCTGATTAGCCCTGCCGGACATACTCATAAGAACCCAGAGAGCCAGGATTAAGGGGCTATCAGATATTTAGTGAGGAACAGACGTCAGTTTGACATACCAAACCCCTAGAGACTGCCATGACAGGGCAGGGGAAGACTATTATTAGCCTATTGAGACTATTTACCTGGGCAGGAGCCCAACTTATTGACCATTTGCAAAGATGGTGCCATTCCATCATCCGATGGCACATAGCCTGGCAAGACCATAAGATCTGGTTGGTGCAAGGATGGGGTGCAAGGGGAGGCAAAGCCCCCAAGTTACAACAAGCTGAGGCACTCGTGAGGGCAAGAGTAGACCATCAAGGATCCTCCCCTTTTACTATAAAGATCAAGATGTGGCGGGTGAGACTGAGGGTGTGCCCCACTAATACGAGCCAGCAAGGCCAAGCTGTCAGGCTCCAAGGACTGGCACTCAACAGATCAGAGCACTAAATCTCGATGGCAGAGCCAAGTGTGACACAGCCGTCTACACCGTCCTTGGAAGTTTATAAAACTAGACAAAGCCTTGGCAGGGATTATATAGTTGGGACTAGTCCTTCTTTGAGCAAAGGGCTGGACTAAGTGACCTCCTGAGGTCCCTTCCAACCCCAATTTTCTACAATTCTATTATTTTATACAAATTCTTCATTGACTGCTACTCTTTGAGATGTGTTCATAGATTCATAGATGCTAGGGTCGGAAGGGACCTCAATAGATCATCGAGTCCGACCCCCTGCATAAGCAGGAAAGAGTGCTGGGCCT
>NW_017728931.1:41082488-41127185 GCF_001723895.1 Crocodylus porosus
ATGAACTTATAGGCAGCCATCAGGTCGCCTCTCAACCTTCTCTTGCGGAGGCTGAAAAGGTCCAGTTTCTCTAGTCTCTCCTCGTAGGGCTTGGCCTGCAGGCCCTTAACCATACGAGTGGCAAGATCTCGTTTTCATTTAACGTGTGTCTTATGGTCATTACATAATGCAGATATTTGTGGTACAGCATGATGCTGTACCAAGTCAAATGCCATATAAAATTATTTCCCTATGGTTAACAAAAACTTGCAATCTCAAATAATTAAGTCATTTTTGATTGACAAGACTTATTTTCCATAAAACCATGTTGACTGGGACTAACTGTGTTCTTCATCTACTGAACCCTATATCTACTTTTCAGTAAGTTTCTCCACTTTATCATTTCTCGTTTATATTTATTGCTTTTTATTTCCCCATTTCCCTTCCTCCAGGTGCTGCTTCTAGTGTTACAGTATGAAAGAGGAAAAAAAATCGTTCCCCTTTCCCCCACAAAAGACCACCAAAAATAAGGTAAGTAGTCATGAGTGTTCAAAAACTTCTTTATGAACAATGACAAAACATTGTGTGTGGGACATGGGTACTAGTATTCTAACTCAAAAGACTAAAAGTAGAAGACATCTTTGTCCTGTTACAAAAGTTACAGCAAAAACCAGAGTTTCAGCAAACTATCCATTCTCGTACCAGTACTGAAAATGATATAATTAGCCAGAATATGAAACTGAGAGAAAATCCTCATGCTCAGTGTTATTTAAACAAACTGTTCTGATCAGTCCCTTTCCGCAAACACCTGCCAAACAAATGCATAGTGTGTGTGTGTGTGTGTGTGTGTGTGTGTGTGTGTGTGTGTGTGTGTGTGTGTGTGTGTGTGTGTGTACACAGAGACACATCCACCAGCAACCTCTTGTTTCTTGTGGCTCCTCTTCAGATTGCCCCAGATTAGTCATTTACTTTTAGGTATTACAGATGCAAAGGTCTAAAGGCATTGTTCAAATACAGTAATACTAACATCATCAAGACTATCGAGCCTGAGGCCTATCATAACACATCCATGTATGGTTCCCAAATCTGCAGTTTTTGCTATCTTATCACTACTCCAGTGTCATGTTTAATTTGCCATCCACACTCATCCCCTAGCTCTTTTGACACGGCTGCTTTCCAGACTCCCCTTCTTCCCCCTCATTTTCCCTCCACCTACCCTGATTAAACAACTATTTCAATCATTTTTCCTCCTGCTGCCTTAGGAACCACAACTTTTCCACCAGCAGTCTCTTGTCTTTATTTTCTAACCTACTTTTTGTCAAAGTATCTGCAGATGTAATTAGGAGCACAGAACTGGAAAGGACCTTGAGGTTCACTGAATCCAGATTCCTCCTATTGCAGGCAACCACAACGCAGAATGCCTTCATAAAATGACTGAACATAATCTCAAAACTCGTTAAGCTTTTCACCCTCACTATGCTTATCAGGAGGCAGGTCCAAAGACCCTATGCACTTTATTTTTAAAAATAAATTGAGACACTTCCCACACTGGTCCTGAGTCACACTGGCAGTTTTTGTGGTTTTAGTCACACTTTCCGATTAAAAGGTCCATCTCTCCCCCTACAACTTTGTGAAAGGCTACCTAAACAAAGGAACCTCAATACAGACATAATCTTGGGTAGTAAAGCAGGAGTTCTATCGAGCTCTTTCATCTGTAACCACTCTGATAGCTATTAATTCAACTGTAGTCACAAACACAGTTGACTTGCTTGAATTAATGGTCTAGAATCACATGGATAATAGGAAAGAAGGTAAGTTTACTTTTCTGAGCGGAACGAGCATCCTAGCTGTCCCAGCACTCACTCTGAAATGTAATGGTGAGAAACAAAAGGCCGAAGCCCGAAAGACATTGCAAAAGACTAAATTTGAGGGAAGAAAAATATTTCACATTTACTAAGGCTGAAGTGTCTTCTAACGAAGTACCAGAGTTACTTTCTGCAGTGTTTTTTCCTTTAAATGAGTTATGCATGAGCAAAGCTTTCCAGCTGTCAGCAGAGTAAGCTGGCTAGGCATCCCAAGGGCAGAGTTAATGCACAATGAAATCTCACATCTGGAGGCCTGCGGCAGGCGCCAGCTTGCTCCCTTCCTAGCTCGATTAAAGGGTCTTTGTCATTTGTTAACTGTGCTCATGAACCCTTCACATGCGTACCTAGTAGGTTTCCCTTCTTTGCTTCACCTCAGGGGAGACTGGCACTGGAATGAGAAGGGACAGAGGAAACACAAGCTTTGTTTAAGAGTCCAAGAGAGCAGTTTGTTTCTATGAGTCACGTCGATGAGGAAGGGCAAGTGGAACGCAACCACTGAACACGCACATCCTCAGCTTGGTTCTTATTCACTTCCATGTTCCACAAAGTAGCAGAGGAGAAAGATTAGGCACTAACTACATCGTTTTAATTAAAAACAAACAAACAAACAAAAACCTGACCCTACCTCCACTTCTCTTCCTATTCACAACCCTCTCCTCCCCCCCCTCAAAAACTTAGCCAAAAAATGTGAGAGCAGAATCAATCTACACAGCTGTGCAAGCAGAGTGGTGAGAGGAAGGGGGAGGGAGCTGGGGAAGGAAACTCTAGCTGTAAAAAACTGAAGGAACGAGACGTACAATCAACACTGGCAACTAGCCCAGTTAGATAGAATTACTCCGAGATGAGAGGGACAGATGTTCTGCAGGAAGCCGGCAGCCCTCTTGTATTAGAGACTGACTCGTCACTGAAAACATACTATTTAAAAAGCCATATTTTCCTCTCCCTTTAGTCTTTATTAGCAAATTGTTGTTTGAGAGCGTCTCCTTCTTACTGCTAATTCCTCCTATGCCAGCCTGATTCTATTTGTAGTGTTACAACCCTTTCCAGAGCAACTGTCATATTACTACTTCTGCTGTCAATTAGGAGTTAATCAGTTCCTTCTGCTTACTTGGCAGGCATTGTTGCCTTGCCTTTTCTTAAGTTTTTGGTCTGAATAATTTTTTTTCAGTGTTAGTTTTACTAACAAGACAGTTTTTTCACTAGTTGCTAGATGCTCTAGCAAAAACTCTGAAGAACTAGATAGGCATGGAAAGGCACCTAAGGCCATACTCCTTTCCATCCCCTTTTTCTGCTATCCAAGGCACTGCTGTTTCCACCCTGTGGAGGGGGGTGACTGAAAGGAGTCCCATGCCTTTTACATCACACTGGGTGCAATAGTCCAGATCAACTTGCAAAATAGAAAAAAATTGAAAAAAAGTGTCTCAGCCTCAGCAGCAAGGTAAATTTGAAGCACCTTGTTAAAGCCTGGCTTCTGCTCTTGTTTAAGTTAACAGTAACACCCTGACATGAGAAACTGGGTCTCCTATCCCTAAAGGGACATATACCCACATCACACCTCTTATTTCAAGTGGCAATATCTACTTAAGGAAAAGAGTTAGATCAAAGGATTATAGGGCATTAGAAAACAGATCCAATTCATTCTGGCACCACTGTAGCAACAGAGAGCTTGCCCAGTACCTGAGGTTCCCAATCGTCCAAGAACCACATATGTGGGTAATACTTCTCTTGAGCCTTTTCTTTTGGAAAGGGATCTCTGTAGCATCCTTTTTCTTCACTTCCCTACCATCTTACTGGCTTTACTTTCCCTCAGGCTTCTGGACATATCAAATGCACTGGATGAAGAGTGATGCCTGAAAACCTTGAGTACCTCTGGCAATATTAATCAATTAAGAAATTAATCGAAACAAGCAGGCTGGTCTCTTCTTTCCTTACTGTCACATGTGTGAAATGATGACATGAACCCCACTGCAATCACCATGGGGACACACTTTCTTGGCAGAGAAAAGAAAAAGGATGAAGGCGTCGCATTTTTCATCAGATTTCTGCTCCTCACCACAAAGGAGCAGCACCACACAGAGAGGAAGATTTAAAGCTGGTTGGTGGCATGTGGCAAGAACATTAGTGCCCTCCCCAAGTCTCAGCAGTCAAAAAAGGTCACTGGCAGCCTTCAGTAACACACGTGTAGAGAGGGCAACTATGCAAATAGCTTTATTAATACAAGTCTTGACCAGCTATCTAGCATCTTCACAGTTCCTCAACTTGGCCCTGTTACACAATTAAATACATTCCCCTCCACTGTCCACACTCTTAGTAGTTCTACTTTAAAATGTGAACCAAAAGTGTCTTTGTGCTTGGGCCTCGCATCTGTTAAGCACTCAACAGACAAACGGTAAATACAGTCTCTACCTAAAATACTTTGTAGTTTAAGATAACAAACAGTGGAAAAATGCTGAATCCAAGATTATAACACATTTGCTGTTTAAAAATAAATAAATAAATAAGGTTCCCCAAGATTAAGATTTTTTTGCCTCATTTTGGGTTGACTCAATGCCCCATTTACTCTTGCAACCTAAAACATGTATATACCTCACTCGCACAGGATGTGTCAACCATCTAATTTTCCCAGTGCCCATTTCTCATGACCTAGAAGCAGCACTCCAGTTTTTACTCTTCCACTGTAATTTTTGCCTTTTCCTCCTTCCTCCTGGGTCATCCAAAGACTCGCAATTCCAAGCCAGAAGCATTTGTTTTAAAGCCTCATCCAGCTGCTTGAGCAACTGTTTGGTTTGGTTTTTTGGGGGGTAGGGAGAGAAAGAGTTGCATACAGTCAGTAGCAACATAGGGACATTTGCATGTGGCACAGGACCCAATTAAAAAACTATTTTGGAAGACTTGGGAAGTTCTGAGTTAGATCCACAACTTGGAGAAGACAAATGTCACCTCACCATAAGTCCAATTCTCAGCCCGTGCTATCCAGAGAACCACAGTTGCTGCAGCCAGTTAAAAGGGCCTTCAGAAACCACTGACAGCCTTTTCACTCTTCTGTGTGTATCTGAATGAAAGAGGAACTAGAGGGATGGCAAAAATAAGGTTTTCCCTCCTGAACTGGGAAAACTTGCAATGCACTATGTTGCAACAGGGACCCTAGAGACCTGAGCATAATTCTTGTCTTCTGGCAAAGACAAACTGGGCCTGAGCGTAGGAGTAGGGTTGACAAACTAGACAAAGGCAAGCAAAGGGGCCTATAAAAGGCAGTATTGATGCTAGGTCAGGAGGCCTTTAAAAAGGGCTATTAAGGTTAAAAAGGTCTTCGTATCCTCAAGAGTCTATTACCTAGACTAGAGAAAAGAGGAAGCCCAAATTCCATTGAATGTTCAGGTAACAGAAGAAATGGATTTGAAATGTAGAGAAATAGTTGCCCTGGGGTGATGGCGGGGTGGAGGTTCCAAGGGAAACTAAACAGCAGAGCTTGACAGATCAATGGACAAAGCAGGAACAGATGCTATCTAACCAGAAAGAACATATTAAGGCTGATAAGCCAACTACAGTGGTCAGAGAAAGGATGTCTACATCATAGTCCTAAAGTCTACAGACATACCTGAGCTAATGCAGCAGCTATTAGCAATGTAGACCAGAGCAGCATATATTGCAGAACCTGCTCAGGAAACTGGATAAACACCTGGGCTATGCACGGAGTAGTTGCACGGGTTCGTACTTCAAAGTCCTGTTAAGAGCTATGCTGCTACTTGCACCCAAGTTGAACTAACTTCAAACTAACTAGGTTAAGTGTACGCAATCTGAAGGCACACTTTTGGACTGCAACTTAGAAGCACCCCTTCTTGTGCTGCAACTAAGCTGAAAATGCTTCATCTAGTTTCGTACCTTTTTATGCGCTGATCTGTCTATACAGAGAAGTTTTCCAGAATAACTACAGGTATACCCAAATAATTATCCCACTACATACAGGCAGTCCTCAGACTTGCAACACAATTGGTTCCTGAAAACTGTGTCTTAAGTCGAAACATTGCAACTTGGAACCAGTTTTGCCATACAAAACAATGCATTTATATTGTAAAGATACCAGATCGGGGGGGGGGGTGTCACACATCCCTCCCTCATCCCACCCCATGCCCTCCTGGACAAGCAGCAGGAGCTGCTGGACAGGCTGTGGCTTTTCCTGCGGCCACCTGCCTCACCCCAGTACGAGTTGCCAGGGGATCGGCCAGATGAGCTGTGGCTTCTCCTGCAGCCACCCAGCACAGCCCCAGAACTGCCTACCTCGTCCCGGTGGGGGCAGCCAGGGGAGCAGCTGGACGAGCTGCTGCTTGAGCCACAGCTTCTCCCGTGGTTGTCCAGCGCAGCCCTGGCACTGCCTGCCTTGCCCCCACGGGGGCAGCTGGGGGAGCAGCTGGACAAGCTGCAGCTTCTCCCACCACCCACAACCCCTGCTCCTAGAGCCCAGTGCAGCCCCAGCTGGGCAGTGTTTGTCCCACCCCGTTCCAGACCCAGTCCCCAACTCCAGCAAGGGCCCTGACCTGCCCTCCCACAGCCCTTTCTTTCCCCCTCCCCTTCCACTGACAGACCTGTATCCAGCATCATAAAGTTGAAATGCATGTCTGAATTTCAAAACTCAGGTGTCAATTTACAAACATCGTAACTGCAGTTCATCGTAACTCAAACCGTTGTAAGTCAAGGACTGCCTGTATAGCTGCATCATTATAACTACCTATGTGGACACTATTCTAGCATAGCTGCTCTATTCCAGATCTCACAGTCAAAGACTTTGGACATATCATTTAAACCAAGGACATTTTCTGCCATCAGGAGACCAGGAGATTGTAGATGAGAGCATCCACAGTTTGGAGATGGAGTTGTGGAGGCTTTAGTTAGAAAGAAGACAACATACATGAAACTTAATAAACCACTGCAGGTGTAGTGTATGACTGAGGAAACTACCCAAGGAAGTAAGAAACCTAGAATGAAACAGCAGGGCCAGGTCAAACTCTCCCAATTGCATTTGCCTACCACCCCAGCTGTGGAAAATGGAGATGCTCACAAAAAGAAAGCAACAGAAGAGATTGAGAGGAGTCAGTCTTATTGCAAAGCTTTCTGAAGGAACTCAAGGGGACTTGGAGCTGATTAAGTCAATGTGAAAGGTCCTTTTTAAGGGTGTGAGACACAAGGTCTGCAGACCTCCAAGGATAAACTCCCTTCATTCTCTTCCATTAGTCAAATGAAGTGCCCTCGCTCAACTTTACAATGTTCCCAGCTGCAGGACAATGCCAAAGTTAACAATAAATGTACTTATCCAAACTATTGTGCTCTATCCACTCCATGATTAACCATATATTTTTACTTATCCACAAGGGGATCCTTCAAAATATAAAGAGAAACATTTAGCTGTGTGGGATATTGTTTACCAGACCAGCTGCCAGGCATATAAATAGTGTTTTCTGTAGAACATGTGAAGACTTGCTCTCCCATACCATTCCCAAAACAGATGTGCACAGGTTCACCTCCCACCTCATCATGGATCCAGTCCCTTAAGTGCACAGTTACCAAACAAAGCTCAGCTGGAGAAACCCCAATACACTTCGTTCTTCTACATTTAACTGGTAGGAAATACAGTGGCAGAGTGAAATTTCAAACCACCATGTGCATGTCTCTCGGCTCTTACTAAAAGAAGAAATAGTTGCAGATTTAGACATCATAAGTACTCAGCAGATCTCCTGGTAAATAAGTATGTTCCTCTTACTTAAGCTGGAAAAAAAGAGGACAGAGAAATAACTAGTTTTAAGTACGTAGTAGAGAGCAAAAATAGTCGACTCCTACCATTCCTCCATATGGTTTCTTCATGAGACAGAAGGACTGTCTCAAGTTTTGTTTAAAACTTCTGCTTTTTAATTTTTATATGTTTACAGCTGAAATAACAGTTCTCCACTTCCCCCTCTTTGCTACAGGACTATAGCCCATTCTTTGGAAAGCCCTGCTTAATGGCTTCAGGCAAGGCTGCAAGCCCAGTTGTAGCATTGCCTTCCATGCTCAACTACTGAAGGAAAGGGATGCAAAGTTCAATCCGTTCCCTAAGCACAGACAGTTAAAACCACACATGTAACAGGCCAGCTCTGCACCACTGGCAGAGGTCAGCTGCAGAAGCAGCTATATTTGTACTACCCCCAAAAAGACTGTGCCCAGGGCTACTGTCCCTGCCACCTCCACCTCAATTATGCTACTAGTCATAACCAAAAGGTAAGATGGGGTGACCTGCCTGTTTAAGTAAATGCATCAGTGCTAACAGAATCAAAATTAAATTAAATAAGAAATGATATTCTTGCAGTACTTTCAGTCACACAGGCATTTAAGTCAAGGAATACAAAATTTGTGCTTTTCACTGGAACAACAACAACATGGCCACTCAGAGAAAAAAGTTAATTCCATGGGAGCCATAAAAGTGAATTTGAGCATATGTAAAGTTTAACATCGTATCACATTTAAATGATATGGCCCACGTGCCACAAGTGGAGAAATACAGGCAATCCAACAAAGTGCGTTCAGTGTACTCTTTCTGTACAAGTCATCAGAATACTAAGCAGCAGACAGCGATCAGAGTGTGTGTGTGAGAGAGGAAATGAGTCACTGCAAAGTCCTCAGGGGATTCGCTGCCTTGTAATAGACATTTTTTATCTGAGAGATAAGAATGGGTCAAAGTTTTCCCCAGCGTTTCCTACAGGACTATCACAACTCTGACTTTTCTAAACCCTGTACTTTATACATTTGCATTTAAGGAGCACACAATCAGCCTGCAGAAACCCAAACCAGGAAACAATGCATCCCTTTATACATGCACACAGATTGCACATGCCCACAGACTCAAACCATGCATGTGTTCTGAAGCTAAAGTATTTATGACAAACAACAACAGCATCTTCACAAAACTGAATCTCTTACAAATACCATACCAGCACCTAGATACAGGCTAACATTTTCCAAAGCAACTCAAGATGCCCAAAGTAAAATCACTTTGAAAGACTTGGATGTCAAAGGATGGGCACACAGCACCTTCTGATAAATCAGGCTGCTGCAAACTGCCTTGAGGTGAAGCACCCATGATCACTAGCTTCACTGTTGCCCAACATACTTACACAGCCAAACACAGCTTCAATTCAGCTCCACAACTGTATCACCTTTGGAACATGGATGTCCTCAGTGAGCATCCCTGCTTACATCTACCTGCACTGTGCTGCTGCACAGAAGCTGCAACAAGCAACCAGAGGGTTAAATACCACAAACTAGGAAACATCACCTCATCAGTATCAGATAAGCCTCTGACATTTAAAAGTCCTTTATAAAAGGACCATCTGCCTTTTGATTGCCTTTGAGCAATGGAACAGGTAGCTGGCATTTCACAGACTGTTTGTCAACAGACACATCCATCTGCATCAGGTTCTGGCATTTATCACTGTAAAGCACAGCCCAGCTGGAAGGGCATCATGGCACATCAATCCTAATGGAGACCCAAAAATGTAGAACTCTTCATTTGCCTGCCTACATCTAACAGATGCTAGAAGAAGTGACAAGAAGGTGGGAACTTACAAACCAGAACGAGTTTAGCCATCTTCAGGGATGCACAAGTTTTGTGTTTGCGTTGCTGGACTTGAATTAGGAGCCTACAGGACAACTTGCTGGCAAAACATGAAAGTGAGACTGGGCAGGCCAAGTTGGCATTGATGCAATCAGACAAATTTATGAGAGAAAAAGAGAAGACACAAACATATGTACAGTAAAATATAAAACACCTTTGGGAAATCTTTAAATCTTCTCTTTCCTTAAAAGGTAAGCTAAAATGCCTGGAAAAGTAAGTCTTATAGAACCATTTGGGATCTCAGGATGCTTAGCAGAAGATGCAAGACTTTGGTAACTTGTTAAAAAAAATAAATAAATAAGTCTAAAGGCCCACTGCCTGCCAAAACCTGTATTCAGCTCTTCAGGGCTCTCCTTTTCTCCAGCAACTGCCAGTGACCTCACCAACACCTACAGCTGAGCACAGAGCTGAATTCCTTAAGGTGCTCTAAGTATCGCTGAGATCATCAGCGGGTGCAAGCAAAATGCAAGGCCCCCAGGGGCTGAATTTTGGCACTGATAGTTAAGGTAGTGTGGAACCTTCATATTAAAGTCACATCTGTTGAAATGTATTTGTGCATTACACTCTGCAAGATTCAATTTATTAACCAGGCCTGTGAACAGCTTTTGTGGGGGTTTCTAAACAACATTTTTAACTTCTTTTACATAAATGTAAAAGGCAGCTGCCTTTCAGAATTCTCATCTTCCTCTACACCTCCTCACTACCCCCTAGTCAGAGATCTGGTTGCAGGAGGAAATAGATCCTCCCTCTTCTTCATGAGCTTTTCCATCATTTCCACGACTCCCTTGTCTTTGCCTATTCTAAATCAATACCAGTTACTGGCTATACAGGACAGCTTTTCTGGGTTGTTTAGGTCTCTCTTGGCTATGTCCCTATATACTCAGCTGCTTGCAGAGCATATTACTTATTCACAAGTTGAGACTGGCACAGGGACGTTCACAGAAGATTGGGTTTCATGAGCAGCCTTCTAAAAGGGGCAAATACATCTTCTGAGGTAGAACTTGGGGGACAGTGTCATGTTTAAACCACAGCTACACACCCAGGTAAGAATACGCACCCCTTGGACTGTCAAGTGAGATAGCAATATTCATCAGCCATTCTTTAAAGACTATGGGAAGGTTAGCATATCGTTTACAAGAGCAAGAAAGTGAGAAAAAACACAAGCCAGCAGACATGATCTGTACAGCATTTAATCACACCACGTGGACAAACGTAAATGGGACAGGAGCAAAGAGGTAACACCAACTGCCCACTCTGCACACCAAAGTACAGACACAGTCATAGGCCTGAGGCTGAATCAATTAATTCTTTCCAGGTTAGTCTACAGTTTAGTTTAAGCTGTGCAGATTGAACCGATAAGTAAATGAACAGACATTCACTTTTGATTCTGGAAACGCAACCACATGCCTGCAGTGACCTGGCCAGAAGCTGGGAGGCGCTAGAGCAGGTTTCCATGCTCAGCTGGAGCAGACAGACTGGGCCATGACTAGCCCGCCCACCCTGTGAGAAGAGGGAGGGTTGCAGGGGAAATGCAAAGCATCCTGGGATGCTGACAGACTGCAAGTTAATTTGAATCTGGAAGGGATCTGGGACAGAAGTTCAATAAACAGATTTACCCTAAATTGGTTAAGTCTGCTACTACATCCATCCAGGGTTGTTTTAAACTGGTTTTGGCCATTTTGAAAGTGGTTTATGTGCACCGAAGTTCTGTTGTGTTATGGATTTGAATTGGTTTCCAATCACTTATCGGTTTGTGTATAATTTCTGTCCCTAGCCCAACAGAAACACCAAGCAAGAAACTTGTACACCTGGTAAGAGCATCCAAGCCAATGAATCTTACAAAATCTGAAGCCTATACCAGAACAATGCTAATTTTCTGCACTCAGTTGAGAAACTTTTATTTATCTATATCCCACCCTATCCAAAAGGCTCAGAGTGGCTATTAAAAAGGTAGTTATGGACTCCGTATTTCATTACAGCCAGCATAATAATTTCCTCCACAGAAAAATGCACTTGCAAAATAAATAAGTCAGTAAGAGATTATTAAAAATGAATTTTAAAAAAGAGAAAGAATCAAGTTGCCGTTTTCACATCTTTTCTTGATCAGATACTGGTACTCAAGTACACCCACTTAACTCCGAGTTGCTGTCGTCTCTTCTTTTATTAGTGGCTTTCCTCAGAGTTCTTGCAACAACAGAAATACATTTTTCACTCCCATGTCTGGGTTTGGGAAGATCTCTTCATAAGGGACTTCCTGCATATACCTAAGATTTAATGCCTTTGTAGGACTCGTCTCCACAAGAGAAGCAGAGTGGACTCCATTTATACAATTAAAGCAGCTTGGCTCCATGCTTGCAGAGATCAGCAATGTCTCCTCTTGAGATGTGCATAACTCTTTGTTACCTGTAATGTTTTAAGCTCCTGTAACAGCTTTACTATGAAAGAGGGAAAAGCACTGCATTCCTGAACACTGGACAGCCAGAATGCCATTGGTTTTGTAGGCTATGCCCTTCAAGTAGCGCATGGCTTGCAGCACTTTTTGTCACTTTCCAAGAACCAAACTGGAGCTGAAAGGAAGCGTTCTAGACAAAAATAAAAACTGACACGATCTTCTGAGAAGGGCCCATGATTAAGATCACTTCTTTTAATCTTGCTAAAAAAAAAAAACCCCACACTGGCCATTTTATAGAAGAGCTTTCTATCACTGAAGATCCTGATAGCACATTAAAAAAACAAACAAACAAACAAAAACACATAACATTGGACTGCCTTCTCCTAGGTCTACCAAGCAGATAGAAATTGTACAAAACTATGCATGGTTAAACAAGATATTTAAGAAGAGTCAAGGATTTTTGTGGGCAATACCTGTTATTGGACCAACTGTATAACTATACATACAGGTAACTTTCAGGTACCACTATACCTTTCCTCTACGTCCTTCCAAACTATATAGCCGATCCAATAAAATGTCATGTACAGAAACCCTTGCCCCTCGCATTTTTTCTGGATCATCACAGCTACAACATCACCCCAATACTAATGTACATAAAAGGAGGACAGCTATACTGTGGAACAGCTGGCTTGCTCTCTACTCTCATTACCTGGAGACAAGTGTGCTTCCCAAGCCGCTAAGGCCCAGCATACAGTAAATGAGCTTCCATCTTTATTAGTGTTTCTGTATCTAAATACCAAGATCTTTGTAAAGCAACATCATTCCACATCACAGCAGAGTGGCAGAATGATACAGCCAAGTTCACAGAAGTACCTTATATTCCCTCCCTTTTCAACCAGATAGCTGATACTTATGAAATTAAGGCACAGACAGGGCTCCCTAAAACCAACACGATATAGTTTCCAAAACACCTTAGACCAAACAAATAGCATTCTTATGCTATTTCAGTCTTGGACTTCTCTTAAAAAAGAGATTTGATGAGTGTGCATGGCATTAAGTAACAGAACTTAGCACAGAGTTTCTCCACCCCCTTACCTCTTGAGACCTGGAGCAGGTGAGTGATTTATCGGTGGTCTGAGACCACAAAACACCTCTATATTAAAGGGCAAACAGACATGCTAGGAGTTGATAATACATAGACATGAGACTTTCTGAGGTGGGAAATCATCTCATTTCTATGGCAGGAGGAGAGGGGCGGGAAAGGGGTTTAACATTGGAAGCCAGCATGCTAAGCCATCTCTAACTAATTGGCTGATTCTGCATTTTGTTAGAAAAGAAAGAGTTCAGCTACTGTTCTCTGTCTTATATGGCCAACCCTGTAGCAAGTGACACAATATACTTGGTTGCAGAAGGCAGTAAGAAAGGAGAGAAAGACCCTGTCACTTGACAGTAACATCAGCAGGAAATTAAGAAGCACTGGTAGGCTGCAAGGGAAGGAGAGCACTAGCCAAAAGACAGGTTACCATGACATGTACGTTACAGGTCCAGGAAGTGGCAGAGAACAGGATTCAGGTCTCCACAGATTGCAAAACAGTTTCTGGGGAAAGAATTGAGACAAAGGTGCCAACAGCATCACCAGCAACTGCAGCCCAAGGCAAGTAAGTTGGAATTGGAAGATTTCCTTGCAACCAAGCACCATGTATGCACTGTGTGCGCGCTGGGGGAGGGGGCTCTTAAGTAACATGCGTCATAATCTATATGAGAATTTTAAACACAAAAGTTAACAAGTCTCATTTTTCCACGTGCAAGAAGGCCTACGTGGATGAACCCACCATAGGAATTGTTCCAGGTTGGCATTGTAAAGTTATTGCAAAGGGTTTCTATGCCAAGGTCAGTTGCAAGTTTACTCTGAAGGTCTTCATGACCAGAAGCAATGAACTGTTGCAGAGAGAGCCTTAATTTACCCAACTCCCTAATCTCTGTCCAAACAGACTGAAAACCTTCTGGTAGTAGAGCAACTTGAGATTTTCAGTTTTGTTCCATCTAGTAAAATGAAGTACAGGCATACCTCAGAGATATTGTGAGTTCGGTTCCAGACCACCGCAATAAAGCGAATATCGCAATAAAGCAAGTCACATGAATTTTTTGGTTTCCCAGTGCATATAAAAGTTATATTTACACTATGCTGTAGTCTATTAAGTGTGCAATAGCATTATGTCTAAAAAAACAATGTACACACCTTAATTAAAAAATACTTTATTGCTAAAAAATGCTAACCAATGGAAAAATGGTGCCGATAGACTTGCTCGATGCAGGGTTGCCACAAACCTTCAATTTGTAAAAAACGCAGTATCTGTGAAGCGCAATAAAGTGAAGCACAATAAAATGAGGTATGCCTGTAATCTGGCAATACACTGAATCCAGTACTTGGTACAATGTTGCACAGACCATTTTACTGAATTCAGTCAAAATCTGGACCACAGCCACCCAAGTAAAAGGAGTGTTTCAGCCATTGTAAAAACCAGATTAAAAGACAGAAAATATTTTTGCCTATGACATGGTTGTGGAAGAGGGTAGTACTGTGGGCTGGGAGGAATTGTTTTTCCCCTTTCCGATAGCAATCTGGGAAAATAGCTTAAAAGAAAAACGTTTGGCCTGCTTCAGCAACTCAAGTTGAACATCTGGCTACAGCTGTTTTCCTAGCATGCAATGCTGTTCCTCAATAAGAATTAAGAGAGCAGTTCTCAAATTAAGAGAATCTCAATAAAAGGCTGATTTTCCTCCCTTTATTCACCACAAAATCTTCTGGGAAGTAGAGCTTAACATCTCTTTGAAGCAGAACCCCTAATGATGGTAGTGGGTAGCAGAATGCCAGCACCCCAGTCAGCAAAATTTCAAAGTTGTGGAATTCACCCAATCAAAGAATAAGGCCTTTATGGGAAAAGCTTCCGTGTCTGTTATTTTCGTACTGACGGTTTAAGTTAAACCTTACCAAACCTCTTAATTTGCACGAAGACGGGGAATAAAATCCAAACCACAAGTTATACAATCGCGTCTGCCTTTGCAGTTTAAACGAAGTCTGAAAACGGTTCATGAAATTACTTGCATGCCAACACCACCAGGATGCATTAGGGGGACCAAGGTCCCCCTAAGTGTTATTAAAGTCATTAACAGTCTTAAAAGGGGCTCTGAAAACAAAATGCAAGCGCATTTTAGCCATTCCCTGGTTGCATCAGTTGTTCCCTTTACCTCTTCTATTATAAAGATTACAGCCCGTCCTCCCCCATTATAACTGGAAAGCAGTTTTGGCTCATGAATGTGGGAGAGTCCAAAACAGCTCTAGCAGGGCTAAAGCAGCCCAAGTTATGCCTAAGAGGGAAGGAGGATGGCATTCCTCCATGGGCACAAATCCAGGAAGGGGATTTTAATGCTTAGGTTTTCAGGGCACTGAATACGCTGCCCCATGTCTGCTTCTCTTCCCACCCCCCCGCCCCAAGGGCTGATGCTGTTCCCCCCGCGTTACACTACCTCCTTCTGGCAACGTGGGTACAAGATGATGTCCCTCTGCCCCAAATACAAGCCAGACCCCCATCCCCTCCCACGGCCCAGGGCTGCTGCTCCTCACCGTGTTGTACAGCAGGACTTCGGAGTCCACAGGCTCTGACAGCTCGCTCAGCTTGCGGTCCAAGCGGAACAGGCTCTGATCCCCACTTTCCAGCACCTCCATGGTGACCTAGGGCCACAGCCGAGCCTGGGGACGTGTATTGGGGGCACACTTCACTGGGGGCTGGAGGCTTGCAGGGAGCAGCCCTGGTCCATAAGACCAGAGGTCTCCTCCTCCCCTCCGCACCGGAGAAAGGCTAGAGGACAGGATCTCAAGCCAGAGCAGAGCCCCTCTCCCCCGCTGTCCAGCACTCAGGGCTGCACCCCCCTGACTGTGTGCACGCAGCTGACCCGCAACGGGGGGGAAGGGGCTTTACCAGCTCCCTCTATCAGCTGGGACCCTCCCCACAGCTGCTTCAGGCTTAGCCGGGCTCCAGCCAAGCCCCACCCCCTACACGAAGTCTGCCAATCGCGGACGGGACTCCAGCTCCCTCTGCAGGCTCTGCCCAATCAGACCTTAGGAGACCGGGCGCTGTTTCCCAGCTGTGGAATGCGGGCGGGGGCTCCACATGCGTGGCGTCATAGAAGGGTGTAGGGCCCCCGATGTGGGCGGGAGCTCCATGATGTGTAGCATCAAACAGGGGGTGGCCCAATAAGAACGCTCGGAGCGCGATGAGCGGAAGCTGGGGCCAATGGGATAACGCCAAGACTGCAGGGACGGCCGGAGCCCCGCCCCCCCGGCGCTGGAATGTGGAGGGCGCGGCGCTGTGCGGGCTGGGAGGGGGCTCCTCTCACGCTGCCCGGCGAGCACAGGGCAACCGGCCCGGGGCCCGGCCGTCTGCGTCTGCCTTTCCCTCCCCTGTGGGAACCCCCCAGGCTAAGCACAGGGTTTAGTCCGCGCCTCACGCTCTGGGCTTTGCCCAAGACAGCCATTCCCGGGCACTTCATGCGGGAGCCGGGGCTTGGCCCTGTGTAGGATGTCAGAAGAAAAGCACGACTTCTGAGGGCATGACTTAGAGGGAAGGCTGAAAGAGCAGGCTTATTTAGTTTGGAGAAGAGGCGGTTGATAACAGTCTTCGGTAGCCAAAGGAGGATTATAGAGAGGACACAGATGTACTTTCCTCTGCAGCCATCAGGCACAGGACTAGAAGCAATGTACTCAAGCTGCAGCAGAAGCAATTTAGGTTGGAGAGATTCTAAGGTTGCTTTTAGCCTAAGCACAATCTTTTTGTTATGAACCCGTGTTTGCACGTCCCCGAATAAACAGGTTTGATTCAGATTTGAGGCTTTTGTCTGGCAACAAAACCCAGCCCTAACAGATGGACCAGCCAGTTGTCCCATGTGAAGTGCCTGCAAAGTATCAGAATAAAAAAATTGCAGCAGAACAAAAGCAGTTAATTTATTTCCCACTTAAGCCTTGCATGTAAACAACTGTCCCATGCCTGTTTTGATCCAAATTTTGATCAAATGGCCTCAAGCGTGGCTTCCTTCCCCTCCCCAGATCACACAGATCCGCGTGGGCAATTCTCCTCCAGGATCCTTCTTACTCCACCCAGCCAACAGCTGCATGAGCAGCAGCAAGAAAACAAATAAGGGCAATCTGAGAATGAGCAGGCACCAATAAATGACCAGCTTGTGTTGAATCGGGTATGTTGCCAAGGCAGCTATTTTAGCTATCTACGTCAGAACACGCTTGAACGCTTTCTGCATCGGTGCCAGAAAGCAAATAAGAATCCATCTGAGAGAGAAGGAGTGTTTCTAGGGGACTCACAGGACCCTAAGGTGTAAAGGGAAGAGATCCTGTTCACCTTAATGAAATTCTGTGCTATCTAAGGCTAAAAATAAACAGGTTTGATTCAGATTTGAGCCTGTTGTATGGCAACAAGCTTCAAGCCTTACAGACGGGCAAGCCTGTTGTCCCACATGAAGTGCCTGCAAAGTATCCAAATGAAAACTTTGCTGCAGAACAATCACAGCTCATTTGAGTTATTTGCTACTTACGCCTTGTGTGTAAACAACTGTCCCATGTCTGTTTTGATCCAGGTCAAATCTCAGACTAATCAACCTTGAATTAAACCGGTTGTCTGTTTTTAATTTAAGAAGTCACACCAATGGACACAAGTCAGGTTGTGGAATTTATGGCAATATTGCCCATCACAGATGGATCCAATATTAAATTGACTCTGTTCTGATCTCTATATAGAGCACCAGTAAAATGAATGTGAAATCTTTTCCTTACAAGGGCGTGATTCAAATTGTACACAAGCTGGTAGTAACAGTCAGGTACAGACAACAGACAGATACAGACAACTGTTTTATGGTTTGTTTGAAGTTCTTTAGTTATTTCAGTCTAAAGTATGCTAGGTAATAGCCCCAGAACTAAATTAATTTCCAGATCCAAAAGGTAATCCCTTCCAGGACAAGACTGAAGTACAGCAGAGGGACATTACTAGTAGATACACATTACCACTTCCTGGACCGTACCAGTCCTAGAGAGACTGTTATTCTATAGGGAATAATTCAGCATTTGCAAAACAATCTCCTGGTCAATCTCCTGGTCAAATTCAGTCTCCAAAACATTCAAATTTACCTCAAATTATTTACCTTAAAAAAAAAAGAAAAGGCAGGACAATGCATAAGATGCTGTTTAGCAGCTGGACACTATCAAGAGATTACACCAGTGGTTCTCAACTTTTTAGACTTAAGGCATCCCTTGGAAAATGCCAGCCCTTAGCTTTCATTCACATTTTGACTACAGAAAAATAATAGGGCAATTCTTCTGTTACAAAGAACTCAGAAAGACTACAACAGGTGAGCATGTTTTTGACATGATGGATACTACAGAGGCCTCATCTGGTTTACTGTGTCCAGGTTGGGCTTCAGAGTTCAAGAAGGATGTGGATAAACTGGAAAGAGTCCAGCAGAGAGCAGCAAAAATTAGAAGCTTAAGAAGTATGACAAATTATGAGGGCATGACTTATGACGAAAAGCTGAAAGAGCTAGGCTTATTTAGTTTGGAGAAGAGAAGGTTGAGGGGTGATTTGATAACAGGGTGCAAGATTTTGAGAGCCAAAACCAACAGCCAATTTTTAAGGGGGCGTATCGACTGATACCAATCCAATTTCCTATACAGCTGCATGCAGCTGGTCAGTTGTGGTGAAAGGAGAGGAGAGGGAAGTGGGGGGCAGATCAAGGGCCCTGTGGTGAGGGAAGAAGGGAGTGGGGCTGAACTAGGTGCTGCCCAGCCACGACAGGGCAGGTCTGGGACGAAGCCATGGCTCATCCAGGGGCAGCTCCCACTGCTGCTCTCGCTGCTTGCCTGGGAGGGGGAGAGGGGGCACGTGCCCCCAGATTTGCATTGGGTGGGCAAGCTGTAGCACTGCCCTTGGGGTAGGCGGTCGTGCCCCTGGGAGGGGGGGGCAATGGGGGGGCCGCAGCCATCCCAAATTTCACTGTACACCCCCCCCCAGCACCAGCACCCACTGCCCCAAGTGCAGCCCCCAGCCCCAAATGCAGCCCACCCAGCCTGTCCTGTGCAGATCTGGGGGCATTCCCCACCCCCATACCCTCCCGGACAAGCAGTAGGAGCTGCCAGGCAAGCAGTGTGCAGCAGTGGGAGTCACCCCTGCGCCCCCCTGGATGAGCCACAGCTCTGTCCCATGCCCGCTCCACCTCAGCTGGGCAGCATCTAACCAAGTCCCAGCCCCACTGCCTCCCTCACCATGGGGGGGGCGTTGATCTGCCTCTCCGCACCCCTTTCCTCCCTGTTCACCACAACAGACTTACCAGCTGCACGCTGCCAGGCTCTGCTCCTTGAGTCTTGCCCTGCAGCTGCACGTACATTTAATCGGCCAAATTATTGACTACATCAGGCCAATACCTGATATAGTCAATTTTCTTTATATCGGTGCCAATCTTAAAAGGATCTTGTGGTACCCTGGTTGAGAATCACTGGATGACACACATGAATAGTAACACAATAGTGTCACTTCAAATACTTGTTGCCTGCTATAAAAGTGTTGCTTACTTTCTGACATCTACTAGTACACTCTTAGCTGCTCACAAAATGTACACATTGCTTATTGCGTGTACAGAAATTAAGAATTTATATCAGAAAACAAAAAGGATCATTTTAAAAGTGTAAAATGCCTGTATCTGTGGCCTTGTCTATACCTCCAAAGTCTTGCCAATAGAAGTCCAGTTCTGGCAGCCAAACTATGAAAGCTTCCACGACCAGAGCTCCTCAACAGCAGCTGAACCCTCCTCCCTGCCAGCAGAGCTACTCCATCTCCACTAAGTGGAATAGGGTTTCAGCTGCAGCCTGGCAGCTAGAAGGTACATGTAGAAATTTCCACACCATCTGATGGCTGCTGTGGTCCCTTCAAAAGCTGCTACCTTCCTAAGATACACTTCAAAAACTAGCAGCACAGCTGTGGACTGAAACCACCAGAAGTGGCCTGCGTGGTCATGGAAGTTCTAGCACCAGAGCAAGGTCAGTATAGACCATGCCTGTCTCTTATTATATTACAAGCTTTTTTAGGGCAGAGGCAGTCCTCCTGTTTTTGTGCTTGAATAGTTCCTTGTTGTTCCTAGGCAGTACAATTTAACTTTAACTTTAAAATCACATATAGTTTAATTGCTGAACAAAATCTGAGATGCTAGATGGAACTGTGAGTTAGTGCACTAGCTTTTTAACTCTGTATGTACTCATTTAAAACTTTGCTTAGATTACAGTTGATCAAATAAAAGATATCACCAAAAAATCCTTGCCTCATTTATATTTCAAGAAAAAGAAAAATCACACTAGAAAAAACAAAGCATACAATAACAGGGAGTTTTTGCATTTCAGAATTGAAATATGAGGTGTTTGGATGTGAAGGTGATAGATGATGGAGATAATATGAGTACATAGGAACTGGTTATGTGGCCACTGAGGTTCAACTAGGGATTAGAGCTGCCACAGGGACAGGATTGAGACAAACTGGCATATTGATATGAGGGAAACTTCCACAAGTCCTCACACTGTTTTGCTATTTGCCAGGGAGTTAGCTGTGTCAGTCTGAAGTCAAGTAGAAGGAAGGGTAGATTTGCACCTCTGATGTGCTGAGCTTCTGCAAACAAAAGCTTATATTACATATATGTCCAAATCTACTATGCCCTCTGTCTGCCCAGGAAGCCAATCTGTGCTTTTACAGACAATTAATTCAACCATATGAGAAACTTGAAGGAAAAAAAAAACACTTCACGCACACAAAAAAAAAAAAAAAAAAAAAAGCAAACAGGAAGAACATTCAGTTGTTTTATGCACTTAGACAAATCAAAGGTTTTCTGACACCCTGAGCAAACAAGTTACCCATATAGCATGCACCATGCCAATCTTTTTTCAAACACAATGGAAGTATTCAAGCAAAATCGTGAAGCCTTATGGGATTGCTTAGCGCATAATTATAATCTTGTGTTTAACACCCATCCCAGTTGAACTTAAAAAAAACCTTGCAGATTTATGTTTTCATAGTCACGAGGAGATTTTGTCTTAGATTTGATTAAAGCAAAACACTAGAATTAAACAAGTCTCAGGATAACAGGATATTTTATGCTACTGAGTACACCAGAAGATTCATTAAGAAGGGGAAAATGTGATATTTTAGAAAATGAATTGTAAGCTATCAAGAACTGGATCTCTCAGGAGTAAATAGAGGGATCTCTTCTGGGGGTGAGGCAGGGCAGTGGACAGGGAGAGATTTCTTGTCTCTTGATGTGAATGCTGGTTGGGAGGTATGGTTTGGATTGGCAGGAGGATTTATTTGTTTGTGGTGGGATTTGGGAATGGAAGTGGTGATTGGTGGGGAAGTTGGAGTTCTCAAGTTTTGGGGTGATGTTTGGTGAATCCTCCCTGTGAGTTGTTTATTGTAGACTGCTCTGAGCCTCCTGGATAGAGCAGGGTATAAATCGAATAGATACATAAACGCTATTTCAACACAATCTCATTATTATACATAAAAAACACCACAGACTATTGTTGTTGATATTCTTTCATGAGCTAGGTCCCAGCAACACAAAGGAATAGAGCTAGTAGAAAATTGGCATTTCCATTCATTGAGCAATTCTGATGTGCAGACATTTGTTTTCATCCTAAAACTGAGGTAGTAGAGTTGAAATAGCAACAATTTTCGTGGAATAAAATGTGTCAAAGCTCTTTGATTTAAAATATTTGACCATCTTGAACCAAAAATGCTTCATTTGTTGGCAGGGGCAGCAGAGCAGTTCATTCAACTGAATAAGAACAGTTTCATTTCGGGTTAGTTCAACATTAGTTTTCCTTTCCACAAGTTGCTGTAATGCCTGAGAGTTTAATTCAGTTTCTTTACATCCCTAATCTCCTCTGTGTTTGGACTTCCTGTTTAGACATCCTCTTCCACGATGCACTATTTTGATCAAAAAGAAAAATCTGGTGTATCCTGGGATACATTGTCCAGCTACAGAGCTCGCTCATAGAGAATGGGGCCATAGGTGTGCCTGAAGCTCCACGCCCCAATTCACACACAGATTAATGCTGAACAGGCCAATGTTAAACATTTCACTTCCGTTCAACAAACCAAAATGTTTCCCATGTGGGCTGATGCCAAACAAAACTATTTTATTTCCCACAGCAGCGGGGGCGGGGGGGAGGGAGGACGACGACACACGACATTTTAGGAAAATCTGATGCGAGGTGTGCAAGGGAAGGGTGGGAGGAAGGAGTCCTCTGTCGAAGCTGCATTTTAAATCAAAATGTATTGATAGTAAATGTGTGATCTATAAACATTCCTGTTAAGATGGGCAATTCTAAATTATTAGAGATCACATACCTCAGTGGAGTAACAAGTATGAGGCAGCATGGAAAATGTCATAAACCAATTTACCTGCACCGAAAGAGGTCCCACGGTCAAGAATCTGATCTGGTGGAGGGAAAGGGGAGACTCATTAAATCCCAGCATTGTAATGTATTGCTGTTGAAGGTAATGACTTTGGACCAGCCCTGAAAAGTGTAGGCTTGCAACCTTTAAGATCACTTCCTCATCCACAAGCCACCATGACTTCATCAGAAATACTTGTTTTAAAAACCTCTGTGCATATGTTCAATGGCTGATAAGGTTCTTCTCCTCCATGCTGACAGCTGGCTGACATTACATCTCTCTAAAGTTACTATTTGAGACAGAAGTTCTTTGAACGAAGGCACTACAGGCTTTGCCCAAGAAAAGTCTAAAGGACAACAGCACTCCCTTTGTAAGGCAAAGAAATAAGATGACCAAACTAAAACACAAAAGCAGGTACTCTACCCTATGACTATGATTTTGAACAGAGGGTCAGGCCAGATCTTTTATCTGATCAGGGGGCACGGACTGAACTTTACCCTCCTCACATGTCTTTTGGGAAGAACTATTTATGTGGTAAACAAATTGTCCAATAGGTTATTACTGTCTTTTCTTTTCCGTTAACTGGGGACTGCCAAGAAATTAGGAACAAGTAAATGTTGCCTTTCCCTGATTTCTCCCTTTTTCTATCCAACTGATTGCATCCCCCTTCCTAGATCTTACCCCTTTGCTAAACCAGGCTTTCCTCTTTTAAAATTATTGCTCTCTTACAAATTCATTATTTTAATGGTGATAAAAAGATCAAAAATTGCCAGAATATTCGAAATAACTATTCACCAGGCACTGATAGCAGGCGACAGAATAACTCAAAGGAATTATCAGTGGCTATGGTGCCTTTCATTTCCAGAATGGCAGTAATTCTAGTTAGCAACAGTACTTCATCACAGTATGCCCTATCTGATGAGTGTTCAGCCTGTGTGAACTGGGTTGGGATCTAAAGTCCAATTAACAGGTGGCCACATTAAAAAAAAATGGCAGTCTTCACAGAAAGGAATAAGGGTTGAATTCTGCTTTTCCTAGGTGTCGGACAAGGGAAGAGTTGAGGTACACTGGTGCTATGGGGAAGATTCTCTGATCCCTGTCAATATTGTACCATCATACTGATAAGATCACTAACCAAAGGATCTCTCCCAGGCTGCCCGTCCAGCACAGCTTTAAGTGTGTTCAATTTCTGGAAACCAGTCTAACAGGATGTATTTTTCTGACTGTACATTAGT
Organism: Crocodylus porosus; assembly: GCF_001723895.1. Taxonomy (NCBI): domain Eukaryota; kingdom Metazoa; phylum Chordata; order Crocodylia; family Crocodylidae; genus Crocodylus; species Crocodylus porosus. The sequence continues at coordinate 41,106,101 of NW_017728931.1, forward strand.
AAGAAGTAATGTTTGGTATTGAGGGACTGCTATTTTGAACTCTAATGCTTGTAAAGGAACTCCCCCTTTTCAGTGACAAAATACAACTAAAAGGTCATGCGTAGTCATTGGCTTGATATTAAAGCAGCTATCAAACGTATGTGTAATGCTAAAGTTTTAGTGCTGGAAGCAAAGTCATTCCTAGAAAAGAAAGTCAGTATTAGTTAGAAACTGGTGGGTTGTGCTAAATACCAGAAGAGGAAAAATAATCAGGAAAAACAAAGGAAACCGATTCTTCCTGGATAATATTAATTGCTCAGTATCCAGATACAAGAAAAAATGGAATAAGTTATATCTAGATCTGAACACCTGAGCAGCAATGACACTGAAGGTACAAAAGATTGTACAAAGGCAAACATCTTTACAGAGCTGAACAAGAACATAATTCACAGATTTCTCTTCTTGAGTCTTCCTTTCATACTGCCATTTTCTCCAATCTTGCCTACTTTGTGACCAAGTTTCTACTATGCTGTAAATCCAGACTCTCTTCCAGCAGCTTGGTGCTCTAACTTAAAAAAAGGCTAGTAATTTTCTGTGCTATTTATCGAAGCACATATGTATCTTTTTGACTCACCACACTCTTTCAGAACACAATTTGAACAGAGTGTGCATTGTATGTGTGGTAGTTATTGATTGACATAACTAGGCAAAATCCCCAATCTAGAGGGAGACTAAAGAAAGAACACCTATACACGTGGTCTGGGGAGGGTGTGTGTGTGTGGGGGGGTACTTTAATTAGAGTGGCTCTGAGAGCTGCTCTAATTAAAGCGCCCGGAGTGTCTCATGCATCAGCATCCCCACACTTCAAAATGGCAGCAGGGGAACTTTATCTAAAGCTCATTCGATGAGCTTTAAAGCACCCCTGCCACCATTTTTAAGCATGGGGATGCTAATACATGAGACAGAGAGGCTGGCTTCAGTAATTACCACGCTGCAACAGACTCGACTAAATTGAGTCTGCTCTGATTTGCTGTAATTATAGTGTGGCAGAGCAGCCTCTGTGCTTGTGTATAGACACCCAAAGAGATTACTGTCTGTATTCCAGGAGAGGGGTATATAAACACCTGCAATTTTTCTTTGTGATAGTACCTGACAGCTAGTGAGAAGCACAAAAAGGACAGAACAGCAAGGTGAAGAAGTAAACCTCAGACAACATGGAAAAAGCTCACTGAGAATAAGACGAATGAAAACAGGTGAACTAGCTATGGAGACAAGCTAAAGTTTAGGAGGAATCAGAGAAAAATAACCACAAGTTGGGGGTTTTTTTGCAGTTGAAGGCAGATGGACTAGTTAAGACAGTATCTTCTTGTACCCGTACCATTACTTGAGTTTTGATCTAGTCAACTACACAAAGGCTCAATAAAGCAATTTGCATGCTATAGTGGTTCTAGTTTGTAACCAAGATAATTCACCATTTATAAAAACCATCTTCAAGCAATGAAGAACCTTAAAGAAAAAAAAATAAAACCTAGTAAGGGAAGAATGATCTGGAATGAAGGCTTTGAGTCTCTGTACAATTGCTAGCGTTTGAAATGACACTTTTGAGCTCCTGGTGCAAAAATAAATAAATAAGGTCATAGCCTAAGATAGTAATAAGGAATAGAAAATCTGGAATTGAGTTTTTGTCCAGCAAATTAATACTCCCCACCTCTTCCTTATTGAAGACACACAAAAAATGAGACAATGTACAATGAAACTTCAGAACTAGAGGCAATGACACTTCCAAGAAGTATGCACCTATCAAGTTTGATTGATAACTCTTAGATTGCTTTGTTGTTAGAAAGCACCAGGATAAAGATGAGTGCTTTCCTATAACATAAAATAAGTCGAAAGCAGAGCAAAAAAATCTTATGCCCCTTCATATGCATTTCTTGCAGCCCGGCATGCTGTCTTTGGACTACCTGAAAATGGATGGTGTCCCTTTCCAAATGTTCTGCGGCAGCAAAGGTACCGATGTTGCACAATAACAGACTTTACAATAAGAAAGCATATTTTTGTGTGTAAATGAGATCAGAGCTGAACTACTCTGACAGAAAAGCACTCAACTTCCACTGGAGGCAAACGGTATGAAATATGGTTGACAAGATTGAGCCTTGGCTGGTATCTGCAAATATGCTCAACTTCTAAGCAAAAGGGTTTTCACTATTATGAGCCTAAGAAATTTCAAACTTACAATATTTTTAGGCATGCTTTTTATTTTAAGATATTCTTCTCTCAGACTTGGCATTATGCCCCCTCTTCTGAAGTGAAATCAATACTCATGAAAGCTATGGGACTGACCATACTGTGAAGACAGTTTTCTATTAAAACCACATGAGGCACACTGATGGAAAGACAAGCTCCTTTTACTAAAGTGTATAACTTCTTACCTTTAGAGACTTCTGAGGCCCAGTTCAGTTTCTCAGCCCATGCAGATAATGGCCCCATCTATGAAGACTTATACAGTAGAACTCATTCGTCACAGGGTTGTTCCTTATTCCTTTGTAAAGATGGAATTTTGTACACCAGCCAGGAGTATATACAACCACAACAAACAACTGTATGGAGCCATTGATGAGGTCTAGTTGAGTGGAATAAGCTTTGAAATAAAAGATGCAGTGGCCCATTCTCAATTCAACACCCCACTGTGAACTAGGTGGGTTATGAGCTACCTGGATATGAATGATCCAGGTTCCTCTGTACCCAAGTGCCAACTGTAATCCTTATTATGACTGGTAATATCTAGACCAAGATTCCAGTTAACTTCACACAGACCACCATACCATCATCAGAATGCAATGTCATTCTGTCACTAGTATTCTGGGTTAAATTCAAACTAGAGCAGGGGCTCTAGTGGGCTGCATCTGGCCCGCAACGCCATTCCATCCGGCCCGCAGGGTCCCTAAAAAAAATTATAAAATAAATACTTATCTGCCCTTGGTTCCTGTCAAAAATGGCAGGAACCAACGGCAGTAGGACCCAGGGGAAGCCTGGTGGGCTCCCACAACAGCAAGGCCTGCCTGGCCCCACCTTCCCCAGCCAGGAGCCCCAGCTGGGGCTTCTGGCTCAGGGAAAAGTGGCCCGGGGAAAAGCTGAGCACAGGTGGTGGGGGAGGAAACAGCCCCTCACCTGCCCCGTGGCTGGCACCCCATGCTACAGCCGCTCACAGCCCGCATGCGGCTGCCTGTGCTTACTCTGGACAGCCCTGCAGGCTGCAAGTAGCTCCAGCAGGGAGTGCCAGCCACAGAGCAGGGGAGGAGCCACTCCTCCCTGCCCCCCCATGTTCAGCTTTTCTCTGGGCTCCTTCCCACTGTAGAGAAAAGTGGCCCCTTGCCTGCCCCATGGCCAGTGCCCCGCACCGCAGCTGCTCGCAGCCCACACAGGGCTGTCCTGAGCAGGCACAGGCAGCCCCAGGCACGCTCTGAGCAGCTGCAGTGCCAGGCATGGGATGGGTGTGGAGCCACTTTTCCCCCCACTCCGTGCTCAGCACCATCTTGTAACGTGGCCCCACTGCCAGCCTAGGCCCCGTGCCAGTTCCGGCCTTGCCTGTGGGGGCTGCGCGTGGCAACAGCACCTGTGGCCTCCCCACTCACTGCGTCAGTGTTTGCCACTGTCACCTCTGGGCTGCTCAACACACAAGCTCCGGGCAGACAGCAGCAGCCAACACTGCCTGGCATGGCAAGTGGCAGGGGGTTGCAGCTGCTGCTGCCAACAGGTGAACCCGGAGTTGGCTTGGAGCCCAGGTTGGCAGCAGGACCAGGTTACAAGCTGGTGCTGAGTGCGGGGAAAAGCGGCCCCTCCCACTGTAGCCACTTGCAGCCTGTGTGGGGCTGCCTGTGCCTGCTCCAGACAGCCCCGCGTGGGCTGCAAATGCCTGCAGCAGGAGCCAGCTCCCCCCTCTCCCTGCTGGTGAAGCCCAGCCCAGCTCCACAGACCCCTGCGAGCCTGTGCCCTGCTTTGGGCCCCATCAGTGCTGGCCCTGGGACATCGGTCCCAAGATAGTGACCAGGGGGCAGGGCACCTGTCAAGGGGGCTACCCATGTGGCCCTCGACAGCCTGTCAAAACTGGGTAAGCGGCCCTTCGCCCAAAATAACTGCCCACTCCTGAACTAGCAACTTTGGACTAAGAGGTTTGAATATCCCTTTACTAGTCCCAAGCCCTCCACAGTTCCCCTTTGTCAGCTTGCACTCCAATTACCATCATAATGAATCATGAAACAGAAGTTAGAGAAGATGTTTCTGCCAAAAAAAAAAAAAAGTCCCACCTCATTACTTGCTTTTTTTTTTTTTTGAGCACCCCTCATGTTTTCCCACATGTGGAGCTGGGCAAAATCAGAGCTCTGCTCTCAAATGCAAGTCACACTTTTGTAAAGACCGAAAGTATTTTTTGCCATGAGCTTTCAAAACATATCAAGCACCACATTCACAGCTTCCCTTTAACTCAGGTGTAACAGCCGAAAATAAATACAGGAGGTGGAACGTTTCCCCCCACACCAGAAACACCAAGATTGACTGATCAAGTGTCAATAAGTTGGCTTGCAGTCCTCCAGCTCTGTCTATGCCATTATGAAATCCTCCACACTTTTGCAATGTCCAAAGTTTATTACAGCACACCTCATTCTTTGGAACGCTCCCTTACCTATTATAAATACAGTAATTCCTCTTCAAGGAAAATGCTTCAGGAAGGAGAACAGATGCCAATCAGTGTTTGCCCAATACCGGTTGCTCAAAAAGTTACTTGGGTCACATGAAAGCAAAAAACCATCCACTGAAAAATGCTGGAAGATACACAGTACCTTCCTACAAGCAATTGTCTTTATGTTAAAACTTGCTAGATCCACCTACCCTCCTTTAATCTCTGTCGAGTAGGTTTTCATAAGGAATAAACTGGTGGGGGGGGTGCGTGCGCTGATTTTACATACTCTTCACCGATTAAAATTTTATGGTGTTAATTATAACTTGTCTTCAAGGAAGTGGTGGGTACTTTGCTGATTTTAGATTTTAAGTCTGCATGTGTGGTCATCGTTGCTACAGAATCCAATTCCAGACTCTGGTGAATGGCCAAGCTATTAAGTACTTCTTCTGTGGCAAATTGTACACACATAGAACACTTACACCATAACCTCTTTACAAGCAAATTAGTAACTTTAACCAGTGTGAACAGAAAAAAATTAAAATAATTTGAACACGTTTTATGTTTGGTCACATACGCCTGCACCTTGGGCTAGTTGAGTCCTGACCCCAAGCTGTAGGTAGACATCAGCACGTAGGCCATTCTCCAGTCAGTGTTATTGAGGAAAACAGAGAGGCAAGTCTCACGTTTAGCCCAAGCCAAGCAAGTCTTTTGCTTATCCCTGGTTAGAGTTCAACATCACAGGGATTTCTTCTTAGAAGGTTTCATTCCCAACTCTCAAGTTTCACAGTAAGCTCTGTCAGCTATACCATCCCAACAGATCTCAACCATCACGGGAGAGGTGAAAGAGACAAGCAATTGTTAAGAGAACTAGGGTCTGGCCTGTTCAGGGCCTCAGACAACAGAAAATGCACTTTAAAAACAAATCCAGAACTAGGTCAACTCAGAGACAATTACTTATGTAAGCTGTTTTGGACCACTCTGCTTTAAGTACTCTTCCATACAGTGAAGTGACCAGAGCCTTTACATCCCTCTCACCTTTCATCCCACTTTCAAGGAAGCAAAGCAGTGGCCTTCCCCATTTTAACATCCATAATTGAAAGACATGCTTTAAGTCATCATTTTTCAAATGCATTTTGCTTTAGCATCAACTTATCCAATCTGAAGAAGCCAGTTTCTGGCCCTTCTGGGGATTAACAAGAGGACTCTGCTTATTGTTTGGTATCTATTTTAGGCAGCAAGATCATAGGTATGGATGATCACTTTCTGATACGTATGCCAATGCTTTACAAAAACTGAACTCCACACATAAAACACAAGCTGAGCTAGCATGCGATTGTCTCTTTTAGAAGGCAAGAACTCTCCTCCCACACCCACCCTACCACCTGCGTTGCTTTTCTGCACTATCAGCTGAACATGAAGTCAGTGTCATCTGCCAGCGTGACTATACTTCTGTTGGCATGATCTAGAGACAGCACAGACCACGCACAGTTAATGGAGTATATCTTATGCAAATGAATGCTTGATAAAAACTAAGTAACCAGGAAAGAATAAGGTAACTGAAGTAATACAGCCTACTACTACCATTGAAAAAACAGCATTGGTTCCACTGTGGTTCAGAACTTCCTAACCACAAGATACATGCTCTATTCTCAGCTTCAGGAAAAAGGAACAGTGTGCACAACTGTGTAAAGGGTAAGGAAAGTTGTCTGTGCAGCTCTGGCCCCATGGATAATACTTAATTACCATGACCTTCAGTGTGAATACCAGCCCATGTAACCAGGTATGCTTTTACACTGCGCCGGTCACTGTAGCATTCAGGTCCAGAAACTATAACAGTAGTAAATTTCTCCAGGAATGAACACATTTTTTTCATCTCTGTTTCAACACGTTGCTAGGATCATTAGGGGGAACATAAGCAAAGGGATAGTTTCACTAGCCTACTCGTAGCAGGAAAGATCGACAAAACATGTCAGAGGGCACATCTAGATGAGTGTGCATGTGCAGTACGAGGTGCCACAAACTGCATACCGCGCACATGGGAGCATTTGCCATGCTGCTAATTTGTAGCACCAAAATGAGACACTGGGAGACCCCAGTGTTAAAAAAGTTGCAGGGGAAAAAAAAAAAAGCAGCATGCGCCACCAGAAATGGAGCCTGGCTGGCCAGAACCACTTTCTGGTTGCCAGTCAGGCTCCAAATGGCTGGATCAGCACTGCTGCTGCCCCAGACGGTCCCCAGGTAAGGCTGCTGTGGTCAGCACAGGTACTGGCCTCAGCCTTTTCTACCCCACCTGGGACAATTTGCCCCACATCAAACCCGATGTGCAGGGGTGCGTGCAGCAGCAAACGCACACCTCTGCATATGGGGATGTGCCCAGAAAAACAAACAGAGCCCTCACCATGATTTCCAACTCCTTTAAGGCAGGGAGTTCCACTATTCAGGCTCTCTTTCCCCCCCACCTCTTCCCCTAGTTGATACTGTAGGAAAGAAATTGTCCCTGTAGACATAATGATACTATCACAGAACCAATATACTTTTGTTTGGCGTTACTTGACCTGTCTGGCAATAAAAACTCAAGATTCGTTCTGACAGTTAAAACTAAGATGCGAGTGCAAGAGCCCTCCATTTAACCTATCCCATCTCACCCTCATATTGAACTGAGGCTTTTAGACTCTTCCCTCCAATACTGATAAGAGACTCGGAGTATTTCCCATGCCAACACTGCTACACTGTGGGAAACGGAGGAAATCACTGGTGCCCTTCTAGTGCCTCCTGGTGCACAAAAATAACCAAAGCACACACAAGTACAGTTCCATGGACAAAAATTTAAATGAAAGAGGATGACAGCCAACAGAGAGAAGCTGAACATCCCGGAGAACTTGAAAAGGCAACATTTTATTTATTGACTCACTAACTCAGGAACTAAGAACTCCCTCAAGGGTTTATCCTTTTTTCCTTAGGATAGAACAGAAAAGAGAAAGAGAACATTCTGAAAATACTGATAACATCCAAATATATTTTCCCTTATTCAGATAAAAGGGGCGTTTTATTTTTTTTTTAAAGAAACTATAGCAATATACATGATTTCAAAAGGATTAAACATGGTAAAACAAAAGGAATGGCATAGGTTGGTGTCCAAGCACTAACCACGTCATATTTTCTCTTTCAGAGGATCACTCAAAAAAATAATGTTATCTGAAAGAAAGCAGAGAAGTTCATTTTCAGGATCAGGCATGTCATTTTGTCCTGCCACACACATGAATACACACAGTAGCTAGCTTGCAGGCAAGTTAGCAGCAAGTTGCAAGGACTTTGCTGTCCAGAATAGTGTCCCCCATGAAACAAAACACTGATTGACACTTTCCCTCCAACAGACTGCTTCAAGGTGAACATATTTTCAGGCAAGCACGTTACCTGTGGTAAACGCTGCTGAATGACCTAACACAGCAGAGGATTTTTTTACAAGGATTTTAATTCCCTTCTGCTAATTCTCTCTCATGTTGGTCAGGCTGCATGCACCGAACCAAACAAGATCACCCCCCATCCTCTATCTGTGGGGTTGCAGGAAGTCCATACTGGATCAAGTGGTTTCTGAAGTAGTCCATATTTCTGTAAAAATGGTATTATTGAAAAGAAAACCACTGAAAGAGAGACTGCTATCTTATCCGACTGATAGGCTCTCTGCTTATGTCAGTAAGGGCCAATATCACAGATGTAGTGCATGTTGAGCCATCTAAACAAGTGGGACTGACTGCAAAAGGACTGCAAAAGGGGAACACCCACAACTGAAATAAACACTCCTGCCTGTGTTCCTGTTCAACTCTCACCCAACTTTCCATTTACAACTGTGAAACAGTAACATTTAAATTGATCAGTTATTTTGGCCCCAATGCCAAAACAAACTCCCTAACAGCTCAGGACACTGATCTTTAGAGGTACAGGACAAATATACTGTTATTCACAGAACCCAAAAAAGGATTTTCCATCTTTCTTAACTACTATTTATAGCCAAAGAAATCAGTACAACCTCTTCACTTTTCCTCTGATATTCTTGGCCATCCATTTCCTGCTTGAGGCCTTTTCAAATTCTCCCTCTGGTTTTACCCACACAACATGCCTTGCACAGAAAAGGAATGTTAAAAGTTGGTGGAAAGCCACCAATCTGAGGCTTAAAACAAAAAAAGCTCTCTGAAAACACTGAGACAGAACTATGAAAAAAGTCTAATGTATTTAGGAAGAGAACTTGTCTGACTCTGTGCGCCAAGTGATTCCAAAGTTAGGTTCACAGGCCACTTGAAACTTGCGAAGCATTTGAATGAAGCCCTCAAAAGGACTTTTTAAATGATCATTATCCTTGACAAAAGCCCAGCTGATCAGTGAGGCTGTATCCATTGACTAACAAACCTTAGTAAACACTCCTGTGATCCTTGTTAAGGTAACTGATATCCTTTGTAATACGTTTAGTAAGCCAGCAGAGAATGTGAACCCTCCACCACATGATACGGTCACGCCAACTGTTTTAGGAGGTACTTGATGACAAGAGATGGCCCAACACATTTTATCAGGGGAAAAAAATTAAATAAATAATAATTTAAAAAACCAAAATAGATGCCTAAGTCTCTCAGAGGTTTGAATTAAGCAATCAATCATGTGGGATTCTTCTTATGGTAACTTTGTATGTGCAAGGCATATTCTATTATAACTACTAAACCTAAAGGTATTGGATCATAGTTTCATTTTGTTATGCAGCTCCCAGAGTGCTCTCACCCAGAAAGTGGCCCTCCATGAAAAAAAATCTTCAGGGAACCCGGCTATATGCAAGACTTAAACACAAAATCACTGGCAACAATTTACTGTTTTCTGTCAAACTTTCCAGCAATCAACAAATATTTTCTATCCCCTTTCCTACCTAACTTAATTCATAAACAGTGTCAAGTGACACCTACTGGCACATATCAGGTATTGAAAATGCAGCTACAGATGCACCATCTCAAAATTTCAAAGGATAAGAGTTTGGTGATGAGATACAGACAGATTTTATATCCATGTTCCCTGATCCCTTCTGAAAGAAGGAAAGGAGGGCTTGATGTATAATGCTCCTTACCTGCTACAATTGTTGTGGCCTGCCGCTTCACATTGTTTTTATCTGTATATTCACCATAGTCTACCTTCCCTTCCACAAAGAGTCGAGCACTAACATAACAAGAAAATTCATTACTTAAACCAGAAGAGTTGCATCACTATTTTTATATGTTAGATGTTCAGATTACACAGAAATTGTCTCTCTCATCTGTAGGAAGCGTGTATTAATGTTTCAAGTACAAGATACACTTCTATTTTAACATCTGTATTAATCCACCCCAGTGCATATCAATTAGCTGACTGTTAAGGCATTCTGTTCCCAAGGTCTCTGTGTCTACTTACCCCTTCTTCACATACTGATATGCCAAATCTCTCAGGCCTGGTCTGAAAACAGAGATCCTATGCCATGTGGTCTTTTGGCTGATATCACCTAAGTTAGATGAGAAGAATTTGTTACATGCAGATGCTGAGTCCTCTCCCTAATTTGGGGCATTTGTTTCAACAGGTAAGAGCTCTTCAGCTAAGAAATCAAGGTGATTGATCTGAGAAATGAAAATCTTCCAGGATTCAAATTTCCACTCTTCTTTTCAGCATCAGAAACACCATGCAAACTGAAAGTAGCAGAATTTATAGCAAGTCTGCAAACTGCAGACATGCTAGAGGAAAAAAAAAGTGGGCGGTTTTCAGACTGATGAGAGCATTTAAACAAAGATAGAGCATTTTTTCCATCTCCCATGGAAAGAACACCGAGATCAGAGCGGGCCCAACTTCTGACATAGCAAAATGGAATGGAGAAGCAACGGTAACTGAACACTCTGCCCTTCTACCCTTCTTAGGAAGGTATGTCTAACAAATCACTATTCAATAACGACCTCACAGGATTGGTAAATGGCTTCCTCTATACAAAGTCAGTCAGTTTCTTGGTAGTAAAAATTGGTATAACTCCATTCTATCCATGTGTTTATACCACCCAAGAATTTGCCTAGATATTATTTAATGTTAATTCAGGGGTGCTCGACCTCCAGCCTGCAGGCCAAATTCAGCCCATGGAGCCATCACACCCGGCCCACAGGGGTCGATATGGATCCAGACATTTGGCAGGAGGAGAGCAGTGACCATTACTCCCATAACTCCCCCTGCCAAATTCCCAACCCCCCACAGTCGGTTGGGCCCAGGCCAGGCCCAGGCAAGCTGCAACCCCTTCCCCTGCGAGTTCTGACTCCAACCTCCTACTTCTGGATTGGAGCCAGGTCATGCTTCCTTCCCTCCCACTGGGGCTGGGTTGGGGCCTGGGGCCGGCCCTCCCCCTTCCACATGGCCAGATGGTGCCTGCTGTGCCCACTGGGGCACCAGATTGGGAACAAGGGTTGTATCCAGTCTATGGACACACTGGACACTGCCAATTCGGCCTCCCAGGCGAAAAGGTTGAGAACCACCATGTTAAATATATCATCCAAGCAAGTTCTAAGCATATGATTTCACTACAGTAAATATACATGCTCACCTGCCACGGATGTCGCATTTTCCCCTGATCGCCACATCTCATTGGTTGCAAGAGAAAATATTGTAACGGGATTTTTTCCTTCTACTTGCCTCATAACGGGATCCTGTCCTACTCGACCAAGTAACTGGATACGATTCAAGGCTGAAACGTGAGAGAAAACATTGGGCTGAGTTGTACCAAGAGCACAAAGATGTTTCCTTGAAAAAGTTAAAGAGCACTGGTTCAGGTTCATTAGTGGGAGAAAGTTACTCATCCCAAACACATTAATGCCAAACAATTTAGTTTTTCTAACTCAGCAGTTCTCAGCCTTGTTACTTTCAAGGCACCTATGGGAAAATGCCAGCTCTTAGCTTTCACTCATTTTTGACTATGGAAAAATAACAGAGCAATTCTCTTGCAAAGAATTCAGAAAGACCAAAGCAGGTGAGAAAGGAATCCAAAGTATCAGAACCAATTTGAAATCCTGACTTTATCTTCTGAATCATGCACAGGTGTTTTCACACCTAACAGTGCTAATATTACATGGCACCTTAGAAGGCTCTCACAGATACTGACGGGGGGCGGTAGGGGGCCATGGCCCCCAGGCACTGGCTGGGAAAGGCCGCGCCAGCTGGAGAGGCTGGGGCACCTCCCGCGTTTCCTGTGTGGCCCACCTGCCTGTCCGGTGAGTTGTGGGCTTCTTTTGCTGTTTCGGCCAGAAATTCCGGCTGCCGTCCCTCCCCCCACGGCCAGTGTGCCGTACTGCTAATTCTCCTGAAAAAGTGCCACGGGGAGGAAGAAGGGGCCCTGTACCCTCCTCAGTGAGCCGAGGCAGAGGCTGGAACAAATCATTTATACACTTTTATACACACGCCCCCTGAGTAAACTAAGTGACTCTCATCTTCCTTTGCAAGACAATACAGAGACAAATTCCAAAGGTAATGTGGTGCTTACCCTGCTTAATCATTTTCAAAAATCCTATTAGGTACCCATCTGCATCTATAAGTGCCATTGCACTTAAAATGTGGCCCTTAAAGATTTATGGATGGAAGCCATGATCCTACTAACATTTACACGTATGGTCAGCTTTAACTTCAAGGGGATTTCATAGACTTCATAGATATTAGGGCTGGAAGGGACATCGGAAGATTGAGTCCAGCCCCCTCGGGGTAGGAAGTCAGCAGGGCTCATAGGATCCAAACAAGATAAACATCCAAATGTCTCTTGAAGGTGTTCAAAGTAGGTGCTTGAACCACCTCTGGCAGCAGTCCATTCCAAACCTTGGGGGCTCGGACAGTAAAGAAATTCTTCCTTATGTCCAGCCTGAAATGGTCAGGGAAGAGTTTGTGACAGTTCAACCTTGTCATCCCTTGGGGCGCTCTGGTGAATAGACGTTCCCCCAGATCCTGATGAGCACCCTTGATAAACTGATAGGTGGCCACCAGATCGCCCGAGCCTGCGCTTTTCCAGGCTGAAGAGTGCCATGGCTCTCAGCCTCTCATCATAAGGTCCGCTTTCCTGACCTCTGATCATGTACATGGCTCCCTTCTGCACCCTCTCAAGCTTCTCCACATCCTTTTTGAATTGTGGAGCCCGAAACTGGATGCAGTACTCCAGCTGCAGCCTCACCAAAGCCGAGCACAGGGGGAGAACGAAGTCCTGGGATTTGCTTGAGAAGCATCTATGGATGCAAGCCAGCATTTTGCTTGCTTTACTAGCTGCAGCATCACAATGAAGACTCATGTTCATCTTGTGGTTAATGATGACCCCCAAGTCCCTTCCACCCATAGTGCTAGCCAGCATAGCACTGCCAAGCCTATAATCATGCTGCAGGTTTTTCCTCCCAAGGTGGAGAACCTTGCATTTTTCCATGTTAAACACCATCAGGTTCTCATCCGCCCATTTCCTGAGCCTGTCCAGGTCAGCTTGGATTACCCTCCTGTCCTCAGGTGTGGACGCTTTACCCCAGAGTTTGGTGTCATTGGCGAACTTAGCCAGTCGGCTTCTGATACCAACATCCGCATCATGAAGATGTTGAATAGTGTAGGCCCAAGGACACAGCCTTGAGGGACCTCACTGGTCACAGCACACCACGACAAAGTGATTATTCTCATGAATAAAGTTATGCTTATGCTTAGCCAGTTGCAGGTAAGGATCCTAATTAGAGATCAAATTTATTTCTACCTTCTCATAATGTTTCCTAAATTACTACACAGCTATTCCTAAAACCTTACTGACCTTTGGCAAGTATTATTCTCTCCACTTTTAAATCCCACCTTAAGATTAATCTCTTCTGTAACACTCAAAAGAGCTTACAATGTTTCTGATATATATGCATATTTATGAATAGCCACATGATTACTACCGAAATCTTGATCCTTCTTCAGTCGAAACTACTGTTTTGTTCTTTCTACTCATAATATTAGAAAGTAAGCTAGAAGCTGTGCCCTATAAAAGTAGCATGCTAGTGGGCTAGCTTTAGACTTTGCTTGCCCTCCGTTTCACTGGTGTATCAGATAACAGAGTATCACCTAAAGAGATCAGATAAGATCAAGCAGTAACAATACTTACCAAAAATCTAGCGGTCAGTAGTGTGACTATAAGAACCTTACACAATGAAAAAAAACAAACAAAAAAATTGCAACCTCCTTTCACAGGCTAAAAGCAAAAATTATTAATGGTTTTTTAAAAGAAATGTAGTATTTTTTTGATCTTGTACAAAAGTAAAAAGAATCTCTTATACTACATATTTATGTACCACACATTCAATATCAGTGTTTACAAACTTAATAGAGGAGCCAAGAACTGAATGGACAGTGGGGCAGGGGGGAGGAGAGAAATGCTAACATATTTTCTCTCCTACAAAAAGGGTCACTTAAGGAGCAAATATCTACCTAGCCTTTTATAATGCATCTATGCAGGTTTCTATGCATCAGTATATATTTAGGGTCTTCTTTTGTGAAGAGAGGCTGATATGTCAAGCATATTTCACTGTGCGCTTCATTTATAAATACAGTAAACTTACAGATGTGTTGTGGTCTCAAAACGCATGACAAAAGAGTTACTTACATCTTTCAAGTATCAAAGAGGCGATGGCCAAATCAGATTCATGTCTTACAGACTGCCAAAACACCTAGAGTAAGAGAGATGCTTTAGTTTCTAGGCCAATCAACTCAATACCAGAGGCACACATTAAATCTCATATTCTGAAAGCTTACAGAAATGTTGTTAACAAGCAAGCAATAATGCTCAAGTGTCAGGATATTTTCTGGGGAAGTAAGCCCAAATTCAGCAAAAAGTAGCCAAAAGGATGATTACTTCAGCACTAAGGTCAAGCATTTAGTTTAGTGTTTTAACAGAGCTGGGACTTTAATAGGCAGCTGGGAAAAAAAACAAAGGACTGAAGATGTTTCTTCAATGTACGCAACTTTTGAGAAATGCATAGCAACACAATCACCACAGTTTCTCCATGATGCACAACAAAAATAATTTTTACAGACACCTGACTTCAATAAATTCATTATTTTTCTGCTTCACTTCAAATACTGAAAAGACATGAGAGCCTCAGCAGCACTGCATATAAATAAACTTCAATGACATAAGTGAGTGCCTCAGCTTCCCCACCAACACTGAAAACAACTTAGTGCCACAAAACAAAATCTAATTTTCATGGTTAAACTTAAGCAGACAAACGGGAAGAAGAAACTTGATGCCTGCAATTTTCATGTCACAGAAGGAAGAAAAGAGCAATTAGGGGTGGAAGGCTTAAGAGCTGATGAGCTCCTCTGAAAGACCTAAAGATTAGGTAAATTGTCCTTGGCAACAATTGAAGGTTAAGTAAATTTCTTGCATCAAAAGGTGGTTGCAGAAAGAGAGGGAAGGATGACTAATAACTTTTCTTGAATCAAAGACACTAAACTAGGGGATAATCCATACTGTGAAACAAGTGTGTTTTTATGCTACCTGAAGATATAACTTCACCTTTCCTGTACAAAAATTAAATTTTCTACATATGCTGGTCTGATATAAAAAACCCCATATAATTTGGTTTATAGTGGCTGTTAAACTAAGGCCAAAACACAAAGGCTTTAAATATAAAAACTAAGATTCCAACAAACTAAAGGTTCACAGTTGGTGGCTACGCCTTTTTGTTTTCCACATAATTTCTGAAGAGAATAAGGCTCTGTATACCTGATGAATGGAAGAAACTACACACAAGACCTAGTAAGACACATAGGGAACTTTTACTTTTCTCAATAGTGGATTCAATTTTGTGAAATGTGCATTAGCAGGGTGAGGGTGGGTTTGTGTAGGAAGAGCCATTTATAAACATCACAACTAAGCTTAATAAAATGTCATACATGTTTCAAACTATATAATAATTATCCCCTGTGACTCTTTCTACCTACATTAGAAAGTTGTGCAAGTTTTTTGCCAGAAGGTATGACTTGATTGTTTTGAATCGTTCTCGTTAACTAGAAGCCCTAGCACTACAATTAGGGATGGCAGTGGTAAAGAGAATTAAAATTATGGAGTCAAGGTTTCTTTCTGATACACAAATTATTACAAACATTACGGTGGAGGATTTAAATCTCACTATTTCAAGGTTGTATTACAACCAGTAGGTGCAGCTGCAGTAGACACAAAACCAAAGCTGGAGCCGCTATTAGGATGAGAGTTCTTTGAAAGAATTACTGTGCTATGGTTTCTACAGTCAATTGTTCTCCAGATCCCATTACATAAGTCTGTAGTAATGGGTTTAACAAATACTTCCTCAGACCATGCGTCTGTGAAAGAAACTTTGATTTACGGAAACTCTTGCTAAGGGAGTTCAGGTAGAACCAGTGGTCAAACTATTAAGGAATCATGAAGGAACACAACACAAATATTGTCACTTGGGTGTGTCAAAAATACACCTGTGGAGCCCTATCATCCAGCCTGTGGTGCTGCCTATGGGTCCTGGACTGGCCCACAGCCCAAAGACCTGCCCACCATGCCACTCATCTGGACCATGGGGGCCAGATGAGTCTGACACCCCCATCATAACTTGACTAATCTCCAAAGAAAATTCCATCAGCCAGTTAGACTCTGCCATCCTGTTCTTTTTGAATCACTGCAGCATGCCAAAAGAAAAAAATTAATTGTGGGGACCAAATCCATTTTATCAGCCCCTCACCACAGGCCAAGGACCCACAGAAGAGAGAATCCATTAAGAATCTCTCATCTCAAATAACTTGCCACTGGGCAAGCAGAGTCAAATTCAAGTGGACAGGACAACTGAAGCATTTCACTTGAAACAGAAGGTAAAGAAGTGCTGTTAATCTATTTTTTTCCTGCCCCACCCCACCTTTACCACTCTTAGAGCTTGAGGGGAAAAAACCCCACCAAACTTCGACTTTTGAGTGAACAGCACCCAATGTAAACTGGAGAATGTGACAATAAATGCAGACAGTCCTGCACAAACCCAGGTCCTTGTGAGGTGGTGCTGGTCTCCTGACTGAGACTTTCTACAGTGGTAAGTGTCCTACTGAATCAAAGAATCATATAAAATGAGGGTTGGAAGGGACCTCAGGAGATCATCTAGTCCAGCATTTCTCAACCTGTGCATTGACACCCAAAAGTGGGTTGCAAGAATATATGAAAGGGTTGAGAGTAAATTTTAAAATGGATCAACAAACTTTGAAAATGGATTCTCCTTTCAAGGAGAAAAACGTGGGAAACTGCAGGTTTCCCCTTGCAGGCTGGCAGAGTCCCAGCCTGCAAGAGGTTACTAGGGGCTGCCATATGTGTACACACAAGCACATGGTAGCTAGGTAGTGTGGAGAGCAGCTCCCCACAAGTAAGTCTAATGGGTGGAGGGAGGGCAGACAATGTGTCAGTGGGGCTGGAGGGGGGCTCAGGTGATGCTACTCACCACCCCACCTCTTCTCCAGGGTAAAACTGTGATCAGAGGGGAGCAGTGGTGGCCAGGACATGGCAGCAAGGTAGAGCTGCAGCCCAGTGCACAAGCAACTGGCAACAGAAGAAGGTGAGGGCAGCTGTCTGTCCCATCTGTTACTCCTGTAGGTGTTCCAGCAGCAACATGTTTCACCATCCTACTTTGCCCTCCCATGCTTAGTCCTGCCCATCAGGCCTCAGAGGCAAGTGCTAATCCAGCTAGGCTGCAGACCCATGCCTGCTGTGGATGCATAAAACTGGGAAGGGGGTCACATGCCCCTCCATACCCACTCCCCATGAAACTCATGGACTCAATATAGATCAGACAGTGGAATTCTGACACACTGTGACCTGCAAGACATCCAACCCCCCAGGTACCTCTGCACTTTTACCTTTGCTGCTACATCCCCCTTTGCCCCCAACTTTCCACCCCAGCCTGTCCCTTACCCCCTGATGCCTCCATTTCCATTTTCACTGACTGGCTTTCTTGCCTGCGCTGTGTGTCAGGCCAGCCTCTGGCTTCCATCCAGGACCAGGAGACACACCAACTGCAGGTACTTCCTCAACCTGATAAAGGGTTTTTCGACCTGAAAGCTTCCTAAGAGATATTTCTCTATGTATGTTTATTATGAAAAAACCCAAAAATATAAAAACACAAGATAAGCTATCACACACACCACGAGTAACATATATCCAACACAACATCTTTACTTCTTGCTGCCAATTCCTTTATAACAAGAAAGGCTCTAGGACAGTTCTGTTTGGCTACCTTAGATGCTGCTGGTGCTATTGCTGTTGAGCCAGCTACATTATTTTCACCTACCATTGTTTACAGTGGTGGACTGGGATGAGGCTGGGGGAGGAGGCGGCCTCACTGGGGCACGCTGCTGTGTTGTGCAGAGGCCTCAGTGCCAGCAAGGGCGCACCTGAACATAGACAGTGTCACAAGCACCCATGTCACAAGTTTTGCCTGTCAACAGCCAGAAGTGCAGGGCTCCAGAACCCGGAGCCCTGCAGCACATATCTCATTGAGAGTTGGCAGGCTTCATGGCTGCAGCAGGGGCTAGCAAGCCTGCAGTTTTGACCCTGCTGTGGCTTCACACATACAAGTGGCATGAGTTTCCTTCTCAAGAATTTGGGGTGCAGTGTCTCCGAACCCCTTACACCTATCTTCTTGAAGCTTGACACATGTCATGCCCTCAGAAGAGGCTACCATTCCTGCAAATTTCACCCAATTCTGGCCAGAAATGACAAAGTTATAGCCTGTTCCGACCTTCCCCATTATGTCCTATGGGCGAAACATTGAGACAGGGTCAAAACGGCAAAATGTTTCAATTAAATGAACCGGAACAGCTGTTTCGACTCGAAACAAAAGTCTAAATGAAACTGTTCTGTCGAAACGTCAAAATGCTGGTCAAAACAAAATGCTTACGTTTCGTGCAGCCCTAGTTGCTATGAGGTCTCCCCTTAGACGTCTAGTGAAGGCCAAATAGATCCAGATCCCTCAGCCTCCCCTCATAGGGTCTTGCACAGAGGCCACTACTCATACGAGTGACCCTCCTCTGGACCCTCTCCAGATTCTCTGCATCCCTCTTGAAGTGTGGCGCCCAGAACTGGACGCAGTACTCCAGCTGCAGCCTGACCAGTGTTGCATAGAGGGGGAACATCAGCTCCCCCAATCTGTTGGTCACGCATCTGCAAATGCACAATAAGGTGCGATTGACTTTGTTGATGGCTTCATTACACTGCCAGCTCATGTTCATTTGGACTCAACTATGACTCCAAGATCCCTCTCAGCCGCTGAGCTGCTGAGGAGGTCATCCCACAACCTACAGGTGTGCTGGGGATTCCTCCTACCTAGGTGGAATACCTTGCATTTATCTTTGTTGAATTGCATCCTATTTCGTTCTGCCCATTGGTCCAACCTGTCCAGGTCAGCCTGTATCTGCTCCCTGCCCTCCAGTGTGTTAACTCTGCCCCATAACTTGGTGTCATCTGCGAACTTGGACAGGGTGCTCTCCACACCCTCATCCAAATCACTGATGAAGATATTAAATACCACCGGTCCAAGGACTGAACCCTGCAGGACACCACTGCCCACCTCCTTCCAGGCAGAGAACGACCCATCCACCACCATTCTCTGCGTGTGGTCCCCAAGCCACCTGGCTACCCACCTAACTGTGTAACCATCCACTCCACAGCCTGCTGGCTTTCTTATGAGAATAAGATGCAAAACTATCTCGAAGGCCTTCTTAAAGTCCAGGTAGATGACACCTGCCTCAGCTCCAGTGTCAAGGCAGTGTGTTCCTGGCCATAAGGTTTGTCAGGCAGGATCTACCTGTGACAAACCCATGCTGGTTTTATTTCAGCATCATTTTCCCTGCTGGGCCTTCACAAATGCACTCTCTAATGATTTTTTCCAGTATTTTCCCAAGGATAGAGGTAAGACTGACTGGCCTAAAGTTGCCCAGCTCATCCCTTCTCCCCTTCTTAACAATGAGCACCACGTTGGCCCTTTGCCAGTCCTCAGGGACCTGGCCGGAGCTCTGTGAGTGCTCAAACAGCCATGACAGCGGCTCAGCTATGACACTGGCCAATTCCTTCAGCACCTGTGGATGGAGGTCATCGGAGCCGGCTGACTTGTACCCATCCAGCCCTCCAAAGTGCTCCTTAACTAAGTCAGCACTAACCATTGACAGTCTAGTGCCTCCCAGACACCTATCTATGTTCAAATTGGGAGAATTGCCTTGGGCAGTACTTAGGAATACTTTCCTAGGGAGGAAGTTCTTCCTAATATCTAACCTAAACTCCCCTTGCTGCAACCTGACACCATTGCTCCTAGCTCCGCCCTCTGGTTTTTTAACCTGCGTTACAAGAGCGCACCTCCCTGCGATGCCCAAAGGCCTGGTCCCGCTGCATTCCCTGTTCAGAACAGAGGCAGGGTTCTCTGCAGCCACGCAGCCGGCGCAAGCGCCCCCGTAGGACACCGCACCTCCACGAGGTCCAAGCCTGGAGCTCCGCGCCCCAGGGCGGACACGCGGCCCGCAGCTCCGCCGCGAGAGGAGCCCGCTTACCTGCGCCACCCGCCTGCGCAACATGCCGCAGCTCTCAGCACCTGCAGCGGCTAGCGGAAAAGGGTGAGAGTCGAGGCTCCCTGTGACCGCCCGCACCTGGCGCCTGACTCCCCGCGGCGGCGAAAAGACGTGGGGGAAGGAAGAAAAGAAGAGCCGCGGGCCGGCAGCAAGAGGCGTCCGGCGGGAAACGCAGCCTCCCCTCCCCTCGTTCCGGCCGCAGGCAGGGAAGGGAGCGGATTGGCTGCAGGGGGCTGCTGCCCGTGACGCCACGAAGCGGAGGCTGCTGGGGGTCCGGCGCCGCGTTCCCCTCCCCCCGCACTGAGGGGAAGCAGCAGCAACTTTCCCACTCAGCCGGACCCCTAGACTCTGCTCGTAGTTGGTCAGTCGTATCTTTAGTGCATGCTCCCCCACCTGCTCCAGGCAGGATCGTTTCCCATTCGGACTAAGGATCTGTTCTGAAAGCTGCCCCTGAGGCACAGCTCTCCGAGGCATGCTGCCCCCAAGCACCACAGGCACCTAGGCAGCCCGTGTAAACCCGCCCCTTATCCAGGGTTGCCGAGTCTGCAGGGACGCAATGTGAATCTCCAGGAGACTGCTGAGAGTCACCCAGGAGATAAATGATATTCATTAAAAGAGATATTGCATGTTAAATCCAAGTGTATACAATAATCCAGTGGGTTTTTAACATGTGGTGTTCATTTGCCTTCCTAGTGTAAAGTCTACTCAGTACAGTATATCACACAATGTGATGAAACCTCCCAGAATAGATTCAAATAGAGCTGGCAACCCTACCCTTTCCCCCTATAGAGGGATACGGGCTGTGGGTGTCCCAATGCAGTATGCATGGTTAAAATG
>NW_017728931.1:41127567-41135297 GCF_001723895.1 Crocodylus porosus
GTTAAGGGCAGACAGGCACCTAGGACTGCAATTCTTAACCAGGGGCTGTGGCCTGCTGGGGCACCCCAGGGTTGCCATGCCGCCTCAGCACTGCAGGGTTTTCAAGCATGATACACAAGACCAACTCAGCAGTTTCACACAGGAATTCAGAGACTTCCACCCATTCTGCCATACCCTGGGCTTCTGTGGAGTTCTTGAAGAACATAAGGCCTGCCACTTCCTGGGTCAGACTATAGATCCATCTGGCCCAGTCTTTTGTCTCAGGATGCTGAAAGGGAGAGTGAAATGGGTATGACCAGGGTTTTTTCCCCCACTATTCCTCTCACTTGCAGCCTCCAGCATTTAAGGTCTAGAAAGTTCCAATTTAGAGGCTGCATCTCCAACTTGTGCACTCAATAGCTACTGGTGCCCCTTTCCTCCCAGAATTTGTCCAATCCCTTTCTGAACCTTGACTAAGATGTTGGCTTCTGCAACATCTGGTGGCAACAAGTTCCACACCTCAATTACACGCTGTGTGAAAAAAAAACAACTTCCTTTTGTTAGGGGTTATAAAATGAAAATAGTAGGTAGCAAGTTTAAACCTAGTTCTTACACTGAGAGTAAATAATAAAAATCTCAATTTCCTTCCTCTTCACCATTTACCGTTTTGTAAACTTTTATCATGTTCCCCCTTAAGCATCTCCTTTCTAAACTGAACAGGCCTAGCCTCTAGTTTCTTCTCATATGGAAACCCCTTCATGCCACTAACCATTTTTGTTGCCCTTCCCTGGACTTTCTACTTCCAAAAAAAAGCAAGCAAAAGCTCAGAGCTAGCCTTTCCTGAGGGGGAAAAGTCTATCAATGTTAAGTACCACTGATCTAGGATGAAATAGCAGAGCAAGGAGACACCCTAAGTAAACCTCAAGTGCTGCCCAGAAATGGGTAACCTTTCTTCCATCAGAGCACATGTGGAGCTGCCAGTTGTCAGTCTTTGTCAGTGTGTGCTACAAAGCAGACTGGAAGGAATGGGTGGGACATGAATGTTGAGGCATATTCATTTTAACAAGGCAACGCTACAACTCATCTACAATCATAGTCCATCTCTAGCAGGTATAATTCTCAGGCCAAAAAGAGGCTACACTTAATGTCAGCCATTTTATTAGTTCTTTTCAATTTGGTTATTCGTAGAACAAATATATCCAGTAACTTAATTTCCCCTCAGTTTTTATAATGGTTCAATTTTCTGTATTTTTTTTTCAGCCAATAAAGGACAAAGTACTCACAAAATTTGTTCTTCTTTTCAGGTGTAAAAGAAAAGAGAGAGACCTTAGCACATCAGTTCTCAACGTTTTTTAGACTTGAGGCACTCTGGCACTTGGGATCCTCCTCAGCAAATGCCAACTCCTAGTTTCCCTTTGTCGTTTGACAATGGAAGAATAATATTGCAATTCTTCTATTGCAAAAAAACTCCAAGATCACAACAGGTCTGAATACTTTTCACACTATAGATTTTTATTTTAATTCTGTGGGATTACCTGGTTAATCATATTTGCACACCAAATAGTGCCAACATTGCACACATAGTACCCTGTTGCACTGTCCCTACTTGAGAATCACTGCCCTAGCATAGCAGTTGCCAATGAAAATTAACTTTGAAGAGTATGGCATTTTTCTTTTGATAACAGCCTTTATTTTTTCCATTAAGTGGTGAAAGGCTTGATCATTTTCATGAGATTCTATTTTGAAAAGAAGTCAGGCTTGGTTATCAAGTTTCTAAGCCACTGTACTATTGTAAGTAACTACAGGGTAACAACTTTAGAACCTTCCTCTCTCAGTAGTTTACTGAACTTCGCTTTCTTTTGTATGGATTCCTTGTTGAACTGCACAGGGTTGTAGCAGCACAACTGTCAAGTACATGTAAAACAATACAGGTTGTTCGTTTGTTTTTTTTCCTTCTGGGGCAGGGAGAGGAAAGAGGGAAGTGGAACTCTGCTACATCAACTTTAAGTCATTTTATTCAAGGCCCTCCTCTTGATTGTGCTTCTTGGAAACCAATAAATATGGGCAGCTTTAACAGATCTGGTAAGAGAGTGAACTCAAATCCCCTCCTTCATTACAAAGTCTTTTTTACCTATTTGTTTCATTTTTAAAGAGAGTAGGCACTTCAGGCTAGGCTTTGATTTTAGTGTGCTCCACCAATACGGAGCACTGTAAATCAAAAACAATTTTAACTTTAAAGGAGATGCCAGCTTTCTGAACAAGCTAGTAAAAATATGCCCAATTCTTATAGTTTCTAGAGTTGGAAGGAACGAGTGCTGGGATCATAAAACTTCAGACAGATATCCATCCAACCCCCTCTTGAAGACCCCCAAAGTAGGGGAGAGCACCACCTCCCTTGGGAGCCCATTCCAGAGCCTGAGAGCCCTAACAGGCCCCCCTATATCAAGCCTGAACCTGCTCTTGAGTACTTCCCTTGGGAAACTATTCACTAAAATTGCTTATAATCTTGGAGTTAATTGATTAGCTCTGATTTCATTCAGTTCTATACTCTGCAGCCTCAGTATTGAGGGAGAAAAATCACAGATGCCAGGTGTCAGTGAGCAACTGAAAGGGGTCTTTTTTTGGCCTGGAACATAGAAGAAGATCAAGTCTTTTCTTCATGTACGCAATCTAATGAATGAGAAGTAAATAACTAGAGAGGAATTGAGCTAAGAAATACTGCCATCTCATGCTCAACACACTTTTAAGCTTTTAGTACTTTGCCTGACCAATTTTTCTTAAGTTGCCCCACAAAAAAAATCCAAACACCATTGTCTTCAATAAAAGGAAAGATTAAAAGAAGTCTTTATTTGCATGTTCCACTTCCACAATGAAGGAGCAAGGACTCAACAGCTTATATTCACTTCTAGCTGCTAGACAGCATTAGGTTTTAAAATTCCATAAGATCCAAAAGTAGTTAAAATTGTTGAGGGCTAAGAATTTTCTTCTCTATATTCTACTGCCCTAGTCAGTGCTCAAACTCCCTGGGATTTGGACAGGAAGATATTTAGTAAGAAATATGAGGAAGTTACACTTAAAGGGGGATGAGATTAAATTTTATTTTTAATATTTAGACACTGTACATGCACAGTTCCCAAAACTGAAGATTCTAAAAGTTATTTGCATTTTCCTCTCCTCTTAGTCAAAAATCCAAGCCTTGCAATTAGGCAGTTGTTCTAACTCAGCAGAAGGGAAAGTGGCTAGAGACATCCACCCATTGCAACATTAAAAATGTATATCAGCTGTTCCATATTGGTCTAGAAACCCTCACAAATAAGAACAAAGATGAGATTCCTAGGGCTGGCAACCAAACTGTGCAGTACTTAAACTTTGTGCAAAGAAAAAAAAAAAGTTTCTTTACATTCTGCAAGAAAAAGTAGCCCTAGTTCAGCTGAAACTAAAATATGTTGTGTTGCCGCCTTGCCTCCTCCTCCCCTCAGTGGAATGCCACTTATTTCATTCCAAACAGATCTCTAGTCCCTCTGAACTTTTTAGGGACAAGTTTGTCTCCAAGCTAAAAACATACTTTGACTGGGTAGTATGCTGAACCCCCTCAGCTCCAACAGGCCATGTTTGTTGTTCACCCAGAGCTCAAGATGCTCTCTCCTACTTACACAACCAATACCCGTTTACATTGATATTTTGGCCCTCCAACTACTAGGCCACAAGAAAGGTCTTTCGAGATAGTTTTGCTGGACATAGGAGGCTATGGAAAGTAAGTACCAGGGAATTTCTATTGTTTGCTCTGGAATCTCAGAGCCTTACAGGTCTAGAATACAAATCAAGATACTCACTTGTACCAGAAGCAACTAGTTCAAGAGGGACAAGACTGCAGGCATTGCAATTAAGTTGCACACAGAAGGGAACAAACTGGTCACTTCTCCAACCATGACAGCATAAATCTCCCGTGAGCAATGGGGTCAGCAGAAATACTACAGGAGTGTTAGCAGGGTGCGTTTGTTCATGTGGACCTTCTGCTTTCATAGCAATGTTCAGTAACCTAAGCAGTCACACTGAGGTTTTTAGTAACCTCCCCATGTAAAACTGAGCGAGCGACAATTCTTCCCTCCCACCAAGCGCTTGTTTTTCTCTCTGGAGGCAGTTTCGCACTCTTTTAGTCTGGCACATCCTAAAGATTGCTCCTTCCTGAAGGTCTGAGCAAGACGTGCTGCTCTCAGTTCCCTAAGAAAAAGGAGGGAGAGAAATCCCATCATGTCACAGCTACAAAGTCACATATAAACTAACCTTAACTTGCCTATCATAGGAAACAAATGACAAAACCCCCCCAAAAAAACAATACCCTGGCAGAATTCTGATCTTTGTCCCGAGCATTAACTTACAGCACAACTTAAAGCTTCTACCCCTATTAAAGAAGTTAGGTTGTTGCCACCTGTTTTCATGTTCCATATTAAACTGGATTTCTCAGTCTGTCGTCATTAATACCAAGTATCTCCCATTTCATTTCCTTTTCTATTCAGCTACTTGTAGGTTAGCAGGTTGGAATAATCCTGTGACATAATAAGCATGTTTCCCTATCCTGTATTAAATTTAGTCAGAACTCCAAGCACTAGATTCCATTTGTGGAAGCTACTTGTTGTCCCTATATCCAGAATGTGCACGCCTTCTTGCCTGTAGTAAAGAGGAGGAGGAGCTTAGCTTGGGAGTGGGGAAGGGGAAAATATAGTGGTATTATTTTTAAGATGAATGGCGCATGAGTCAGAGCTGACCCAATTCTACAACTACAGCCTTAGCAGAATGCTGCTGGGATCCGTAGCAACTGAAAGGGGACAAGAGAAATGGGATCTGCACTTGCAGTTAGGACTTTCCCCTGGGCTGGGCCATGCTACCAGTTCAGCATTGATTTCTCACCCTGTCACCGATTCATTACTGTAGACAACAGCTTCTTCCCAAGTAGACAGGGTATAGGTCAGCAAGTCGCTTGACTTTAGGCGAATAATCACTTGCAGCTTCATTACTGTGCTGAATTGCTGCTTCCTTAATGCTACTGGTAAATTACAGCCATATCCTACAAACCTCCTCCCTGAACTTGTGCACCCAGTAATCAGACTCATTAGATTTACAAATGGTTGGTCTTGGATATCACCACCTCAGACTTAAACAGAGGCAGTAACTGTTATGATATCAAGACAAGAGGTTCCTTGTACTGTTTAGGGGTGGCCCTCCCCCTTTAGGCCAAAGGCCCATACCTTTCCAGCATGGCAGTTTTAAACTTCTCCACGTTTAGCTGCTTCTGGAGCTGCGCAGCTTTTCCAAGAGAGGGACGGAGAATTGGATGCTTAGTAAGAGCCGTGGCAGATGGCCTTGTAACTGGGTCAGGGTGAATCATGAGCTAGGACAGGAAGTGAAGGAGTTCAAGTTTAGGGTTTTTCATTACCAGCTGCTACTTGCCAGCATTTCCCTCCTTCATATTGCATCTGGAAGCACTCACCTTGAGCAGTTCAAGAAAGACACGCGAGAGCTTCTGAGGGATTAATGGAAGGTTGCCTTTCCGGATGTGGTGCCACATGGTATCGTTACAAGGTAGGGGTTCAGCCCCTGCTGCCAGAGCTATTGTTAAGGCAAGGGCAAAGACGTCTGCTTTTGGCAGATAGCAATATTGCTGTGGACAGAAAATAGCAGATCACCCATACAATCCAGGATTGGGCACAATCATATAATACTTTGGTAAGCTAAAATTAAGGGTAGTAGTTCCTAAAATATACGTACATGGAGCTACTTTCACTATCCCACCCATTACTGCTTTTGAATAAAGCATTGAGTGGGGGGAATGGCAATATGAGAAGTTTCCATTTTACCATATTAATTAGTATTGACAAGTTGTACACAGACATGTCTTCCAAACCTTAAAAGAACTTCCAGGCTTTATCTGCGGAAGTGATATCAAGATGGCTAGAGGACTCCCTAGTGAATCTACGCCTCTAGCCCTCAATGTAGTAGTGACTACTGCTGGATAGCTTGGCCTATTTGTTCACTTGAATTAAAACAAATCAACCTGTCATGCTTTGGTTGGATTCAGGAATAAAAGATGTAAATAA
Organism: Crocodylus porosus; assembly: GCF_001723895.1. NCBI lineage: Eukaryota > Metazoa > Chordata > Crocodylia > Crocodylidae > Crocodylus > Crocodylus porosus. The sequence goes on from NW_017728931.1 coordinate 41,133,642, forward strand.
CCATAATGGGGCAGGTCCAAAACTGCATCAAAGCCACTGAAAGAGTCAGCAGATTGTTTATTTACCAACATTTTGTCGTGGGATGAATCCCATGACTGGGCAGTTAGCATTAGGGGCTATTGGCTTTTCAGGCGGGATAGAGAAGGAAGGAAAGGCAGGGGTGTGGTGCTCTATGTCAAGGAGCAATACATATCCTCTGCCAGCAAAATGGGGTCAGAGGAGGGGCAAGCTGGGTGCTCTGGGTCAAGATACCAGGGGGCCGTGGAGAGAGGGATTTAACGGGTGGGGTCTACTACAGACCCCCCAACCAAGGGGAGGAGCTGGGCCGGGAATTTTCAGGCCAGCTTGCAGAGGCACTTAAGGCAAGGGATGTAGTTGTCATGGGTGACTTCAAATTACCCAGACATCTGCTGGGAGGAACAGTCAGCCAGGTCGGACCATTCCAGGAGGTTTCTGGCCAAGATACAGGACCTCCACTTAATTCAGGAGGTGCACAGTCCAGCCAGAGGAAGTGCCTTGTTGGACCTGGTCCTCGCCACAAGCGATGACCTGGTAAAGGGGTCTCCAGGTCCTTGACCACCTGGGTGATAGCGATCATCGCTTGCTGGAGTTTACCATCCAGCGCAGGGTGTCAAGGGCCAGCAGCGAGTCAGTAGCCCTAGACTTCAAGAGGGCCAACTTCAACAAGTTGAGATTAGTGGGAGAGGCACTGGGGTTCTCAAGGGCAGGGGAACTCAGTGCCCAAGATGAGTGGTCGTTCCTTAAGGAGACGATAGGGTCCAAGGGGTGACCATCCCAACAAAAAACAAGGGGGGCAGGAGTGCCCGAAAGCCCCCGACTCGCTAAGGGCATCCAGGAATGCCCGATTGCCAAAAAGGCGGTGTACACCCGGTGGAAGGGGGGTGCTATCTCCAAAGAGGAGTATACCTCCTCTGCTCGGGCCTGTAGGGGGGCTGTCAGGAAAGCTAAGGCAGACATAGAGCTAGGACTTGCATCCAACATCAAAGATAACTAAAAGTCCTTTTTCAAATATATAGGGAGGATGAAGAAAGCACCAGGAAATGTGGGGCCCCTGCAAGATCCTCTGGACAATCTGGTGGTTGCACCAGAGGAGAAAACAGACCTCTTTAACCAATTCTTCACCTCTGTTTTCTAGGGCAGGAACCAGGACTTCCCCACCATGATGCAAGACAGACTCGAGGGGAACGCCTCCAGACCTCAGGCTGGGGAGAACCAGGTTAGAGAGCTTCTGGAGGGGCTGGATGTGTTCAAATCAGTGGGTCCAGATGCTCTCCACCCCAGGATGTTGAGGGAGCTAGCTGGAGTTATTGCAGGTCCCTTGGCATGGCTTTACAAGTGCTCATGGTGCTCAGGCCAGGTGCCAAATGATTGGAAGGTAGCCAACGTGGTCCCCATCTTTAAAAAAGGGAGGAGGGAGGACCCAGGCAACTATAGGCCCGTCAGGGAAACTGTTTGAGAAGATCATCATGGAGCACATCTGTGATGGGCCGGCTTCAGGGATGATGCTCAAGGGCAACCAGCATGGTTTCATTAGGGGCAAGTCATGTCAGACCAACCTGATTGCCTTTTATGATCAGGTCACAAAAGCCTTGGATGCAGGTGTTGCTGTGGATGTAGTCTTTCTGGACTTCAGCA
>NW_017728931.1:41137278-41151851 GCF_001723895.1 Crocodylus porosus
AGAGGCTTGATGCCTACCTGGCTGGGACCATTTGAGCCCAGTTTTTTCTCCTGCTCTAGCAGGGGGTCGGACTTGAAGATCTATAAGGTCCCTTCCAACCCGACTTCTATGATTTTTAGTTAAAGGAGTTTTGATACAGGTGCAAGTTGACAGTGATCTGTTGGCTCAGAAAATTTGGAGACAACTCTACAGGCTGGTTCTCTTTTCAGTTTTGTAAAAAGATGGTGCCCTTTGGTTTGTCTGACAGATCAGCCTCAGTTTGGCCACTAAAAATTAGAGCAGAGCCTCCAGAGACATGGAGGTGTGGGTAGTGGTATGCACTGAGCAGGGCAGTGGTTTTCAACTTTTTTTAGGCTCAAGGCACCCTTCAATAGGCTCTAGGCATGCCTTGGGAAAGACTAGCTCCTAGTTTTCACTCTTTTTTGAGTGCAGAAAAATAAATAGGAACAATTCTTTTGTTGCAAAGAACTCAGAGCAAAATATGTCGGAATGTTTATGAAATGTATTGGGAATCCCCATCCTGTGGCACCCCTGAAAGGATTTCAAGACACCCTAGGATGCTGCAGCCCTGTGGTTGAAAACATCACTGGTACAGAGAATTTGTTAGAGTATTAGTGACTCTAGTACAAGGACACTTTAGATGCAATTCTAGTTCCATCTACAAGGAGCTTTAGATTACTTTTTCCATGTCTCATCCTACACAGTTATGAGTAGTTGCTTTACTGGAAACTACCTAGAGGCACCCAGGAGTATTGCAACATTTACAAAGCATCATATAGCTTCATGTTATTCTTTACAGCAAGAGAGTCAATAGTCCAATGCAACCATCTCATTTCATATGGCTCCCATTCCCCCCATCCACTACCACTTTCACGTGGCAGCTGTACCTCTTGCAAAATCTCACTGGCCAGAAACCGGCTGTCTCCTTCTTCCACTTGAGGATTAGTAATTGATGTTACATGGCCAAGGTCACCTAATAGAAAAGACAAACATAACTAGAAAGGCAGTTGACAGCCCACAGATTCATTTTCCTTGGAAAAGTCTGTTATTTAAGGAGCTGCAAGGTGCCAACAGAACAACTAGAAGACTGAAGAGGTATGTCCGCCTCTTCGCTGTACCCCAGATAGTTGGGTTTGGGATCTGATTTTAAAACCCAAGCAAAGAAAGTTTTCTGGATTCATCACAGCCCCCATTTAATAAACAAGAAGCACCAGTCTCCACTTCTATGCCACAGCCATCAGCTTTGCAGGTCTAGACTAAGCAACATTCCTATGGCCATTTAGTATCCATTAATCATCATCTTAAGGGCCATGTTTAGAATTAGCCTACTTTCAGTTTCAACAGTCCACAAGTCAGATTAAACCCACCAATTTTATATACCACATTAGAAGAGAAACCATCATCTTCACCATCACTGTCTTCCTGATTGGCAGTTGATGATTCGGTCAGCTTGTGACAGATGAAAATGTTACCTGCAAGATCAAGGTTTACAGATTCTAGAGCACAGCGCATGAACTTGACTAGTCTTATTGACATGCTCTGGAAGGCATCTAAAATTCTACTCTGTCTACTATTAACACTAGCAGCATGTCAAAGATGAAGTTGCTCAGCCACATATAGTGGAAGTGATCTGCTGCCACCGGGTAGCCTGCTTTTGGACTAAACTATGCACCCAAAGGAGTTTTTTGTTAAAAAAGCCAAGAAAAGTGTGTCAACCACAGTAGTGTCTCAACTAAGAAATCCCAAAACAATAAAAGTGTTCCTGCATACGTCTAACCTTTGAACAGTTTAGTCATTCCAGAAAACAATTCTCAGTTAGCTACCGCATCAATGCTGGGGAGTCCTGAGCACCCCTCACCCTTCTTTGATGTGCTAGGTACATCTGTGTTTCTCCTACTAGATCCTCTAATCCCAGAAGCCATTCAGTCCAAAGCACAATAGGTGCAGAGAAGTGACAAGTTCTGTCCAATCTAGCCCTTGAAAGGTCTCTACAGCCATCACCAAACACAAGCGCATGGCTGCAGAGCGCTTTAAAAAGGGCCCAATCTCACAACAATCTGAACCTTCATTGCATGAGGGTTCAGATGAAGACACTCCAAAGCGGAGCACCTTCATCAACATCTGTCTGTGGTGCCAGAAGCAGGGCTGGGGCAACACAGCTCAGTCCTGCTCAAAGCACTGTCTTCAGAATGGGAGAGAGGAGGGAGGCGAAGTCAGCGTAGGGAATTTGGTCTGGGCTTTTTCCGCTGGGGCGGGTGGATTGAGCCTCCTGAAACTCTGCTGTGGTGCCAGGCTTGGGACCAAGGCAGGGGAGGGAAAAAAGAAAAACAAAAACAAAAAACCCCCCCCCAAACGATTGCCAGCTCCAGCCCCAGGACTACATTGGAGCCGATTCCAAACTCTGGTTAGTGTCAGGGCTGGGCCCAGGAACTAGCAAACTGTGCTGGTATTTCTGTGAAGCAGTCAAACAATAAACTGAACGCCTGTTACTTGGTACAATCTGGAGATGCTCCTCCCCACAAAAAAACTCCTAACTTTGTTTTGATACCTTAGCAATTAGCACAATACCAAACATGTGCTTTACTGCTGGAATGCAAGGATGCTCACAATAAGTGAAGTTAACACATCCTAAGTGTAACAAAGCTTTGGCAATTCAGAAATTTTATACCATCCCATATAATCCAAAACCCATCAACTCAACTTCATTCTCTCTCATGAGCTCTTATTTTGTTCTTTCTTCCTTTGCTCAGAAAGATTTGGCAGGGATTTTCAATGATACTTATTGGTGAGGGTAACTTCACACACCTGTACAACGATGCAGCTTTCATGCCAGGGACTCTGTCCTTGGCAGAGAATACAACCATTGTCAAACATTTTTGCCCACGTGAGCATTGTAGAATCACCTCTCCAAGCTGTCTAGTGACCAAATCATACTTTTGAAGCCTTCATATTAGGAGCTGACTGGCAAAACCTCATCAAGTTATAATCCACACTGTTGAAACACATTTCACAAATGCTCACTTCAGTGGATACAAGCAGCACTGGCCAGAGCCCATTAGTTTTGCTACTGAGTAGCAAATTGTTCCTGCATCTCCTTGCTGTTTAAGAACAGCACATTGAAACTCAGTTCTGAGTTATAACTGTACAGTTTTAGGCATAATTAAGCTTGGGTTTTGTGCACTTGGTATTTAGATTTAAATTGCATATACTTGAGGCTAGAATATCTTGCATAGAAATTTAAATTGCGATAATTAAAGTTGTCTATCTGAACGTATCTGGCCTGTCTAAAGGCTAGGAAGACACCTTACATCCCACCTCAGCTGCACTACACAGATCAATGGATACAGGCATGAGAAGTCTGAGGAGAGGGCAAGAGCTGTACTTACTAGGTTTGATGTCCAAGTGTACCAGGCCAGAGCTATGTATGTACTTTAGCCCCATGGACACTTGCAACAGAATTTCTTTTAGCTCTGCTTCTTGGAAATATTGTCCAGTTTTTGCTTTTTCCAGCAGCACATCTTGAAGACTTCCACCTAATGGAAATATTCAAGCTTTGATCCAAGTGCTTTTTCCAGTGAAGCAAGATATTTGATCCATCTAATCTGGACCTCTTGAGTTTGTTATGCCCAATGCCAAGTGACTTTGAAGATAGAGACTAACCAGCCTTAGCCAAAATAGCCACTTTAGCAGTAAGAGTCAGGTTTCCAAAACTGATCCGACACTTTCCATTGCCCAAGGGGATGGGGCAAGAGAAGATGGTTTCTCCATCTCTTCTATCCTACTCCCCATTTGCAACGATATTAAAAAGGTAGGCTGGAGTCCTAGTGCAAGAATGTAAACAGGGCAGTCTTCACTGCTCACTTGCAACATGATTTATGATCCTGCCAGTCTCTCACTGCTATAAGATCTGCCTATGAGAGCAGTAGATGATGGAGCAAGGAAACTGAAGCTACATCCAGCAATAGAAGGGATGATGAAATACTACCTCATGAACATAGCTGCAGAACTGCTTTATTGATCTGCACTAGCATATGTAAAATATTTTAAATGAAGATCACTGCCAGGCAGGGTTCGGCCTGTGCGTTAATATTCTGCTGCTGCATTTTCAGCTTCCTCCCCTCCCACAGTGTAGAGGTCTTATTAGTGAGTTGTCACTCACTGATCACTACAGACCCAGGCCTCAGGAACTATTAGGCTTAGCCAAGCTGTAGGGTTGCAATAGTGCTTTTCAAAGTGGCTAGTCATAGGATCTCCCATGCTTTGCCAACTACTCCTTAAACTCCACTAACAGGACTGTTTACTAGTCTTACCTTCCCTTGTAGTTTTGTCTGTAATGCATTGAACTATTCATTGGGGGAGGGGAGAGGAGAAGGAATGTACTTGCTAGCAATGCATGTCCCACTAATGCAGCAGATTAGCAGTTCTTTAAAAAAGCCAAACACTACTGCTTTTCAGAATATCCAACTTTAACATAAACCTCAAAAGAGCAGTTGCCTCAGGACTGCATTCCCAGACCAGTTACAGCTCAAAACAAGCGGTATTTTTAAGAATCCTGGAGTTAGTAAGCATTTAAAAACACTTGAGAGGGCAAACCTGCTTTAATGTACCATGATCATATATGCTAGTTTTTACCATTCCCACCAAAAGCAACAATATGGAACAAAGCTTTTTAGATTCACCTTAATCATTAAGGCTTAATGCTACATATGGTCTATAGAATTATAGATCAACCAAAACCTGACTCAAGTGTTCTTCTCTTACAAGAAAGAAAAAAGGTGTTTAACCCCTTTAAACATGAAAAAGGGTGACTTGTCATTCTGGCATCTACCTCAGTAGAAGTTAAATTCTTACCATTGCAGTGTTCATTTTGGATGATCATGTGATCATCTTCTGCCCAAGCAGAGTAGTAACGTACCACATGGGGGTGGTGTCCAAGCACAGCATGGGCATAGACTTCCCGCAATGCCATTTGCCTAGAGGAATGTAGAAACAGTGGGTCTTTAGTGCTTTAGACATGACTCCTCAGGGCCTCACCAAATGATCATGCAAAACTTGGTCTCTCCCCCACAAGGCAGAAGGTACTTTTAGCTCTCAAACTATAATGGTCAGGAAGTACCAGCTTTTTTTCAGCTTATAAAGTGGCATCAACTCTGAAGCCAGTCCTTTGGAAAAGACCACCAAAAGAAAAAAAATTATTGAGACTTGATTAGAGATTATACTTGCATGATAGTCTGAAGTCAGGCAAAAAAGCAAGGTTGAGATGTGCCTTACACACTGAATCAGAAATGCATAAGCTTTCATGAGCTCCTGCTCACTTCATCTGATGAAGCACTCACCTTCTGCTAGTAATTAAATGGTTCTGTTTAAGGAGGCTCTACATAACAGTGCAAAGTGTTCGACAGATGGCCATGTCTAATACTTCTTACTTTGACTTATTCCACAAGGTGCAGAAAGGATCAAGTCTTCTACCAGCCACTACTCACCACCCATAAGTTAGGGTGCATTGCTGTGAAGTGGAAGTTTTGTCACTGAATGGGAAGGTGGAGGAGAGGGGGAGGTAGTTATCTATAGTAGAGGTCTCTCCACTACCCCTACTGACTAATGAAAAAACTCAAAAAACACACCAAAAAAACCCACTGCAGAACTGCCAAGAACTCCTTTTAGACAAAACTTGCACAAGCCAGAGACCCCCAAGCTTTTGAATGTGTCAAAATTTCACCTCTCAGGTGTTAGGAGTAGGGGGTAGTATTCTTGCCAAATGACTGCATGGGACTGGTGAGCCAGCGTGCAATGTGATGAGAGAAGTCAATTCATATGGCTTCTTTCCTTTTCTAGAAGCTTTGCAATTGTGAACTTATATTCCATATCTTTCTACCTCTCAAATGTTAGAAATAGATTCAACTTACGTAACTTAGACATGTTCACTCTCTCAAACATTCAGAAGCAAGACTTGCATTCAATTGGAATACCCTGAGGAACATAGGATCTCCTTTTCCCATCATTATAGTATACTCACTCATCTGAGGATCCTGCCAGAGGCTTCTTTGAGCGCTTGATAGCATAGACACAACCATCAAGCCGTTTGATGCACTTGTAGACAGAGCCAAATTCTCCTACCCCAATTTTTTCCAGCTCCAGAAATTCCTTCTTGTAACGGGAAACCATGTTGCTTGCTTTCAAGGGTAATCTCTAGGAAAGAAGACAAAAAAACCCAAAAAACAAATCTACAAGAGAAAGGAGGAATCGGACATACGCTGAGGTTAGTTCAAAGTCTATCATGAGTTCAGACAGCATCAAGTTAAAAACCTCTTCATTTCTGTGTATTCTCAGCCAAACATGCTGATCATTACCCATTTTGTTGTAATGCCGTCCTTCCACCTTTATAAATTGCCATCTCTCCTCTGATTACAGCCTTATATAGAGCAAGGACAAAGGAACCAGGATTTTCTTTTTACCTGGACTCTGGTAATGAGTTATATAGCACTGACAAGAAGTTGGAAATAGTATTCTAGCTGGCTGTGTGCCTTTGGGTCCTGCATCATACACTTAAACAACACCAGTTCTGTATTTTTTATCTGGGCAGTTGTCAGTTTCTAAGACTGCAGCCAAGGGACACTTTTCTGAAGAAGCAATGGAAGGGGTTGAAGTTATTCAGCTTCATCAATTATTTGTAACAATGAGGAATCCCTGAATATCTGATAGGATTAAGAACCATTAGCTTTTGTTCTTCCAAAACTGGGGGGGGGGGGGACACAAAAACCCCCCCCCCCCCCCCGCAGAGTGGGTCAAGACATACCAGTCTAGACTGGACAAAGGTAGGAGTATGTGCAGGAGAGTTTATCTACCTGTACTGTTGTAACAGTTTTGATTGTATTGATTACAGAAGTATTTCTTGTCCAGCTCTGGATTGACAGACAGCATTAATTCATGGATTAGATTTAGGAAATAATCCTAGTCTCTTGCATAGTAAGTATGCCCTTAAACTGCATAAGCCGCCTTTCATCAGGTTTACTGTACTCCAGGAGCAGTTCACACTTCAGTCTACATAGCCCTTCAGTATTCTTCTGAGCATTTGCTCTTTATCTTTGGAAGGCTAAAACATTCACAGTACTGCTTGTCCACATTTCTAGAGTTTGAGGTTTGTTTTAAATCACGATAGTCCATGGAGTGCAAAAAGCAAGAGAGTTTTTTTTCCAGTGATATCTTTTATTGGACCAATACATAGTTAGGAGAGATGTTACAAGTGCCCTTCTTCAGGCTAGCAATACACAAAATGAGAGAAAAACAGGAAGTGCCCACCAGTCACAAGAGAATGATTTAAGGATGCAAGGTGAAAAGCAGCAGCAAAACAGCCAAGTAGTGGGAAAAGGAGATAAACATGAGGCAAAGAACATGGAAAGCAAGTGTTCCTCCCTCCTCCTTTCCCCTTCCAGATGGAACCAAATGTGACAGTAAAACAAGCAATTCTTCTGGTTACCACAAAGAATATTATACAAATTTCAGTGGAAGAAGAGGTGGTCCACAAGACAATTAAGATGTAGCAGACTATTAAACCTAAAGGCCCATCACTACAAGGCTATAGATTGCAAGGCTGTATCTATAATGAGCCCACAAAGCCCTACATGCCCATGATTAGGGCTTTTTACACATCTGCTTAATAAAAATATGTATGTATACATATGCAGAATATATATTTACTCCTGGCATGGAGAACTGCTTGACTTGATAATATGACACCAACTTGATACCAGACTGATAAATTATCCAGCTTTCCAAAATGAAGCTTTGAATAATACATAGAAGTCCTTGATGCCACCATGTAGGAGCAGGACATATAGTGTCATTACACCCCTTTATTTGTCAACAGGACCAACTGTCAGTGTGTTTGCAGTACTGGCCTTCACAGGTAGAGAGCACCACTTCTCCATTCCTCATGGCAATTAAGGAAACAGTTTTCCTTGGACTATACTTGTGACTGTTCACCCGCAGGCTGTAGTGAATAATTACTTTAATCCTAAACTGCACTAAGAGGAGGAGCTAACATTTTTGCCCAGTCTGAATGGAGGTATTTCCCCTTAAGCACTCCATTAAACATTCTGGCTTTAAAAGCAAGACGAGAGGGAAAGACTAAGCAATTAAGTGACAATCAAAAAAATCTGTTGTAAAAAAAAAGAGTATAGCAAAAAGTAATAGTCTTATCTACACATAGTTCAAACTGTAGAACTATTCTAGTACATCTCCTTCCCTGACCCAGAGAAGACCCATCTTTCACTGAAAGAAAGAATAGTCAAAGCTAGAACCAGTTCCCAGAACCAAAAAAAGTTATACTGACACCATCCTCTCATCAATATTAGCAAGTCCACATTAAGGATCTTGTAGTCTTGTAGCCATATTGCTTGGGGAATGTTCCTCCTCTACCCCCAAGCCAACATAGTTATGTTAGTTAAGTGTATGTACAGAACAAGCCCAAGGTTATTAAAGCTGAAGTGAAACAATCTCTAAGACAGATTCTGAGCTGGTGGAAGCTGAAGTTCTAGACACCCTGCTCATTATGTCAGTTAGTATACTTGGCCTCTAAATTCATGTGTAGTAATAATAATAGGAAAAGAAAGTGTCACTTAGTAAGAAGGGGTTCAGGTTCTTCTCTCATCTACTAGAGACTCAGTGTTCACCGAGTTACTTAACCTGCCACTACAGGTGAACAAGTTGAGGCAATTCAAGGTGTCCATGTGCAAGACCAGATTCAGTGAAGTATTATTCAAAGCATCTTCAACCTATTAGGAACATCCTTTGTACTTACTTGCCAAGACCCAGGACAGAAAGCCATTTTTCCCCCCTCCCACAGAGAAGAGGCTAAGCTCAAATCTTAGTAATACGAAGTATTTGCTCTCCTGTTTCAAATGGTACTGGTAACATTTAGAAAAAATGCTGCAGCAGACAACAATTTGTATTTGCTTTCATATAGAGCACCTACACACATGCCAGGTGTCTACTCCGATGTCTGCTAATTAGCAGCTTCGTGTATTCAGTGTCAATGTCCCCGTGCTTCAAAATGGCACCCAGGACACTGAATAGTTACAAAGCTTTAGTTAAAGCACCCAGGATGCTGAATACATGAGATACTGCAGGTGCTTTAATTGGAGCAGCTCCTGAGAGCTGCTCTAATTAACTCCCCCTCCTGAGCATGTGTAAAGATGCCCAGAAAAGTGTTAATATCACAGCAAAAGAAAATCTAAGTTCATGTACTAATAGTTAGCAATTTGGAGCCTTATGGTTCCATTCACATTGGTCAGCATATTGACCAGTGATCCAAAGCAGCATAACTATAATTTATTTTTTCCAGGGACATAGGATAGGAAGACTAACTTTAAATACTGCTTTTGCTACTTTGAGTGAGTGACATGAGCCAAGGCCATTGCATTATGTTCTTTTGTATGAAATGCTAACTAACCTACAGTATTCTAGATACGTGAAAATTCCAGATCTGTGCAAATATAAAAAGTTTCCTTTGGGCTTAGGAATCAATCAATTTTCCACAGTATAAATGCTTTCTACCTACCTTAATGAGTTGAATTACACCTGGATTCTCCACTGTTCCATATGCGTGTATAGTGTTCTGATGCAATGATTTAAGTAATACAAACCATAATACAGAGATGTCAAACATACTGAGCCCTCAGGCCAGATCTGGATTGTGGGACTCCTCATGAGCCAGGTCTAGACCCACCTCCAGCACTGGGGCAAGTAGCAGAAAGCCATGCCCCACTGCCACTAAAATGCATGCAACAGGGCTCTTCATCCCAGAATTCAGCAGCAGACCCTACCCCGTGGGTCCTTCCAGGAGCCCCAGTGGCTGGATGAAACTGCTCTACAGGCTGAATCCAGTCCATGGGCGGTATATTTGACACTCCTAGCACATCAGGTTTCTACAAGTATTAACCCTTTAAAAGGCAATTTTTGTCTGTATAGCTGCTGGTACAAGAGAGACTTACCTTGGCAGACAGCCCTTGCTCTACCTTGGCACCTCTTAAGCTAGGATCTCCCCTAAAATGATAAAAGTTTATCCACAAGTGAGTGTGAATGCACTTCCCAATAGTCACAAGCTTAGATTTCACATCTTCAAACTAGAATCATTTTGAAAAAGCACAGGAGATGCTTTGTAGACCAAAAACCCTCCTGCTTAGGAAACCGTATGAAATCTGGAGCTAAGAAATCTGTTTACGATCTGATAAACTCCACCCTCCAGCTTCTGTATTCTTACCCATCATAGAAAGAGCATCTGCCACCATTGCAGCTCTAACAGGGGCAGAAAGGATGAAGTACCGGCACAGAAGTACAGACATGCAATTTGCTGCTGTGTTTGTGATTGGGGTAGGGAGAGGAGATTACCACACACTGTTTACTGAAAGAAGTCCCAAAATTCATCTGGGTCTACAAGTGGGCAGAATTTCACTGCAATCAAGTTGTACTGTGTATTGTTTGCACCTGAATCAGCTGTTCTGGAAAAGACTTTCTGTAGGGACAGGCAGGATTCAGCTCACAGCCCTTACATAGGGTATTGCCAGTTGTGCTGTACTGTACCTATATTTCATCTTTGTTTGTTGTAAAGTGAAAAGGCAAGGTGGTTATTTCCACCCCAAATTGAGTTTTGTTCTCATTGTGCCAGTCTTAATAGTATAGTTATAGGTTCTGTCATTCATTACATTTATGCTCCCTGCTAAGAAGTCATTATGTTCCCACCCCCTCCAAATTTACCAGCACTTGCCCATGAAGTTTGTTCTGCATTTGTGAATCCCTTGCATTGAATTGGGTTATTCCATAAGAGAAAAAACAAATCTACCATTTCTTCTGCCATCAGTGCTTAGATCTGCAGATCCACTCCCTTCCATCCCCTTAGTTGAATAGCTTGGGGTAGCAAGAGCACACTTACAGCTCTCCTTTGGCCTTCCTCTTGCCATTAGGAAGCAAGAGCATCTGTCGATAGGACTCTGGTGTAAAAGGATTAATGTTGACTAGTGAAGTCTGGGCAGTCTCATCTGGATCCGCACCAGGAGTAAATCTCAAGTGCCGGGGTCCTTTGGAAGGGAACCTTCCCCCAGGTGAAGGAAAAGCAGTCTTCGTTAATAGACTCTAAGGTGAAAACAGACACGGGTAAATTAGCAAATGTTTGGGCATAGCACCTTTGCTTTGGTAGGGACAGACAACAATAGAATTATTTTCTAACCCTAACACTAACCCCCCATCCTTCAAGAATTCCTTCGCTTTTCCACCCCCCACTATCATATTCATTACATTCTCTTTAATTTTCTGCAATTCTGCCTTCATGCAAGGACTGTAGAGCTGTTATACAGTAGAAGTTGTCAAAAGGAACCGGTGCCTCGTTCCCCAGGATTAGCATGTCATAGACACTGGACTGTCAGTTCCATCAACATATAAAACCTAATTCTGTCAAGCCCCGAAATTGTTACATCACAGTTTGGTCAGAACAAATTAGTCAGGAAAGCCAGGATGATTAGAAAGGACACCACTTTGACATTTCTGATATCTTTGCTGTAAGCATTGCCGACAGAGGGGGGACAATTACTTGAGAGAAATTTTCTATATTGCCATCAGCACATAATTTTGACAGTAACCAGAATACCAAGGTACAGACACGAAATTACCAGATAGCCAGCTTGAGGCAACTGTGGAAAAAGGGGAATGTCTAGCTTGAATGACCACTAGATCATCTTGCTAACTGGTCATTAGATTTTGCCATTACCCCTGTACAGAGCTGAAACGTCTTCCTGAAAGGCTTCCAGTCTTGCTGTGACCGCATCAAGAGGTGCAGAGCCCGTCACTTCCATACACTTTAAACAAATGACCAAAGGAATTGCTGGGACAGCAAAGTGACCAGTTTCTAATTTAAATTAGTCTGACTTCAGCTTCCAGCCAAGGGTTCATATTATGTCTCTCTCAGATTGGGAGCTTTACGTGAGTCCTTAAGTTTATCTCCACAGCTGTTTTATGCCCCTCTCTGCTAACACCTTTTGCAAAATGGTGATACCAGTATTGTATATCATCTCCAGCATGCGTCTTGATAATATATTTAGTGGTGGAGTCTGCTCTTCTGTTATATTAGCGATTTAAACCATAACAATGTGATGGGAATTCATGGTCATTAGCTTGATCACTGTAACCTTTAGATCTTTTTTCTAGAGTCACTACTTCCAGGTCATTGCGCAAGTATGATATGCGTTCCTTGTTCCTACATATACAGCTTCACATGTGGCTGCATTAAAAAAAATGCTGTCTGAAAAGGTCTGGCTTACCAAGTGACAACTGCTGTGCATAACTGCTCCCTCATCATCATTTACCATTTCACTAACCTGTGTGTTATCATCAATTTTACATTTTCTCCTGGATCTTGGAAAAGAACACCAATTAGCACCAGGCAGGCCTAGTACCAATCCCCGTGAAGCCCCGCCAGACCACTTCCATTGCACAAGTATTTCCTACAACAGCTACTTTGAGATCTGTTGTGCACCAGCTCTTAGTTCATTTAATGCGCGTTTCAATATTTTATGGTGACATTTTATATCATCATGGCTAAGTACTGATATGTGGGAAGTTCAGTCTGGTTCAGAAAGGCCCCCCGATTTAAACTTAGGTATTCCCAGTGTCGACCTTATGCTTACAGACCTAGTCTTAGTGACCAGCAATTAATCTAAACCTGCAACTGTACAGAAGTTCCATGCACATAAACCGGTCTAAAAATTACAGAGCCCAGTTTAAAATAAACGTGGATGTAGTAGTATCATCAGAATCATTTAATTTAGGTCAAACTGTTGCATGAAACTGGTCTGCTTCCTCTGTACAGCCCTGGGGCTGGGAAAACCCAGCCACTGGCCCCAGTACAGGAACTGCTCTTTTTACTCCCCTCTTCCCCTGCAATGGTCTATTTTTTGCCCCCTGCTAGCCTCCCCAGCCACCGCTCTCAACCCCCATCCCACAAGACACTCCTTGTGCAGCCACTTATCAACATTCGCCACAGGTGGAGCCAAGCAAGTCCCAATTGGAGGAAGCACAGAAGGGATGGGGTTGTAGGCTCCCTGGGATCCCACTCCACCTGTGCACCGCACCTGCCCCCCGTCCCCCGCACCCTCCAGCCTGCTGGACCACCAACCTCCCCACTCCCAGCTAGCCCCCCTCATCCTGACTTATCCGATATCAGCTAGCCATTTTGAATCGATTTAACCTCTCCCTTGATGCTCCACAAGTGTCTGTACTTAGCCCATGAGCCTCACAACAGACTAAATGCATTAGATCTATGCAGTTACCCATGTCAACCTTGTAATCTCAAAGGAGGAGATGAGGTTTATTTGACAAGACCATTTCTCCATTTTCTGTAAAACCACATTGACCCTACCCTTTCATTCCTAATCACTTGATTCCTGTTCCATTTTTTCTTTGTTTGCCTGGGACTGATGTGACATTAACCGGTTTACAGTCCCCAGGTCATCCTGCTTGCCCTTTCGGGAAACTTGGGGCTTGGGGAGAGGAAGACCAGATATGCAGAAAGTACCATCCCCCAACATTTCAGGATGAACTTCAGTGAAACGTAGATTTGCCCTGTTGAACTAGTTCTTTTGGGATGCATGTCATCCAGGGCTGCTGAATTCAGAACCTTTAGCTCTCTGAACAAATGCAATTATAAAAGCCTCACTAAGTAAAGATGAAGGACTTTGAACTAGATCAACCTCCATTTAATCAGTGAGGGACAAGAGCAAAGGAGAAGATTTGTCCTCTTCCATCTTATGAAGGGCCAGAAGTTTCACAGCTAATGTGCATTTGCAAACACAGAGTTTCAGGAAAGGCACAGAGGGCTCATTGGTAGCCCTTTCAAGGAAGCCCACACACAAGAGAAGGACTCCCCAATTCTTCTGGGGGCTTGAATTCTGGATTTTCAGAGCTGGAGCATTATCAGTCCATTCCCAGTCACCCCAGCCCCCTACCCCCATAGAAAATTAAGTGACCTGTCTCTGACCAAGACAAAATCATGGGGGAGTCCTGCAGTGAAATCTGCCCCATGTGTGACCCCCAATGCTAGTCCGGCTTGTGAGACTTCTGCAATTCCACTACATTATATTACTTGGAAAAAGCTGCAGCTCTATGATACCCCCCCATACACCCAAGGTAAGGCAATGTTTCTAGTCTCTGCCTGCTTGCAAACATGTCATTACTAGAATTACACTAGACAGGAGACAAGCAGGGACTACTGCTAGCTATGAAACATTTATCTGAAATGTCTGTCTGGTGGTTATCTCATTGTTTTTTCTTACCCCACCCCACTGTTTGTCTGTTTCATCCATTTCTCTTGGAAATCTAGATCAGAAACCCTCTAGACTTGTTCCTTGGAACAGATGCTACCCAAATCACCATGGATAAGCATGTTACCTCATCTAAAATAAATAAATAAATAACATAACATAACATAAGATAAAAAAAAAAAAAAAAAAGAGGTCAACTGACAATAGAACAGCTAGATTTAAAAACAAGCAAGATTTCTAGGGCTTTGTGCACATTTGTGCGTT
>NW_017728931.1:41151951-41157496 GCF_001723895.1 Crocodylus porosus
CACATTTGTGCGTTTCCACGGAGGGTCTGCTTAACCGAGATCGGAAGAGCGTCGTGTAAAAAAAAAAAATAGAACTCGGTGGTCGAATAAAAAAAAAGAGGTCAACTGACAATAGAACAGCTAGATTTAAAAACAAGCAAGATTTCTAGGGCTTTGTGCACATTTGTGCGTTTCCACGGAGGGTCTGCTTAAAACCTAACCTAGGCTGTCTGCCTAGTGATGCTGCTCACTGAGTGTTCAATAAATATAACTCTCTTCCCCCAGAGGTAAATGAACCATTCTTAGAAAAAAAATCAAGTACTCAAAAAGTACTTGAAAGCAAAAGACTGAAGTCTATTAGTCATTCCTAGTTCATAGGTTGTTCTTTGGCTGTAAACGGTACTCTTTGTTTGCAAGAGCTAGAAACGTTGCTTGTTTTTAAATCTAGCAGGCAGAGTAGAAACTTTGCCTTACCTTGGGTGTACAAGGGGTATCATAGAGCTGCAGTTTTTTCCAGGTGATATAATGTAGTGGAGTTGCAGAAGTCTCCCAAGGCAGACTAGCATTGGGCGTCTCACATGGGGCAGATTTCACTGCAGGACTCCCCCACAATTTTGTCTCAGTCAGAGACAGGTCAGTTAATTTTCTATGGGGGGTGACTGGGAATGGACTGGTAACACTCCAGCTCTGAAAGTCCCAATTCTTCTGGGGGCTTGAGTTCTGGGAGTCTTCCTCCTGTATACTGCTGTCTTCTCCCACCACATTCTCTTCTCCACAACTGGAAAAATCCAATTTCTGAATAATTTCATCACTGTTGTCCCAGTCACCCATTGTAACTAGAAAGAAACAGTAGGGATATGATGAATATTAGCCTATTTGATTTGCAAGAAATACAGCCTCTTTAGAGTAGTGCAAGTCATTGCCCTCTCCTCCCATTTTGGGGTCATTCTTTCAGTTCTCTCATTTTAATCCCACAAGCGTGAGAATTTGCATTGATTATAAAAGTCACCGCTTGGCTCTAAACCAGTTAAAGGAAAAGTAGCTTGGAATTATGAAATATAAATCCATTTGAACCCGATTTGTAAAAGAAGGGGAAGAACAGGCAAACAAAAAAACCCCACCCATACCCTGGCACTTATTCTGCTGCTCTAAGATCAGAAATAACTCAATTGAAATCAGTTACTTTGATATTCAACCTGTGTAAAGATCAGGCTAAAAGGCTATTCTCCCTTCCACCAAAAAGAGGCTGTTTATACACATCCCAGCCATAACCTGCACTACTTATGGAGCAAGCTAATGACCACCCCAGCACATTCTCGCTACATTTCTCAGAGGGAGAGAACCTACTGTGTTGCATACAGCTGTAAATGCAGGAGCTCAGACAGTTACCAAATACTTTACAGTAAGACCCATTCTTAGTGAAAAACTACCACTCACTCTTTTCCCTATACCATTTATAACCATCCAGGTGCACCTGCATCATTGTTAATAGGTGAAAATTGGAGCTCAACATCACCTGTTTACAACTGCTGGTACTATCCTATTCCCTTTGGAGTCAGTGGCAGAAACTTAGATGAGAGTATGGTAAGGCACAGGTTTTGTAAAAAGCCCTACATGACAGACAGCTACCATTCCTTACATATCATCTCTTCACCTCTACATTCTTTTTCCCATATACAAGCTGCTTTCCCCCAGGCTGTGGGATTCAACAAAACTGGAAGTCCCACTTCCAGTTTCCCTGTTGCCACGTTGACCAGCATCAACTGGCATGCCAGTTAATAGAGCATGCTGGTTAATGAAGTGCTGGTTAACACAGCTTTTTCTGTAACCTTTACATACCCTTACCTATATACATTCCAGGCCTTTGGCCACAGGACTAACCACTTCGTTCATTCAGGCAAACATTGTCTTCTCAGACATACGTTGTTTTGGACAAGTGCTATAACCCATGCAGAGAAATTCAGCAGCTTCATTTAGAATGTGTTAGAGCCTAGGAACATAGGAAGGGAGCTGAGGGAGACTGAGTTTATATATTTGTCTCTACAAGGTCAGTAAAAAGATTCACAGCTCCAACTTGCAAATGCCTGCACTGTTCAAGATGAAAAACCTTGTTAAATCTGTGAAAATATAGTGTCAGACTTCCCACAGAAAGGAAGAACATGTTAACTCTTGCCAAGGAGCAGGACAATGGCTTTTTTCTCCGTAGCTGTCCTGAGAAACCTAGAATTTTTGTGAAATGTGAGTTTTTAAAGGTGGATATAGAAATTTAATAAACTGGGAACTAGTCTACAGTAGCCCTTTTTCTTAGTCCAGGGAAAGCTGCTAGAATGACAGGCAAAGAAGTCCCCTAGCCACAGAACAAGTGTAGCACTGTCAGAAACAGTAAGTGCAGTAGTTTCCAATACTGATACACACACCTCAAGGGGGGCATGTCTAGAAGTGAAGACACAGCAATCTAAAGCTATGTCTAAAGTCCTTGTAAACTGATCTGACTACAAATAATAAAAAACAAACAAACAGCAATTTATGTTTTTGGTACTGTCCCTAACAACTGCACTGAAACTAGTATTGTAGATAAGACACTAAAGAGATGTCCAAGGGTAAGAGAAGTAACCCAGGCTAATACATAGGGAACAATTTTGATTCACAGTTGAGTATTCTGTATCCCAGCAAACCCCAGACCTTACCAACTGACAAACTCATTGTCTGACATTAAGGACCCATGAATTATTCAAATTAAACACTTTACCTCAGAATAATCCTGGCTAATTTGACTTAACTGGCAATTAACTCTAGGCTGTGCCTAGTCTATTTTGCTGGGTGTCATACATCCCATATAAACTGGCCTAATCAGAACTGTATTAAGTCAGTTGTTTGTTTTCAGTCCCAGTCAGCCTTTTATCATTTTTACCTGGTTGGGGGGTTGTGAAATTCCTTTTTGGATTAAATCCTTACCACTAATCCATGCATTAGTTATCCCAAGATTAGACCATTTTAGATAACTGCAATGCACCCTCTATAGAAGCATCTCTGGGATCAGATGACAAGCAAGGCACTGGGATTTGCACTGGCTTCCAATAGGTCTTGAAGAAGGAGCCTAAACTGCATATATGACTTATATTACCCTAAATGGCCTAGGATTGGCTTGTTTCTCTCCATGTGCAACATCCTTACACCTCATTGAGGGTGCTGGAGGCCCCTCATTTTAAAGAAAAAGTGGCAGTGAAGCTCCTGATGATGTTTGGGAGCCCTGCTCCCCAGATTACTTGGAAACAGCCCAAACCTGGTGATCTGGGAATGCCAGAAAACACATCCACAACAATGAAAAGGGGGAGGTGTGGTATCTAGCAGGCTGTGAAATGGCCAGGTAGGGGATGCTAGGTGTTGATTGTGTTGTTAGTAATCCGTTAAGAGTGCTTAGCCATGGATGGACTTCTGGTAGAAGTGGTATCTTTTATCAGATCAACTAGATTTTTGCAAAAAGAATTATTTGCCCAAAAGCTTGCAAATAAAGATTTTTTTTTATTTTTATTTTTTGGAAAAATCTAGTTGGTCTAATAAAAAATATCATCTTTACCATGAGTCCTGATTGCTTTTGCCACGAGACTGATATGGCTATAACCTGGATACCTAGCCTTGGATTTTTTTTTAAACTTGTTTATTCAAATTAATTTATTCTCATAGGATTTGAACTATAGTGACCTGAACACACACAACCTTTCAAACCTCACTGTTAAGTAGTTTTGAATACTACCTATCCAACAGAGGGATCTCTGTTGTCAGTGACCTTACAGCAGAAAACCTTATGAAAGGGATACCATGAATGTGATCAGGAAAAGAAATAACGGGCTTGTGTCTGTGCTTTTCTTGTTTTTACTGTGAGAAAAAGACTTCAAATGATCTTTCTCACTTCTAGTTCTGTTATTCAGAATACCTAGGCTCAGGTTCCTGTTTCTTCAGGTTCAGTTATATGCTCAAACTGTTCCCTGACACAGCAAATGCTTAAGCATGTGCTCATCTCTAAGCATTTACTCAGTCCCACTGAAGTCAATGAAACTACTCGTGCTTGAAGTTAAACGTGTTTAAACATTTGCAGGCTCAGGCTTTACATTTTTCGCTTTTTTACCTTCAGTGGAAACCTCCATATGCTGTAATGTATTATTTTACTCAGTAAACCTCTGTATGGAGTTTGTGAAACAAGCAAAATGCCTACATGGCATTAAATGCAGATGATATAGAATTCATAGCAGATGGTCACCACCTGACCATTTTGAAAAACAATCAAAGCCACTTTAAAAAACTAAGGATTGGGGGCTTTTGAGTGGTTTATGGCACAATCAGATCAGCTCAATAGGGAGGAAAAAAAGACAAATGGTTTATGACAATACCTTCCTTTTAATTGAGACTGGTGTAATTGTGTAATCCAGTTAATCAGAAAGTCCTAGAGAAGTAATTTAATCCTAATGAGATTTAATGGCATTGATAACTGCTTAATAAGGACGGTAATTACATTAAACTTGGCTGCCTTTGGATGCATTTGTCGTTCTTTGTTTCTGTCTTATGCTGATTCTGTTCTTTGGAAATATTTTCTCTCTCCGTATCAGCATTCAGATCATCAGCTCTGGTTCACCCCAATTGCTGGCTTGCAGCTTCCATGCCACCTATTCATGATGGGTATCACTGAGCACTTTAGGGCACTGACCCTGAGCAGGTACTAGGCTCATTTCCTACCCGTGTGCAGTTGTTGCCTCTGCTCAGTTTCCTTGGGCTGTTCCAGCACAACATGCTTAATTAGCACAACTCTGCAGGTTGCTAGACAGTAGCATTTCTTCTGAAAAGATTTTTTTTCAATTGGGAACTCTAATTTGGATACAAGGGCAGCCACCAGGCCCTCCAGGTTCTTCTATGGAAAGATACAAGGATACATATATTGCTGCACAAGCTGACTCATTCACTATTCCAAATTTCTGAAAGGAATCATTAGCAGTGGGACAGAAAAAATGCAGAAACTGCAGATCCCTGTCCACTACTCCAGCTAAAAATATCAAATTGCATCTAATCTGGTTACCTTTTTTTATTAGTTACCACCATCAACATGTATGGAGTAGCAGCAGCATTTGCTGCTGGGGAAAGCAACAGAGACAAACGTAAGTGGCAACACCCTGGGAATTACAGATTTAGGCGCTAGTTCTGCCACTGAATTCACAAAGGCCTGAGTTATAGGAGGCTCTTTGTCAGTGGCTACTTTTAGATTAGGGCCTAAATTCACTCTGGCAATACAGTGGCAAGCTCAGGGCTGTGTTACATTGTCATTTTGGGCAGCTCCTGGAGCTCTTAATGATTTAATCCCTGGATAGTCTGCATACTAGCACCTGAAACTGGTTTTAAGCCATTATTGTACAGCTCAAAATTATAGTAGTTTCATAGTTTCTAGGGTCGGAAGGGACCTGAGCAGATCATCTAGTCTGACCCCCTGCCATGGCAGGAAAGAATACTGGGGTCAAATGACCCCAGCAAGATGTTCATCTAACCTCCTCTTAAACACACCCAGGGTAGGGGCCTGCAC
>NW_017728931.1:41157507-41161931 GCF_001723895.1 Crocodylus porosus
CCTAGTCTAATATTATTGGCTTGATGAACAGATTCTTATTCTACTTTTCCACGCTACTGCTTATGATTTAAATACAAACTTATTGATTTCTGTTTGTATACCAGCTTAAGCATGTATACAACATATTCGCGACTTGGATTTTTGCTTGGTCTGTAGTCTGTACCTCTTAGTGTGGTGTGTCCATCACTGACCATGTTCACAGCCTACAGTACATAACTAAGGACTACCTAAATCATGGCAAGACGAAGGGTTTTTCATGGCCCGCTTGCAATATGCGGAGCTGATTTTGCAGGCACTTAGTAGTAGTGGCCCTGTTGATTGGCGGAAAGGCTCCCACCCCTCACCACTGATTGGCAGAGAGGCTTGGGGTGGAGGGAAAAGGGATGAGGGGGTGGTTGCCATCTTGATTGCTGGCTGCCCTTCATACCACACCATCCTTTGGCACTGATTGGCAGAGAGGCCCTGGCTGGGGGAAGGAGAGATGAGGGGTGGCTCCCATCTTGTCTGCTGCCCTTTGTACTGCCCCACTAGCAGTGAGGACTGTTGGTTTCCACTGGGGAGCCAGCATTTAATTTAATTTTGTTTTTGATTTTGCAGATTTCACAAACAATCCTGTATTTCACAGTTTCTGCAAAATTTGTGAAACCATGAATCAAGTAAGTCCCTATACATAACTCAAAGGTCTTGTCAAAGTCTGGTTTGGCTAGGACAGGATGCTTGATCAATGTTTCCTTGACCCACTCAAAGCCCCTTTACCCAGGTTCTGACCAAGCCACCTTGTCAGGCTTGTGTTTTTTACACAGGCCAGTAATTGGATCAACAATATCACTGAGTCCTTGTATGGACCTTCGATAATTGCCTTCAGTAATAACTTGCAAGCCCTGTGGAAGACTGGACTTGTTTTTTGGTTTGCGGCATGGGCCAATTTAGGATAGCTTGCACCTTTAAAGGGATCAGTATATATTTCCCTCCACTGAAACTGGTGGCCCAGAGATTGCACCTTGGCTGCACCCAGCTGACACTTTGAAGTTCTGACAGCTGAATGTGCCTCCCTTGGCTGGTGGCCCACCCAAGTCTCTCTAGTACATCTTCCACATGTCTGAAGTGTTCCTCCCAACTGCCCCTGAAGATGACAATATCATTTATATCAGCACAGGTAAAGTTATTTACCCCGCTTATACAGGGGTGGGCAAAATGTGGCCTGCGGGCCAGATCTGGCCTGCCAGGCCATTCTAACTGGCCCATGGGGCTCCTAAAACATTTAGAAAATTAATTATTCTCTTCCCCTAGCTGCCTGTCAAAGATAAGAAAGTGGCAGCAGCAAGACCCGTCCAGCCCTGCCTCACCCCCAGCCCTCAACCAGAAGTTTCTGCCTAGTAGAGCCTTCTGGCCTGGGAACCTATGGCTGTTTTCTGCCTCCCTCCACCTGAGAGGGAAACTCATAAGAATGGGCAGGAGGAGTGGGGGCAGGAGGGGAAGGGCAGGGTGGGGTGGGGGAAGATCACCAGTGCACGCAGCGGGAGCCAGCCTGGCTGGCACTGTGCAGTTCCCAGCTGCGTGGCTGGGACTGCAGGATGCAGCAGGAGCGAGCCCAGCCCAGCCTGGCTCAGTCAGGCCCCCACAGGTCCCAGCTGGCTCCTGCTGCATCCTGCTGTCCTTGCCATGTAGTAGGGGATTGTGCGCTGCCAGAGCGGTGGGTGTGGGGTGGAAGCAGTGGTGGCAGGTGGGGAAGGAAGACAAGTAGCATGGGAAGCACAGTGGTGGTGGGGAAATGGCAGCAAGTGGGTGGATGGGAGTGAAGTGTCTTGGGGCCAGGGCCAGGGGCAGCAGGAGCCAGCTGGGAACTGGAGGCCAGGCTGGCTCCTGCTACATTTTGGGGTCCCTGCCATGCACTTCTGGAGCAGTAGGTGGGTGGCAGGAGGTGGAGTGATGGGTGGTGGGGAGCAGTGGTGGCAGATGGAAGGGAAGGGAAGTGGTTGGGAAAGGGCAGCAGTGGCAGATGGGCAGAAGTGGCAGCAAGTGTGCAGGCAGCAGCATGGGGCCCATGCCAGTACCCTGGGGCCAGAGCCGGTAGAGGCCCAGGGTAGGGCAGCAGGAACATGGATCCTGGGCTAGCAGTGGTTCTCTGGAGCCGGGCTGGCTCTGCCCCTCTTCCTGCTGGTGGCCCAGCCACAGGCTGTCCTAGGGCTCACCAGGACTGTGCACTGTTGGGGGTCTCTGCCTGCCATGAGTGCTCCAAGGCCTTGCCACCGGCTGCTGCTGTTGATGGCAGGAGCTATGCACAATGAGGGAGGGGTGCGTACGTGCGTTTGTAGGGGTTCTCACACGCATACCCCACCATACACATGTACCTCCCCTCCTCTTACCACCATATACCTGCACAGCCCAAATACACCCACATCCTCCCCTAGATTCCATATACACACATACCTACACAGCCACAGCCACAACCAACCCTGTACCCACCCCATACCCCCCACATCCCTCCATACCCCTCCCCACAATATACAAATTTAGACTTAATTGTAAGCTATTATGCAATCACTTCTATGTACACTACAAAAATGCATATAAATCAAGACAAAAATATTTTTAAAAATCAGATTAATGTATGTTTGATTTTTAGAATATAATTTTTTTCCCGTACCAATGTGGCAAACCCCCCTAGCCAAAAGGAGTGCTTCCAGGGGTAAGGGGAGGGACTTCCAGTGGCAAAGGTCAGGCGGCAGGACTTCCCTTTCCAAAATGGTGAGCAGGGCGGGGCATCTGTCAAGAGGCAGGGGCCTTGTGGCCCTTTACAGCTTGCCGAAACTTGTTTAGTGGCCCTCCAGCCAAACTAATTGCCCATCCCTGTACTAGTACATAATTAATAAGTCTCTGGAATGTTGTTCCTGCATTCATGAGTCCAAAAGGTAGTACTTCAAATTCATCACAGACATGTATGAAAGCAGACTTCTGAGCTTTCTCCTCCAAAGGCATCAGCCAGTACCCTTTGGTTGAGTTCATGGTGTTGAGGTATTGTGCTCTGCTTAAAATGTCCAGTTAATAATCTATAGGGTAGGCATCAGGTATGATGATTGCATTGAGCTTTCTGTAAAATGCACAGAATTTTCTACCATCATCCTTTTTTGGGACAATAGCCATAGGATATGCCCAGGAGCTGTTTCATTCTATAATAACCCCCTGCTGTAATATGGCCTTTATTTCCTCAAGGATTTGCTCCTTTAGGTTGCTTCAGGTGTGGTATGCCCAACTTCACTGAGGCTGTCCCTCTTTCATGATGATTCAGTAAGTCAGTCCTGGCTTGTTTGAGACTATATGTTGATATCTGAGCAGCTTTCATGAGCCCTGCTTTGGCATCTGAATTCATAGATTCATAGACTGAGGCTGGAAGGGACCTTGGAAGATCCCTGCACCAAACAGGAAAGACAGCTGGGGCCAAGTGATCCCAGCAAGGTGACCATCCAGTCTCCTTTTGAAGATTTCCAGGGTAGGTGATTGCACCACCACTTCCAAAAGGAGCTTATTTCACAGTCTGGACACCCTGGCTGTGAAGAAGTTTTTCCTAATGGTGAGCCTAAAACAGTCTTCTAGGAGTTTGTAACTATTACTCCTGGTTTTCCCCAAGGGTGCCCTGCTGAACAATTGTTTGCTGAGCCCTTGATATATGCCCCTGATGTAGAGGTAAGCTGCTACCAAGTCCCCTCTTATTTTCAGGCCTTCTCTTTTTCAGGCTGAAGAGTCCCAGGTCCCTCAGCCTTTCCTCGTATGGCTTGCTGTGCGAGTCTCTGATCATATGGGTGGCTCTTCTCTGAACTCTCCCAAGCTTTACCACATCCTTTGTTAAAGTGCAGTGCCTAGAATTGGATGCAGTACTCCAGCTGCGGTCTCAACAAAGCTGAGGAGAGTGGAAGAATCACTTCCTTGGTTTTGATGGAGATGCATCGATTGATGCATGCTAGAGTATTATTAGCTCTGTTGGCTACAGCGTTGCACTGTCGGCTCATGTTCATACCGTGGTCTGTTATTACTCCTAGGCTTGTTTCATTCATAGTGCTGGTCAGATTGGTGTGGCCAAGCTTGTAAGTGTATAGGGAATTATCTGTCCCCAGGTGGAGCACTTTACATTTCTCAATGTTGAACTTCATCTGGTTCTGGTCTGCCCAACTTGCCAGCCTGTCTAGGTCCGCCTGTTTGTGCAACCTATCTTCAAGCATGACCGTGCTTCCCCATGACTTGGTGTCATCCACGAACTTGGCCAGTGAGTTCTTCACCCCCACATCCAAATAGTTGATGAAGATGTTGAATAGCACTGGACCAAGCACTGACCCCTGAGGGACACCACTGGCCATTTCTTGCCAAGATGACATAGATCTGTTCATTAGGACTCTCTGGGTCCTACTTTGCAGCGAGCTTCCTACCCA
>NW_017728931.1:41162031-41242823 GCF_001723895.1 Crocodylus porosus
CGGGCCGGCCCTGCTTGGAGCGGGCTTGGGGCCAGGAGACCCCATCCCGCCCTCCTGGGCACGGCGGGATGGGGATGGGCCCGTGCGCGCGGGGCCGGGCCGGGCCGGGGTGTGAGGGGCCGCGGCGCTACCTGGGAGGCCAAAGGTGCTGCCGCGCCTGGCGTGGAGTCGGAGGGGGAGGTGTGCCCTGTGCAGGGGCGAAGTAGACGGCAAGGAGCCGGAGAAGCGGGCAAGGGGCACCCATGGCAGGCGGTGCCCGCAGGGAGTGGTGTGGCTGCCCCGCCCTGGCGCTGCAGACACCTGGCCCACCTCTCTACCCAGACAGGTTTGCCGTGAGCCTGTCAGGTGCAGGTCTCCCCTTGCCTTCTGTATAGCCACCCACTTTGAGTCTCCCCGTTTCCTACAGCAGCAGTTCCCAGTCTGTGGTACAGGTACCACCCGTGGTATGCAGACAGCGTATCAGTGGTACGTGTTAACAGACTTATAACTACTTTACATGCTAAAAATTGGCTGGCGGTAAGTAAGGTTGTATCATTTGAAATTGGTGGTGAGCATCTGTCAGAGTTTGGGAGCTGCTGGTCTACAAGGTAGAAGTCTCCGCCTGTTTTCTTCGTAGTTACTCACTTTGAGTCTATAAGCTGCAAATCTCTCTCTGTTTTTTATATACCTACCCACTTTGAGTCATTCCGGTGCAAGTCTACAGTGCCTGCTACGTGACTTCAGACTAACCTGGCTAACTACATCTCTTGCCTCAGGAATCTCAGAGGCCTGTTGTTTACGCTCATTGAAAAATTAAGCCTCTTCACCTTCCTGTGAAGTAGGGAAGGAATGACAGGTGAGGGAGGAGAGGTTAAAAGGTTTGTCCAATGGGCACATGGCAAGTCAGTGGCAAAACTCAGATGAGAGCTCAAGAGCTGTGGTTCCTCCCTCATCTCGGACTCTGCCAGCCTGGGGGGGAGGTGCACGTATGTAAGAGGTGTTGGCACATAGGAATAAGCAACCAGGAGAAAAGAGCATGTTAAGAAAAGGTGACACAGAAAACAGGGTTTGGCACCAGGAGGTAATCTGTCAGAGAAGTAGGAGCTGGCTTTCTCATACGAGTGACCTAAGCAGTGTTTCCTTTGTGCACAGGGCCCCTGTTGTAGTTTATAATAGGGGCTTTTTCAGTTCCTCAAACAAGAGTGTTGTGTAAAATTGATTCTGTCTAGGGCACGCTCAGTTCTTCCCAGACTCTTATTGCCTTCTTGGCAGTTCAAACACTTAAAAAAAAAAAAAAAAAAAAGGCGGGGGGAGTGTTTTTCTGGAAGCTGAACTACTTTTAGGTTGTATAGAAATATTCAGTAATGGGAAATAGCACACCAGAAATGTTTGCCTTTGCTGCTGGCTTTATCTACAAGTGAGTGCTGTACTTAAGTATTTCAACTTAAACAGTATTCACAAGGACTTATTTAAGTAGAGGGAGAGGGTCAGGTTTGACCGTTAATACCTACGTAAAGCTTTTGAAGGGGAAAATCATTTTCATACATGTCTGCAAAAAAAAAAATAACAAGAAAACTAAATCTGTTGGTGAAAGTGTCACTGTGGAAAAAGGTAAATAGCCTCGCTTATGGAGCACATAGAGCATTAACTTGTGCCATCTATTCCCAACAGCTGTAGCCTTGGAAAATATTGTTTGGTTTTGCACCTGTTTCGAGTTCTGTCTGCAAAGGGGACTTTGTGATCCATGTGTGCAGTGCTCTAGAGATGGATGAATTGCTCCCAAGGGTGGTGAAAATGTTATTTCTCAGCTGCCTCTCACCACACACTTGGGTCTTTCTGAGCCACCTAGTCTTGTTGTTATTTTGGTTCTATCAACCAAAGTTAAAAAAAAAATAGTGATGTATGTAACACATTAGAAAACCTTATTTTCCTAGCTTTCCACTGTAGTTCTAGTTCTGCTTTTGTCTGATACTAGCTTCTTGCTGGGTTGGTGAAATGTCAGATAGCTTACTCTGTACATTTATGCATGCAGAACTACTTCTATATCTACCCCCTTTTAGGTGTGTGGACTACAAAGAGGTGCTTATCTTTTCTCTCTACTTGGCAGTGAATTTGTATGCGTGGGCAAAGGTGGGCTATGGCAGAGGGGCAAAAAATGAGTAATCTTTGCACTTTGCTCTGAAGATACTGAAACCTGAAGAGCATCCTGACCTTCTGGGAGTAGGTTATTCTATCTCCTACACATGAGTTTTACTCTTGAGGCTGGTACCTGAGGGCAAAACTTCCATGGAAGGTCCAGATCATTTAAGGGCTCTGCGTTCCCTTGAGTGACTGGGACCAAACCAGTTAAGGTCTGTGAAGGTGAAGACTGCATCCTTCAGTCTGACCTGGAATTAACTCTACAGGGAGTGAAAGAGAAAAAGTGGAGCACTAGGTTGTGATTCTGTCAGTCATGCAGTTACTGAACATAGAGACTGCTTCATACTTGGGTAGGCAGACTTACAGTAATTAAGCTTGGAGGTCATGGATGTTTGAATTGCCAGAAGGATAATGTGCTCTGGGTCATCTTCCCTGAGAAAGGGATGAAAAATGTGTTTTCACTGGAATTGAAAACCAATGTGGAGGTTGGTGAATTTAATTCAGATCCACCTGGAATTTGAAAACCAGGTGGCCCAACAGCAGCAGACTATCCTGGTGATTTGGGATTAGACAACTGTAGAGGAGGTGATGCTATAGAAATGAAGATCTAAGTACAGGCATCAGCTGAGGTTTTGGAGGATCTAGTTCAAACCAGTTCCTGGCTTCTGGCAGGTCCTGGGAAAGCAGGAGGATGGCAGTTCCTGAACGTGGTGCACAGCTGGATCCAGCTGGAGCTGGATGTTCATTGTAGGGTGCTGTAGTCTGCATGACATATCTGGGCTCCCATAGTCATTTACTGCTAACGTTGAACAGAACAAGGAAGAGGATATGTACCTAAAAGACTGACTCCTCCATGTCGTGTCATGGCATGGCTGTGTGTTGAGTAGAGCAATATGATCTCTAGCTATGAAGTGCCATACCTGACCATACCAAAGAGTGTGGACCAGTAACATTAGTATAGTGGTTTGGCCTCAGGCTATGGCCAAGAGGTGATTATTCACTTGTGTGATGAGCACTGCCTCTGCTCTGTGTCCTAACATGAGACATGATCCAGGTTGCTGATGGTATATAAGGAGAACTGTAGTTTCGCTTCTCAGTTGTCTTGTTCAGAAGTAAATGGTAGTATTTCTGGTAGTGGGCAGAGAGTGATTGTGTCAACTAATGGTTTCTTAAATTCTTCTTTCATCTGTCATCCAAGTCTTTCATACCATCAAGTAGGATGTGTCTAGCAAAGTGTTTGTTCTCTGGCACTTCATCTCAGCATCTTGAATGTGCTTGCTCTCCAAAAGGACTGTGCCTGGATAGATGAGCTAACACCAGGTTGCCCTAACTTGTGCTCTGAGTTTTGGGAGTCAAGCTCATGTGCCTGAAGTTGAGCCATCAAGTAGCTTTTAAAGTGCATATAAAGTCTGTCATGGTTTTATTGCCAAGACCCAGCACTCCATGCAGAAGTTTCTTTGGTAAATGTTTTCTTTTTTTTTTGGTACTATGCGGATAATGGCAGGTTTTGAGGTGAGGGCTAGGTTTTGTTCTTCAAAGGTCGTAATGAGGGCAGTTCTGCTAGAGGGCACAGATGAGCTGGATTCACTGCTTACCCAAGAAGAGACCCAGGTAACAACAGTACTTTTCTTTTCTCTGTTGTTTATAGAATTTCTTATTGTGTATGTAAGGCTGCCACACAACTGGACTAGTATGATTCCTAGTGACCCCACAGGTCTGCTTGGATCTCAGTGACTGATCTTTGAGTTGGGAGCAGCCGGAGGAATAAACTGAGCTTGTGTCATCAAAAGCTTTTTGTAGCATTTTTTGTCTTGACCTTTGTTCCATGTGCTCCTGCAGATGAGTCCTGACAGGCTAACAAGGAATGTAAGGAGTAGCGAAGTCCTGCAGTTTTGAAGACAGGTTCTTACTGGACCTATCTGGTCCTGAAGTGATGGGTACAAAGCTGGTTGCTCTGTTGCAGTGGTGATGAGGTGGTTGGTCCCTGGTAGCTGTTTGTTTGCTGGCAGTATTTGGAAAAACAGATGGGGAGAGTTAGCAATTCACATGGTCTGATTATCTGTCTGACCATACTGAGGGTCTTTTTGATTAGATCCATGGGACTTGAGAGTTAAATCACGACTCTGTCATAGCTGTCAAAAAAAAAAGTCACCTCCCACGCTCATGCATAAGATGACTGACAGTTCAGGTGAGAGAGAATAGGATGCTAATAACATTGCCCACTCTGCTGTCTTCATATCTTTTTATGGTCTCTTCCTTACTGCCATAATCAGCCAGAAACATTAGACCAGTGTTACAAATGCCTGTGCTGCCTGTGTGAGAGCTCACCCTTTGGTAGCACTGGTGCAGCTGCAGGGCAGCTTAAAAAGCCTGCAGAATTGCCTCACATAGGTGCATCCTTACACGGACAACACTGGATAATCCTGGAGTGTTGTGGCCCTGCTGAGAGAAAGAAATGCTCCTTGGCAGCTGTGGGAACACCAAGTGTGTGACGTAGCTGTCAGCAGACTGGGATGTATTCGTCTTGAAATTTTATTTATTTTGCAGAAAGCAAACAAAAAGAAACAGGAGGCGGCATGGTCTGGTTGGGGAGGTGAAAATGTAGAAGAATAAAGCCTATTTAAAGGTGATCAGGAAATTGAAATGAGAGCAAGACCCATGCTACCTTCTCATTACTCATAGGGCTGTAGTGTGCTAAGGCCCTGATTCTTTTGCTGCCTCTCTGTTAACACACCATGGGCCTATCTGGAGCCTATTACAGGAATACGCCTATAAATGAAATGACACCAGTGCAAAATCAAACTCTCTTTAACCATTAGGATGCAGCATGCATTATGCTGATGGAGATGAAGCAGTTTTTCTGTTCTGTGTGACTTTGAATTTTCCCATTCCAGTGAAACTTTGCTCAGTTTTGCCGCCTTGCGCCATAGCGCAGCATCACACTCTTGTGCCGTCAATGCTGTGGGAGGACACAAAGCTTGAAGTTGTACTGTCTGAATATTCAGATGTCAGTGTGACATAGACCCCATGACCACTTTGATTCAGTTACTAGATGATGGCTCCACTGTAACATATAAAGGGGGAGAAATATTCTTGACTGCTATCTACTCAGAAGTTGCTGATGCTGGGGAATGACTTACAGGAGCTCTCTGAGGCCCCAGCAAACTTGCCCATCTCATAGCCTCTCTTGTGCTTTGAAGATGTCTGGGTGCCTCTTGGGGTATCCCCCCTTGTATGAGGGCTGCTTCATGCCCGTCTCCTTAGAAGCTTTTCCCTTCCCCCTTTCTCCCAGTAGGCCAGCAGCTGCACTCGGGCCTGTGTGAAGTCACTCCTTTGTTTGCTCTAGCATCTCCTCTTACTGATTTTTATCTCCATGCTTGCTCCATAACTGCCACGTTGCCAGGATGCTTGCAGGGTAAAAGTGGTGTGACAGACTTGCACTCTTTGGCTGTCTGAATTGTTACGATTGGCTTTTAATGCAACATCCCACAAGATGAGGTAAGTACTTTGTATAATCATGTGCATGCATGGTAGCTGGCTGTGGTGAAAGAACAGAAAAGGTTTTTGTTTCTAGTTAATCTGCCACCAACAGGTGGTGTGGACCTGGGCATATCATTTAGCCTGTGCTTATTCCCACATAGACTCATAGAAAATTAAGGGTGGAAGGGAGCTCAGGAGATCATCTATTCTAGCCCCCTGCTCAAAGCAGGACCATTCCCAACTAGATCATCCCAGGCATGGCTTTGTAATACACATTTGAAATACAAGACTACTTCTATACCCTGCTATAGCTTTTAAGCTTAACTAATTGATGCTTCTGCTGAATGGATGCATGGAATGGCAGCATATTTCTATTAATTCTAGATGGTGATTAATAGCAGGTTCATCACAGTACAAATTTAAAAGAGGAACTTGTGGTGGAGGGAGGGAATACAGGAAGCTTTAGTTTACTTTCTCATACTCTCTCAAGGAAAGATCTTGTGCCTTACTTTAAAAAAAAAAAAAATCATGAATAGCTGTATGCGACTAACTGTAAACACAGCCCACGGGAAAAAAAACATAGGCTAGCGGGATGTCATGAGCTTCACCAGGCTTGCCACTTACGGGCAGAGACTATTCAGAGGAAGGCCCTGTGGTTTCATGTGCATGTCTGTTTCTAGGCACTACTCCTATGTATTCAAGTTCACCAAAGTCTGCAGGAAGGTCCTTTTTAGTGAGTTAGCTCTTCCTCTTCCTTGTGTAGACTTGCAGTGACACTGGACTACTTGTGCAACAACACTGTTGACAAGATTGGCTAGCTCTAGTACTCCACTGTGAAATCAGTTTGCTGTATGTGCTTCTCTTACCAAACACAAAACCCTGATAAATATATATAACTCAAGGAGAAAACTAGGCTACTGAGGTGGGTACCTAAATATAATGATTACATAGACCCACATTCATGGGCTCCCCTAACAACTGTGTAAAATACAAACAAGAGCCAAGATTTTTAAGAAACGGAAGTTGGGTACAGAAAGAAGTGTTTGGGGGTGTGTGCAGAGTGGTCTCTGCTTCTCCTGACCTTCATGCCAGCTGCTGGGCTCTCAGCAAGTTTTGAGAATTGGCCCACTTAATGTAGGGGCCTACATTAAAGTACTGATTTCTAAAAACAAACAACTGAAAAACCAAACTGTGGCCAAGTTGGCCTCGGCTCAGTGTACAAATCCTGCTGCTGGAACTAGACTGCTCCTGTTGTGTGGACACTGTTATGCCTGAATACTTTACTCCTGAATAGGAAGGTGAATAAGCTGTGCTATTATTTCAGTAATGAATTGCTTCCCTAACCAACACAGTTATAGTGTATAGGTGAGGCCTAAAACAATGTATGATTGATCTGCTCCCCTTTGAAAGAGTTTAGGATAGATTTGCCTGGTTATAATTTGTTCTTTATGCACAGACCATAATTTACCATGAAATGATGATTCTTTAGTCTTGCGTGTTCCAGAATCAGGCTTCCCAGGCATCCTTTCCTTGAGCAGTAGTTAACCTCCTTTTGGTTGGGGTTGGATAGGTTACAGGCAGCCAGTCATTTATTTAATCTTTCAATAAATGTACCCCTCTTGTACTTGTTGAAGTGATTATGGCACTGTTGCTATAATCCAGGCTCTATTCCACTGTGGTATTCTGTGGAAGTTGTGTTGATTTGGATGTTGGCTTAAAGACTTCTGTCTGACGAGTCCTTCCACATGTAACTTGAGGAAGATGATGGGCTTCCAAGAACTTAGGAGTATAATGGAGTCTCCACACCCATACCTTGTATGTGAGTGGGAAACTTAGCGTTCTTGTGAAGGGTGGCAAATATTTGCAGCCTAATAGTTGGGAGACTGAAGACTACGTGTTCTAGGCCTTGGATAAGGGAAAAAGATGGAAAGCTGTAGTTAAAATAAATACATTTATATTTATTTAATACATTATATATTTATTATATATAAATAATATTGAACACCAGTCAGTTTGTTCAGAGGCTTTGCCAAAGAGGAATTAATGGATTTAAGCACAGGTGAAACACTCAAAGGGATGAAGGTTGCTAGCCATTGTCCTGCAGGATTGCTGTGTGTGTAATGCGCGTGTATTGTATATATGGGGTTTGGGTTTTTTGGTAACCAGTTGTGCTCTTCCCCAATAAGCATGACTAGAGTTTTAGTTCATCCTTTGAATGTGCATGTAGGCTCCATATTAGATATAATACTTTCATTTCTGCTACAAATATGCATATCGAGTTCTGGTTTGCCCCCTTTCAAATCTTTGTGGGCTGGTAAAAGGAGGGAGGATCTTCTTATTCTCCTTGGAAATTTGCCTCCTTGTAGGATTCTGATCCTTCTGAAAACTGAGGCTTACTCACAGTGGCAAGTTGGACTTATTATCAGATACTGACTGTTTTGTTTTTCCATCTTTTGTACTCGTGCTACTGGGGCTGGGGAAGAAGCACATCTCTTTTAAAAGGGACAATATATTGAATTGCAGATCAGATTTGAGCAGAATGTCTTGGTGCTGAAGAGAGATGTAACCTTTTTTCCCCTTCAGTATTGTTGGGGAAGCATAGACATGAGCATGGCGTTACCTAAATACCTGCAGAGAATGTTTCTTGATAATATGTGAAGTGGCAATGTTACCCAAGGTGTTGTATAGGTTCTGAAATAACTCTGAAGCCCACACAAGATCTGGATGTTGCAGCATAGTAGATGTCTTTTGTAGGTGTTACATGGAGTATCGTTGTGTTTAGGTCTGTTTAAGGATTTGGAGAGAACCATCTTGCTGTGCCAAAAACTTGCCTTTCAGAATGTACTGTTTAATATACTGTTTCCTGTGCACCAGTGATTCGCACCCAAGTGGTAAAAACTGACTGCAGTTTAAAAGCTGCTGCTTCATCTCCAGTAAGGTATGGGGCTCCATTCCCACTGAGACTAAGGTTTTTGCCCTTCTTGCTCCACAGGTAACATGGTGGAATGGTGTTTGCCCCAGGATGTTGACCTGGAAGGTGTAGAGTTCAAATCCATGGCAAGTGGGTCCCACAGAATCCAGTCAGATTTTATGTGAGTACATGTGGGTTACACTACTCCCTCCCATCCCCTTTTGTACTCACACTCTCCTTCCTTAGTCCAAAGCATTAAAAATGAACGGTGCCCATAAACATAAACTCCAGATTACCTTGTTATCAAATTAAGGTTCTTGGAGTTGAAGCAGTTTGTATTCATAACATCAGAAGCCTGCATCTGTTCTCCTGTGCATGCTAATCTCTCTTCTGAAAAATTCTGAAATGTTACAATCGCTGAGCTGGCTGTCCTTGGTGCTCAGTGAGAGCAAAGGTTGCTGGGGCTGCCAGCACATCATGGAGACCTTGCTCCCAGTCCATTTTGAGGCCATAATTAAAATGCCAAATGCCTGTGTACATCAGTACCTTCCACTTCTGCTATTACCTGGAGCATCTGATGAGGCTGAGGGGGTGGAGAACAGCATCTTCTATGCCCCCCTCCCCATTTTAAAGTTTCTTTGGCCCTTCTGAGATTCTGCTTGTGTATCCCTTGCCATATCTGTGCTTCTCTTCTCTTCCACTCCATTTCCATTGATTTTTTGTTTAATGTTTGTCCCCAGTTATTTCCGGAAGGGGCTTTGCTTTGGCCTGGCCTGCTTTGCAAACATGCCTGTGGAGAGCGAGCTAGAGCGTGGTGCCCGCATGAAGTCTGTGGGGATTCTTTCCCCATCATATACCCTGCTTTATAGATACATGCACTTTCTGGAGAATCAGGTCCGGTAAGTAAGTACTGTGTAGGATTTGGGATTGGCAGATGGGGTTGGCTGTCTTGGCACCTGCATGGATGGATACTGCCAGGTGTCATTCAGAAGGTAATTGCCTCTTAAAGTGTAATAAGGATATTGATATTTGCTATATTGCCAGATTATCATCTCTTCATGGGAAAGGTAAAGATTGGGTGTTGTAGTATGGGATAGTGATGGAGGAAGGAAACTGAGCTGGTAATACAGAATGATTCATGGTCTAACACTTTATATTTTTCCTGTTTGCTACAGCATTGTTAGCCTTGAACAACTATGGGAACAAAATAATTGATTCCCCTCCCCTCCCAACACACACACACTACCACCTTTAAAACAACACTACTAAAAGTTCTTGAAAGATCCTTACAGGCAAGAGTAGGATTTTGATCTCGCCCTTGACAACTGACTCTGCTGTTTCTACACTGCAGTACTGTGTGATGGAGCTAATCAAGGAGGACCTGCAGGAAAACACTGCCTCCTTTGAACTGGTTTTAAACCAGGATCAGTTCTACCATATCTAATATCTAGAGTCAGTGAGTAATTTACTTCACCCTGTCCTCAGTCTTTGGCTGCACTGACAGGCAGAGTTGTTGAGGGATAGCAGTGCCAAGATCTGTGACACCCAAGCTTGTGCAGCAATGGCACTTGGGGATGATTCATTGCTTAGAAGGCAAAGCTGGGAACAGGGGTGCTGGATGTGGAATCTATGGATATCATAAACCTTTTTCACTCTGTTTCCAGACACCAGTTAGAGATGCCAGGACACTACTCCCACCTAGAAGCGTTTTATGATGACAAGAAGGGGGTTCTCTCTGCTGGCAAGGGCAACCTCACTTCTCAGCAACCTGTCCACTGGCTGCCATCCATCCACAGATACATGTACCCAGAGATGAAGGTGAGGAGAGTGCCAACTGTCTTGCACAAACATGCTCCTGACTGGTGTGCATGTGGCTAATTGGAGGTTAACAGCACTCTCTCCTGGGCAGCCTAATGGAGGTCTGCCTTCCACCATGGGCCGAGCCCTGAGTTGCATCAGGCCAGATATGACAGACAGCAGCTCTGCACTGTTTGCGATGTGCTGATTTTCTCCCAGAAGTTTTGTGCATCTGGTGTGGTGGGTGGTGACAGGCTACATGTATCTGCCTGTAGCCACCATGTTTTCCATCAGTGTTTAGCATCTTGCTGAACCACTCCTGTTGTCTCTGAGCTGTTCTCTCTCCCTACTCTCAGATCACGCACCCAGCTGGCTGTATGTCTCAGTTCATTAAGTTCTTTGGCGAGCAGATCCTCATCCTCTGGAAGTTTGCCCTGCTTCGCAAGCGCATTTTGATATTCTCACCACCACCAGTGGGAGTTGTCTGCTATCGAGGTATAGTTCTGTGGCCAGAAATCCCCTGCCTCTGCCCCCATGGGTCTCAAGAATGGTAACTCTTACATCTCTAAACACGATGTAAAAAGCCTCCCTGCTGGAGGGGGCAGGGGACTGATACTATGCAGTTCCCCCAAACCATCAAAGCTACTCATAGACCAGCACCAGCTGAATCTTCTTTATTTCTGGGGTAGCTGAGAATGCTTTTTTCCAACCTTTATAGCCCAAAGTTGTGAACCCAAACCGTTTCCAGGTGGCAGCACCAAACTCTGTTGCCAGACCTTCATTTCATTATCAAAGTCAGTTACAGAGAGAGGTGAGGCCTAAACAGTCCTGTAGGACTTTGTCAGAGTGGGTTTGAGCATGAGAACCTGTTATTCAGTGGGAGCATCAGTGACCATCCACCCTGGAGGAGATGTTACGTTTGGTTCTGCCTGGATGGGAGAGTTCCATGACTCTGGAGATACTTCAGTGTCCATCAGATACCGTTAGGGTAATAATTCTTGCCAAAAGAGAAATCTTTAGGGATCAGTGAGAAAAATGGGCATGGTGAACCATAGCAAGAGGGGACACTGACATCTCATTATCCCTTTTTCTTGCCTGCAGTGTACTGCTGTTGTTGTCTTGCCAACGTCTCCCTGCCTGGTATTGGGGGAACTGTTCCAGAGTCCAAACCTTTCTTCTATGTGAATGTGGCGGACATAGAAATGTTGGAGACAGAAATGTCATACGTGGCCTGTAAGTATATGAAATCTTTCATTCCCCAAGACAAGCGGCAATTTCTGGCACGTCAAGAGAGGACTTTCTTAAATTTTTAAGCTGAAGGAACTTGCACATAGCGAAGTGAAACTGTGTGCGATACGAAGGGAAGGGTTCTTAATGTTCAAGGAAGTGGTCATCTTGTGTTCTGGTCTCATCAGACAATTAAACAAGGACACCCTCCTGCAGGGAAAATGATACACTGGCACAAGAATCTTCTCTTCCTTCGGTCTTGGCAGGTACGACAGAAAAGATCTTTGAAGAGAAGCGCGATCTCTATGATGTCTATGTGGATAACCAAAATGTGAAGACGCACCGCGAGCACCTGCAACCACTGCTGAAGATTAACAGTGCTGATAAGGAGAAATACCGACGGCTCAACGACCAGAGGTAATGGGAGGACCTGCTCACAGGTTGCGAGGGAGGAGCAGTGTGCTGTAGGGAGGGGATCAACACAGTACTCTTCATGTTGCCTTGTCCATTTGCCAAACTTCTTGCTTTCTTATTTTGGTTCACCTCTAAGTCCCCCTCTCACCAACATGGTGAGGGTTGTTGATCGTGCAACACTGGGCTTAGAGCCTCCAACCCATTGCATTGGGCACTGTACAAGTAAGCAGTAAGAGTCGCTCCCTGTCAGTCTGCACAGGCACCAAGAAGGGGAAGTGACTTGCCCAGAGCTGTGCAACACAATAGTGGCAGTATTGGGAACAGAACTTGCATGTCCTTCCTCCCAGTCCAGTGCTGTCTCACCAGTAGACAATGCTGCCTTCTCACTACTGGGGACAAAGGCACTGGGTTTCGCAGTGTTACCTCTAGTAAGTGGACAAGGGATTTTCTATCATAATCACTCCTGCTGTTGCTGTATGTGTAACCTTCCCTTCTCCCAGGCAGATGTTGCTATATTCTCAGGAGGTGGATGAGGACTGCAGCTCCTGTGAAGAGGACCTCTTCATCTTGTGAGTTGCTGTGACTTTGTGGATTCTTTTAAAGTACGGTTTCACACTGACCATGCAGAAATAGTAGTGAGATAAAAGTAGATGTCAGTTTAATTATTGCCCTGGCTAGTAAGAAGTGCCTGGGCATTTCACTGTAACTGCCCTGTATACCCCTCCTTGGACCTTAAACCAAATTGGTCACTCTCCTTCTCATCACTTCTATTTCTGGAGGCTGAGTGCAACACCCTTAGTTTGGCTTAAGCTTCTGTAGGTGCTTGGAGGGGATGAAGTTCTTAAAACACAGGCTGGAAATGGAAAATGATACCTTTTCTTAAAATTTCTTGGGTGCTTTTCAGCGTAGAGTACCTGGCCACTGCTTGGAGGCTGTCTGCATGGTCAGGATGACAGCATGCTGTCTGCAGGGAGTAGCACTCTGATCCCTGGTTGGGGCATAATATTGTTTGTGGTTCAGTGAAGCTGAAGCAAATTAAGTAATGCTTATGTGGTCTAGGAGATGGAGGAACTGTATCTGGGTGGAAGTGTGTGAGGAAACTGCAGAACTACTGAGGCAAGCCCCTGGCTCCTGGAGTCCTTTACCACATGATGTTCTTGCT
The DNA here is from genome assembly GCF_001723895.1 of Crocodylus porosus. Lineage (NCBI taxonomy): Eukaryota > Metazoa > Chordata > Crocodylia > Crocodylidae > Crocodylus > Crocodylus porosus. The sequence continues at coordinate 41,175,141 of NW_017728931.1, forward strand.
TCCACTCTGTGATGTGAAAAGATCAATTGTGTAAGGGAAAATTGTGGTTTCCTGAGCGAGGTGCATTGCCCGGCAAGCAGCCCCGTGCAGAATAGTGGGAACCTTACCACTGGAATCTCTGAAAATTAGACCAAGGCATGAAGAGGATACATGGCAGGGATATGGCAGATGCACTGTCTCTGCATGGAGGTGCTTGCCAGGTCATTCATCTCCTGCTCTGTTCAGTGGTTGGTATGGAAGATAAGTAATAGCTAGAAACTGGAGGCTTAGGAACAGAAAATGGAGGACTCACTGGGGTCAGTGTAGTGGCTCAGTTCTTCAGCCAGTTTCCCTGGCTGTTCCCTCTGGGTCACCCTAAAGGGGTGTTAACAGATACTGCTGCTTTTATTCAGGGAGGAAATGCCTAGAATAAGTCAATGCTCTTGACTAAAACGTTCAGTGCTGTTTCCCATTGTGGTAGGTACATCTCCAGCCCTGCAATGTTTTGTTGTTACACAGGAAGTTGGGGATTGAGTTTTGTGAGTTAAATACAGTTCTCCAAGCCCTGGGGGCTACAGAAAGCCTTACTCTTGTGATTTCTTCAATCCTGTGCTGTTTTCTCCATTGACTGTATCCTGCAGATTTTTCATGGAGCAGAACAATCGGATATTTCAGACACTGATGGAGGTGTCAGCCAGCCAGGACAAGACCTTGACTGCTGACCATGCCCGGGGCATGGGTCTAGACCCCCAGGGGGACCGGAGCTTCCTGATGGACCTGCTAGAAGTGTATGGCATTGATGTGATGCTAGTCATCGATAACCCCTGCTGTACTTAGACTGAGGGTGGCAGAGACAGGGAGCAGAGATGGCTTTTTAAAGACTACAGGACATTGTGTAAGAGCATCACTGGAACTCACCACAGAGCCACTGGAAGGATCTTCTTTTATTTAATAACTTTATACAAGGAAGTATTTATAATTTTAAACAAAATGTGATTTTATTTTCCTTTTGCCAGAAGTGACTGCTCAAGGCTTGGTTTGGTTTTTCCTGGTATCTAGAGGACCAGTGGCCTCTTCACCAACCCTCACAGTTGCCAGTGTGGACATCTGAGGGCTGGACATTTCAGGAAAGCACTTTCTCTTGTGGGGACCAATGTGAAATGATGCATATTTGAGCCTTCAGGATTTGTCTGTGGAGAATACCCCCTCCAGGGGAGTATCCCACAGTCATAGCACAGGATCTGGTGCCCCAGTGTCTTCAATCTTCTGTCCCACTGTGCTTCTCATTGGGGACGGATCAATTAATCATGCAGAATTACACTTCTTACCCCCTATCACCTGGCTGTTTCAGCAGCTGAGTTAGGCTAAAACGAGCCTCGCCAGCTGTGGCAAATGTAAGTGGTTAAGAGTATAGCTATGCTACAGGATCAAGTGATCATCTCAGAACCTGGGCTGGCAAAAGGGGGCAGGGATTCAAGTGCTGGACATAAAGAGGTGGAGTAATCTGGAGCTGACCCTTCCCATATGGCTGCAGGGAAGGGACAGTGTCTTTGCCTAAAGATTTACTTTAACTCCTTTGTGTTAGTTGCATGGATCCTGTTTTGGTTAAAAGTTTCAAACTGGACAGTCTCCTGCCAGCCCTGAATAGTGACCAATATTCACAAAGGCACCTGGCACTTATGCTCTGCAGGGCAGGGCTGGCTTGTTTGAGGGAAGCTTGCCTCTGACTAGGGTAGTCAGTCCTTCACCCTAACAAATGAATGCAGAATCTCTTGGGGGGGGGGGGGGAGGGTGTTCTGCTGCTTAGACCAGCTCCCTCTCCTTGTGCCATGGTTTGCTTCAGCTTGTGCTTGCCCTGTCTTGTCACTCATCCCTCTGCTTGAACATTCAGCAAGTGGGTTCTTTGTAGGGCAGCTGTCCACATATAGCAAGAAGGTGTACTTGTCTGTCAATATGCTGTGTACTGGGTTTCAGCTGTGGTGCGAGGCTGATTCTGTTGTTCTCTGGCAGCTTTGAGTCCTCTTCTGGTTCACATGCCTGAGGGAGAGATGTATATGTGGGAGACTAGGGGCCAAATCTTCCTGCCCTCTACCTCCTGTGCACAAGGATTGCAGCTCTTAGATTACAGAAAAGGGCTGGATAGTTTGTGTGGGACCATATGGCCCCTCATGAAAGGCTGGCTCCTGAGCAGGATAGGATGACTGCCCTCCATTTGCCAGACTTGAATGTGTTTCACTCTGAGCTAAAGGTGTAACTTGCTGCTTTGCAGCACACATTCTTGTAGGTCCTAAACCTGCTGGCATGCAAGCTGAGCCACTGACTTAAGTCAGTTTACCTATGTACGTGAAGCCAGGTATGCAATGCACTCATCTACCTTGCTTAAACTAGGGCCATGGCAGTCATGGGGCTGGGGCCTTTTTTTTTCCTATGACAGACATCAGCAGCTGGACTATCTTGCAAGCTGTAGTCAGGTGGGCTGGCTGCACAACTACTGTGGAAAAGTTACCTAATGGGTGGCGAATGGAGTAGACACTTCATTCCATTCCTCCTAACTGTGGGCCAAAGTTGGGCCTGAACTCCCTACATTTTGTCCCACCTTTTTTCTTCTTTTTGACTGATTTCTGCACTCCCTTTACCAGTTTCAGCATTGGTTTGACCCTTGGGACTTTTGGAAGTGAGAGATGGGCACATCCCACCTTCCTGTCAGGGCTGTCTCAAGCAGATGTCTGCTTCTGTTTGGGACTCAGAAGTTGCTTTCCCTTTTTTCTTCATGCCAGATAGATTAAGAATTAGGTTTGAGGAAAAGGAGAAATGACCCAGCATATGTAAGACAAGTCCTCGCGGTACTAACTGGGTTGCGTTTCACAAGTATAAATAGCACTTTATATCCTTTGTGCAGTGTGCTCCCCCTTGGTAGAGTCTTTTGTCTGCTTTTCCCAAGGCTTTGCAAGACTTTGAATATTCTCTTATAGGAGAACACTTGTACTATCCCTGTTCCCTGCATCTGTATAGCATTAATCTTTACAAGGCTAGATTTGAGAAAAAAAGACTGAAAAGAGAAACTGGAACTGAGCTGGATGTAATTAAAGAGTTCTTTTTTCTTTTCTCTCTTTTTTTTTTTTTTTTTTTTTTAGAGGGTGGTTCTGTCCTGAGTTGACCTTTGATGTAGAACTGACCCATGCATTTCATAATTTTATGTCTATCCAGACTGTATGCCTCGTGGAGGCACTTCTGCTAGGAGATATCACAGAAACAAGTTGGACTTGTAACTCATTTCTGGATAACACAATTGAAATCTCATTTCTTTCTCCTGCTATTTCACTTGAGTCTCTTGCTCTGGCCAGCTGTTAAGGGCTCTCTGCTCCTGTCCCCAGTTTGGTTCTACTGTTAACTTGAGCAGGAGCAGGTCTTTAATTTGTATCTTAGGGATTTTTACTGCCCTCCGCAATCTGAGTCTTTCTAACAAGTTGCTGGGCAGTAGCAGGGCAGTGTGTGTTCATGAGCTGTCTGGATGTTGGTTCTATCAGACAGCACTGCTAAAACAGACTGAGAAGAGCCTGCTGAAATGATGATTTCATATCTATTTACTTGCCTCCCATAACCTCCACTTTTCAGCAGCTATTAGTGGGGCCATTAGACTTCCAAGATACCGAGAGAAGTGTGGGTGTTGGAACAAGTGGATGATAAATGTAAGTCTGCTGCTGTTCCATCCCAGCTGGACAAGTACAGCCACTGCTGCCTTCGTAATTTGACTTTCTTCTCTTAAAAGGCAGCCACTGCAGCATGTAAGAAGAGAGGCTCTTTGTTGTGCCCTACTGTCTCTATTAACTGTGGGGGCAAGGGGGTAGGAGGAGATTGCTACCCACTGTCAAGCTGTGCTGTGACTTGCCTACTTTTGCCTCCCTGTGAAGCATACGTATAGCTTCTTTGTAGAGCTGTTGTTGCTTTTACCAACACTAGGGCATGTGATAGCTTGATCTGCTTAGCAGGCTTGTTCTGGCTTCTGACCTTAGATACAGCGCACTGTAGCATATGTTCCTTTTGTATGTAAAAGGCAACACGACTAACTTCTCTCCTGAGCATAAAGTCTACCCTGGAGAATGCAGCTAATACCTCCTCTTCCTGTTCTGTCAATTTGTCAAATCACTGCAGCTAAAGGAACACTGCTGGAGGGAAAGGAAGGGGGAACAGTAAGCTGATCAGTTTGACTGTTTTGATTGATAAAAGAGGATATCGTGAAGAATCTTCTCCCTCTTTCATCTGAAATACTTTGCCTTTAAAGCAGTGCCTTTTAAGTTTTAATGTGATGATGGCTATGATGCAATTGTACAGTAGATGTAATATTACTCCCTCACTGCAGAGAGGTTGCAATACCTGGAGCCATTTAATGCAGTGCCCTCTCCCTCAGTGTTGTAATGTCTCTAAACAATCACACTCTCTGATCCCCCGGCTTTAGCAGCATCTATTCATGGCTGAGCTCAGAGGAGAGAGCAATGGCTTTTACTGCTAAATAACAGCAGCTTCCTAAATTTATTGTTGGCTCTGAACGTGTACGTGAGAACTGGTTTCTCATTATTTTCCCTCCCTCTCACAGCTACAATGCAGGCTTCACCCTTGCAGCGAGGGAGTGGAACATAATTAAATTTTTCAAGACTTACATGAAGAATAGGACTTTCTTAGTATTAAACCAACTCTGGTAGATTATGATCTACTCCAAACTTGCTTAAACCAGTAAACATTTTCCACTGACTTATTGGCAATTGTAGGTAAGCCTAGGAAAACTGCCCTAGCTAATAGGTGTCACCTGTCTGTGTCTACCTGTCATGAGCTTTAGCACAAATATCAGGTAAAGAAGCATTTTTACTGAACTACTGGTCTCTGCCTTTGTCTCCAAGACCGGCTGAGAGTACCACTCCCTCTTCTGGACCATGGTGAAGGAGCTGCTTTCTGAGCCTACTGGAATGGAGTGGTTATTACTGGAAGAAACACCTCTTTTCCTTTTGCCAATGTTTGGAAGGGGCAGAGCAGTATTCACAAGAGTGTAAGAGCAGAAGACTTTTACTTCCTTTAAAAAGGGAACAACGTTCTACAGTCTACTTCAAACAGATCAGTCCACTGTGTTCTGCAAAGCCCTTACACTCCGCCAGTAAAGAGCTGGGAAAGGGAACAGACTCCTGGTTGTCGCATTGCTCTTGTTGTACACCGCTCTATTGTTTCTTGCATTTCAAGTAGCCCTCTTTACAGGGCTAGATGGTGCTTCCTCTGTTTTTTTGGATCAAGAATAATTCATATGGCCAAGACTGGACTGAGATGACACTGGAATAGAGGCCCTCTTCATCTCTTACAGTTTGCTGCTATTTGCTCTACCAGGGCAGATGTGGTTTGTAAAACAGCAGGTCAATAGTACTCCACCAGTTGCAGCTGTCTGATTCAAACTGTGCACACTAACCCCACCTCTCCCACACTTGCTGTTGCTTTAGAGATTCTGGTAGCTCATTGTCCTTTCGCAGCCAATGGTCTCGTGACAGCAGGAAGGGATAATGCAGCTGTGTTTTGTGAGATGGACTGGAATGTACTGATGCGTCGTTTTAGGGTGATGCCCTGGCTCTACAACAGTAGAATCTGGATTGCGGGCTCTGTTGACCAGAACCTGCCATCCAGCTGGAAACATTAAAATACACTGTGTATTATGTTGCTCCCTCTGAGGACATGCGATGCTTTCCTATATTATAGGTCCCATCTTATAATAAGCCATGTACATTTTAATAATAGCAGGTGAAATCCTTATTGCACTGAAGGCAATGGGATGCTTCAGTGGAGCCAAAATATCATTCCACAGAGCTGTCTTAAAGCGTTTACACTCTGAAAACAACATGCACACTTCTCTCCTACCAGAAACAAACAAAAGAACGGTGCTGCTTATCTATCATAGGTAGATGGGTCCTGTCACTGCAGTAGCTAAGCACCTTCCTAGCTTGAATGTATGTGTCCTCAAAACACTCCTGTGAGGTAGAGAAGTGCTGTTATCACAGTTCACATGGAGTGAGAGGGAAGAGCAGAGGCCTGGACTCACTTGGGTTTGCCTGCATTCAGTTTTTCCCTGCATAATGACATGTTCTTAGGAGCATGAAAAAATTGCCCCCTAGCTGGAAGAACCGTACCCCCATGTTGAAAAATCCTTTGGCACAGCTTAATCCATTTAGGAAGCTTCATGTGTACCAGCATACATGCGCTCAGCTCTACAGATGTGTCAGCAACTCCTTTTAAGTGTAGACAAGCTCAGAAGTCTAAGGTCATACAGGAATGGTGGCAGAACTTGGGAGTTGAACTTGACACTTCAGAATTAGTACCCTAAAGACCAGAGGGCCATCTTGACATGCTGCCTCATGTATTCTCACCAACTGGGTAGCTGCTACCTTACCAAGGTTGAAAAAGGCTTTATTATTTTTGGCTTTTTTTTCCATACTCACTGGAGCATTGACCTGCAGCCATCCATTGTGTGTGCCTGTTGCTGCAGCGGGAGAGGCTGTGCTGCTGACCCTAGGAAGGCAGGTGCTCTTTACCCTAGCATAATTGAACTGGAAGCTAGTTCCCATGGCAGCCAGGTCTTCTCACTCACAGAGCTGCAAAGGAGCACTCTGCATTTATGCCTTGACTACTTAAAGCGACAGTTTTCTCTCAGTGGGAAGAACAGCACTAGCTTCACACCCCAGAGTTGTTCCCATAGGACTGACTCTATCTGATGATGGAGCCAAGAGAAGCTTGCTTACTAAAACTTGGTTTGGTTTTGTTCTGTTTGTTTTTACTATTAAAGCTCACATTTTAACAGCCCTGTTGTCTCTGCCCCTCAGTCTAATTCTTCTGCATTAGTTCCCAATACAAATAACAATGCAAGCTCTAGCACATCTCAATAGGTTGACTGAGCAAAGCCTCCCTAAAAGCTGGCTCTACCCTGCCTTCCTCAACCTAGCTTGGGGCAAGTTGGTGGTTTCAGTGTAGGTCTGAAGTAGCCCTGTTTAAATAAGCTGAGTGGGACTAAAGCCTGCATATTCCTTTCTACTCTTGGGGTGTCTACATGTGCTATTAATGCACAAGAAACTCTGGCACATATTGCACTGCAGTTTATTATTCCTGGGCACCATGTTTGACTGTTCTTGGGACCATAGCACGCTGAGCTGGGTTGGAGCAGCCCTGGCTGGCAGGGAGCCCCAGGGCAGCTCAGTGTGCTGCAGAGGGGTTGGCTGGGGCACAAGTGCGCTCCAAGGTGGAGCTAGGTGGCAGGCAGCCCCTGTGCTAAAGCACCCTCATACCCTAGCCATCCCCATCAGCATCTACACATGCACTGCTGCAGATTAAGAAAACTCCACAGAAGGATAGTACTTGTATTTACAAGTGCTATTTTGCTGTGGAGTTAGTTTACTCCACCCTAATAGCACTGCACGTAGAGACATTTACAGTGGAGCTAATTAGGCAACTCCGCAATAAATGTCTCATGTAGATGTGCCCATGGAGGTGGCAGTGCTAAACTGGATAATTATATGCTTACTACTGCCCCCATTCTTTCGACCAATGGAAAATAATACAAATCAGCCCCTTCCACCAATACAAAAAGCACAAGCCCTCTTCTTGCCTGAGGGCCTGCAGGTTGGTGGTTATGCAGTGTTGTCCTGCTATTGGGGGGTGGGGGAGTACAGCACCCACTGTTCTGTTAACTTAAGGTCTCTTTTAGGAAAAAGTTTCTTTTTCCTCGCATGCTCTTCACCTGAGACCAGAAATTCCCCCTTTTTCCCCCTCCTGTGACCCATCTTAGATTGAGCACATGGGCTGCTGCAGAGATATTGGAGATGGCTCAGCACAGCCAAAGTTAGAAGGAAGCAACTGGGCCAATGCACCTGCAAAGGACATGTGATCTAATACAACAAAGGCCAATGGATTCATTGTAGACCACTGCAAACTTAACACAGCTTAAGAGGAATGCTTTAGCCTGAGTAGAAACAGCAACCACATCCAAAATACAAGAGGACAGATTTTGCTCAGTGCATGGTGCAAAGCAAACCAGAATCAAGCAAGTTAATGACTGAATTAAGAAAAGTACACAGACAGTTGTTGCAAGTCAAAGCCATCTCTCTACAGTGAAAAAAGGCTCCGAGAAACAAAAGCATTAGGGGCTAGAGCTCTCATGGAGGTGACAGCTATCTATGGAAAGATTAAGGTAAGGACACGTACAAAATAAGGAATGCAATAAAACTATCTGTTTGATGCCTCTCATGCTACTGTAAGAACAAGAGCATGACTTAGTGAAAAACAATGCATCTGAAACCAGATCAAAGGAATTATTTATACAACCCTGTGCTGAATATTTTTTTGAAGTAAACAGTTTGGCAAGACAAAAAAATAAGTATTTCCACATTAAAAATGTGCCTTTACCAATCTCTCAAGGATCCAATATATATGGTTGGCTTAGCAGCTGAATAAGAATGAAGCAGTCATCCCATGGATGAAAAGGACCCTTGAAGCAAGAGGTTCCCACATATGGGTTTTACTGTGCATCTTAAAACAACATTAGCTAGCATAAAACTGCAGGGAATATCAGTGCTTACACTTAAGACCATAAGCTGAACCATCTCCCTCCCTCCTGATGCAGGAAGGCTCAAGTACAGGCACACTGCTGACAAAAAGATGGGAATTTAGACTAAAGTGAACCACCTATCCGCTATGGCAATACCCGCACTTTGTAAACTCCCCTCCTACTATCCCAGCAGTAGTGTCACATTCATAGTGTTTCCCTGAGCCCAGGTTTTTTGGATCTAAACAAGGTAAGATAGCTTATCACTCTCAAACAGGGACAACTACATTTTCCATTTCACTTTAATGGAGACTGGCAGCATAACTAGCATCTGCCGGCAGTGCTGTTAAATGAAACAATGTTGTCATTAGACAAAAAAAGATGCCACTGAGTTGATGTGCGTTTCTCAGTCTAACGTGCAGTTTTATCTTCCTCGTTACTTGTCAGTTAGCAGCTCTCACCAAAGCTGCTGATACCCGACATGTAAACGTGCCATGTAACTCAGGCTGAGTTATTTGGGGGAGGGTACTCAGGAGACTCCAGACTTGATGACTTGGGTGAAAGTCCCTCACTTGACTGCTGCCTGCAGCACCTGCTCCCTCCTTTGGGGGTCGCAGAAGAATCGGAGTTTCCGAGGTAACAACTTCACCTCCACAGGCATGGCTTCATACTCCTCGCTGTCTATGCCGAAGAAGCCTTCTGTGCCCTGCCAAGAATCGCAAGGAAGCTTGGAGTTAGAGGTGACTCAGCAATCAATGCTCTAACTAGTACCTGAGCCCGGTGATGTTTCTTAACAGGCTACAATTGAAGGAACCGCTGGAGCTTCAGCTGCCGGTCTCCTGTCTTTCAGCCTAGCTGGTCTCCCCAGCACAAACAGAACTGTACTGGCTGCACCTAAATAGATTAGCAGACTGCTGCAGATTACCTCACTTAGTAACTAATTGGTGGTAATTAAATGCTAGGCAGCTTTAAAGACCTGCAGTGCTTGTATTTAAGGGTTCTAATTTCCATGGAATTGCAGAGAACAGCAAGGTGGTGTTTCCTTGGCCTGGCCTGGTGGTAACAAGCTAGAATAGTTACATAATAGCTATGCTATGCCACAGGCACCTCTTTATACTGGTTTTGTTGTATCCGTCCCCACTGCTATGGCACAGCCCAGCAAAACTCTTGCCTAGGAAGGCGTCAATCAGGCCTAGAGGTGGGAAGTGGCTCCTCAACCTACAGGCCAGAATAAACTGATGCAGCCAAGTGAATAATCCCACTGTTGTTATATAGTCACACATATAAAATCACCCAGGATTAAGGCCTAGGCATCTGAACAGTGCACATGTTCCTTCTGTAACCTAATCAGGGGCCTGCCTTGGCTACCCAAGTCCTCTGCACCAGGTGAGTTTCAAAGAGTATTTTGTTAATAGACTCCACATTTATGGTTCAACTATATCCAGCCCAGAGCCCTAGTGCTTTTGCATATTTTTGAGTCACAGACTTCATTGACACTGGAGCCACATGAGAACCGGGATGCTGCCTAATGAAAACATTCAGCATTCAATCTAGCAGTTTAGGGGAGGACTTCATCAGAACAGGGGCGATTGCCCAAAAGTTTCTCTACTCCGAAAGCCCCATGGATCCATAAGAAATATTAAGAGTCCTAAAAAAAGATTACAAATATCTGAAGACAACGATGACCTATTACACACAGACATCATCTCCATGCGAACAAAGGGCTCAGTTCTTTTGATGGGATGTCTCAGGATGTTAAAGCCACACATATATACCCAACCTGCCAGATTTCTAGGAGGCAACTAAAAACTAATCCTGCTCAAGCAGGACTGATTTTTCTCCTTTTCCCCCTTAGCATCCTTTTTCCACTGGGAATGCCACACACTTTTCCAGAGTCTTGGAATTCACGTTCATCACAGATACTTCACCTCTTAGGTAAGCCTCTATCACAGCCTGCACAAGTCTCCATAATCCTACACTTCTGCTCTCCATTGTCTAACTCCCAGCAGTGCTCTTCTCAGTGATCTAAAAACAGACTTCAGTATCCAGAGTCCAGTTAAGAGGGCATGGGTATGCACCAAGCTCTGTGCCTGGGCAGGAAACCATATTTTCCTTTCCCACTGCTGTTTCAAGTGGACTGTGACTTTCCACTGGGAGAAGGGACAGGAGGGGATTTCACCCTCCCCTGGGTCCTTGATCAACCACAAGAAATGCTGAACTCAGGATTCCATCCACACTCTCCTGGCTGACTCACTCTGCTGGACATGGCCAATTTCCTACACAGTGAGGATGGCAAGATCACCTATCTATGATGGAAATCAAGGTTTCTCTGGTCTTACCTCCGGAAGCTTTAAGATGCATTTGCTGGCTTGGAGACACTGACTTCCTTCAGGACACATCTGGGGGTCACGCACCTTTTGACTTCTGTTTGAACCCCCCAAAAAAGAGAAAGATTAGCTTTCCTAGCGGATGCACTCATGGGTAAAGACGTAAGTGCTTGGTAGGCTTACTGCCTCCCTAAAAAGAACAAGTGAGGGAACATCTGTCATACTTAGTGTGAGGGAGAGTTCATACTCAGAGTTAGACGTTGCTTTGCCACATGACTGCCAATATGCCTTGAGCAGGCCCAGTTTGTTGTTGCTTTCTTTAGGTCTTGCTGAGAAGTCTGCCCACCCTGCCATCCAAGCAGATGGTTTTGTCCATTGACAAGCAGAGCTGGGTCACTCCTACAATGTATAAGTACTGTCTTCTCACTTAACGCCAGACCCCCAACAATTAATCGGTGGCCTTGCCAGCTCTGTTGCCCCACAAAACTCAGTAAATATTTGATTTGAAAAATTAAGCTAGTTCACTTGTACTGTATTTTTAAGTCAGGGTTTGACAGAAGCTCCTTCAGTTTCAGCATGAGTCCAATGAAAATTAAAGGTTGCCTTATTAGCACCGTATGTGTGGAAGGCCAAAGCCCATGGTTTTATGTCTGAAAGAAAATGGTCACCTTTACAGAGAGTTTCTCTCTCTGTAGGGGACAGTGAGAGTCCCATTACCTGTGCACTTCAATATTATATATATTTACTTTGGTCCTGTTCCAGATGTAGGAAAGGACCCTGATGCCTATTCTTTTCCAGCAAGAGAAAAACAAGGCCAGTTGACTAGTTTAGGAAGTCTGGGGCACAGTGGGGACTTGGACCTACGTCACCCAAGTAGTGTCCTTTCCACTGGATCATCTCTTAACTTAAAAAACAATGCTCTAATATGGTCAGGCTCTTTGCAGTGTTAATTCACCAAGGCTGATAGTCATCCTGATGCAGAAAGCCAACTTGAGTTCTTCACTTACAGCCTTGCTACAAGACTTAAATGGCACACTGGCCTTTTGCTAGCCCTTTACAGAAGAACACATGGGCCTTGTTCCACATGACATGGTCATTATGCTTCTTTCCGTTCCCACATGCAACAGTCAGGTAGGTAAGCAGAACAGTACACAAGCCCAGGATTATCAAGAAGCAGGGCAGAACACTCAATTATTCCACCAGAAAACCATGGATCTACAGAACCAGCAGAGATGACACGTCATCATCTGCCCATAAACATTCATGGAGCTCAGAAAGCTATAACAGGCTGATAAGAAGGGAATGTTCAAACACCTTCCTTACTGCTCAACATGGCATCAGCAAAGCCCCAAACATAACGGCTGTGCACCTATGGGAATAACGCTGTTAAGAATGGGCACCATCAAACCATAGAGCCCTGGGAATAAGAGAAGGTGACCAGAAATCAGGGGTGACCATAAACAGTGCAGGGAGAAATGCTAACAAAAAAGGGGCAGCTAAGGCTACAAGGACCGCAGATTTGGGGGGGGGGGGTCATATTATATATATACACACACACACACACACACACACACAATCTATATCTAGATATAAATAGATATAAAGATTAATGAGCAACTGCATGGGAAGTAGTGTCCTCCTTGCAGTATAATTATATATTATTGGCAGCATGCAATGCTGGACAGTGCTTTACAAGCAGTAAGGTATGCTGCCTTCTAGAAAATGTCTACCAACTAAGGCTCCGGCCCTTGCTAACATACCCATACAGGCAGACTCCTCTGTCCACTAAGGGCCCCAAGGAAGTCCCTACAGGGAGCAAGGACAGCTGCCAACCTCAGGATCAAGGAAGACAAGACAGAAACAGGACAGAGCAAAAAGGTTGGAAAGGGAGGAGGTCAGAGAAGCAGACAGACATACAAGAGGACAAATACATCCCTAGAAGTCCAACCCAAGGGCCAGAAATGGGCTCAGTTTCACTCAGCTCCTTACTCTCACGTAAAGAGAGGAAAAAGAGAAAGACCAGAAAAAAAAAAGTAAAACAAGAATAAAAATACCTAACAACAGCACAAGTTGCCAAGTATGCCCCACCATATATTCTAACTCTGAACATACAAGCAACGATAACCCACAGCACCACCTGCTGTAATACACAGCATTATACAACAGGGGATGTGCCTTTCTTACCCCAGGTGGTGACCATGCACATGCCATGAAGTGACAGCCCACACCGTTCAATCCAGTACTCAAGCTGGAGTGTGGGGTAGGAAGTTACTGATGGCTACAAGGCAATCCCTCACCTCTCCTTTCTCCCTACCCAGCAGCAATATGAAGGTTTGGTGCACTTTAAAACTCATGGCATGACTCTCTTGAACTCTACCGGCTCTTGCCCTCTACCCCTTCCTTCTGGTTCCCAAGTGGCCACTCCAAATTGGCCCCATATCCCCGTCTCCCACAAAGATTGCACAGAAGGGCTGCGCTATCAATCACCTTCACACCTGCCTGTACACAATATTGCTGAAAATACCCTCCTCAATGCAGAGCTGCTGGCTATGTAAAGCACGACAGAACCCTGTCACCCCATCCCACACAGATGTTCTTGAAGACAAGCTCCTCTGCTTGGGATGCTGTGACATCAGGGATTCTGCGATGGAGACTGCTTTGGAGAATTTCCTTCAGGTGACATATAATGGCAGCTCTCCCATCCAAGCAGTTTGCTTAGTTCATTTCTACCTTGTAGGAGCAGCCTTTTCAAACGTCTTCTCTTTCAAGGGCTGGGCAGTTTCCTTCTTTCATTTTCTGAGACTAAGCTAAAAAGACATGATTCTTTGAAGCTGCTGGAGCTGCAGCTTTCTGTTGCTGCTGTTAATTAGCTCCAGCCAGTAGCACAAGCACTGCGTATTATTATATTGGTGACTGAATGTGAATGAGAGAGGCCTCTCCTTTTGGTATCCAGCTAATTCTCTCTGATACCTTGGACATCTTAACCAACACAGTCTGCTTAGAAAGACAGGGTCCTTTTGCTGCTGATGGTAACAGTAGCAACACGCTTTCCTTCTACCAGTCTTTCAAGCACAGATCCAAACCCAGCGACCTACAGTCAACACAGCAACACCTGATCAGTTATGTGCTTGCAAGTTGGCAGATTTTGTTCCCGTTGAGGTAACGTGGCATACTCAAATAAGGTGCCTGCTGCTATTAATACTGTAAACAAGATGCAGATGTGCAGTTACCAAGGGGGATCTAAAAGCTACTTATAACATTTCCAAACTTTCCATTCGGCTTCACTAGAGGGGGCCCTAGGGCTGGAGAACAGCAGCAGAAACTGAACCACCAGCTGTTAGGAATGGGAAAAAAAAAAATAAAAAAAAAAAATTAGAAAAATCAGACATTTCAAGTCCCTTTACTTCAATGAAAATGCAGTATTACTTGGTAATGGGGCCACTTGCAGGAAACGAGCTCTGACCAGCACCTAACATGTCTTAATGGCTTATTTGCAGATCAGGAGAAATGAGTACAATCTCTGGAGTGCCTCACATGATGCAGGTGGTAGGTAATGGGTGAGAAGGCTGTGAGCCTGGGACCACCCTCCCTCCCCTAGAACTCCCTCCTCTGCCCTGGTCAGTCCCCACCACACTATCCCCCTTCAAAATGTACTTCTATCCAAAGGTCTTTCCAGCTCAGTCTTCCCTGTCACTGAGGAGTTAACCAGTAAAAAGACTGAAGATCTTAACTCCTTCTCTTAAAAAACCTGAATGTGGAACGAACAAGACACTGTCTAAACATCAATGGATTGGTCACATTGATTCTACTCCAGCCTGTCTCTGTAATCCCACCATACAAGATTTCTGGGGCAGGGGTATTATTTTCATGCCCATTTTTAAAGCACCAGTCCCCTGAGGACACTGTACTAAACATCAGTCACAGTACCGAGGAAGAACTTGGAGCCACATTGTGTAGAAACAAGGACCAGTAACATTAAAAGTAATGTGGGTTAGTAAGACAAAACCCATGATTCTCACAAGGCATTCTCCATTTCAGCCAGGCAGCTTGATGTTGACATAGGGTGACCATAAGGACATCTGGGACACTGCTGCTCCCCATCCCTGGTCAGTGGCACTGCTGCAGGCAGCAGGCAGGGGTTGGGTACACTCCACCAGGGTGCACCATGCTGCTCCGTCTCCCCACCAGACTACACCCTGCACCCCTGTGATTCTGGGACTCTCATTTTAATTTTGACCAACTGGCCAGGACTGGACTTCGAAATGCAGGACTGCACTAGCCAGACCGGGACCTATGGTCACCCTATGCTTACAGCATATACCACAGGGAAACCAAGAACATAGAATTAGTTTTGTGACCAATTTAAAATATCTTACATCTTAAAGTGGCCTTCTAATACTCACCCTCTGTTTATGAAGTTTCCCTGGCTAACTGTATCTGGTTCAATGCAAATATTCATGAAGTCTTCTGTGCGCTACGGAAAAGATTTAGAATCCAAATGCTTACTGTGGGTCATACATGCCACGCAGCAGTACATTCAAGAAACCCCTGCACAGAAAAAGCATGTTCCCCCATCCCAAACTGTCCCTCACAGAAGAGGTGGCTGATTGGTTGGTTGGCTGGGGTATTTCTGGAGAGAGAGAAAAGACTTTTTTTTAATTTACAGAGACAGTGCCAAGTTAAAACCAGTATCTTATATTCTCCCATACCAAATAGCACTATCGAGCAAGAAAGTTAAGTATTATTATTCTAATATTTACACAGTTGGTCTTTTTTTTGTATTTTTCCCAACTGCTATGGAGAACAAAAATAGACCATTCATTTTTACTTTTGTTCACACCATCAGTTTTTAGTCAATATGTACTGGATTCAGTATGTGTTAGAATTAAAAACAACATATTTCATTTAGTCCTTGGCTTTGTAAAAACAGAGATTTAAGTTCAAACTTTACCACGCTATCTCTCTAAACTCCTCGCTCTGTTACACACCTTTAAGACAGGTCTACACAAAAGGTTTTGTAAATAGAGCAAAACTAAAGCTTTTCAAAACTGGTTGAAATGTAATCATTTTACACCGGAAGACATTCTAAGGTAGATGCAGTCCTACTAACAAAAAAAATATTTACTAGTATAGCATATTTTAGTATTTTACCTCTCCAAGGTGCATCTATATTAGGAGGATTTCTAGCATATGTATATGTGACAAATCTTTCTGAATATGGGTCAGATCTATGTCAAGTGAGGAAGGGAGAGAGGAATAACACTTGTTACTCGTGGGTCACATCTACAGATTGTGGAGCTACACGGTGGATTCCAAAGGATCACTGCGGTCATAAGACTTGATACATGAAGATGCTCAGGGCTCCTGGGATGAGACTGAGGTTATGTGAGCTGTTCTATTCTAACTGTGCTAGTGACCAGAGGTGGCTATATGCCCCCCACTTCCCACTTAATAAAATGCCGTTACTTATTGCTGCTGCTTTGAAATGAAGTGAAGGAGTAAAGAGGTGACCCCAAGCACTGGATTGTGCTAGTGGAACACTAAAGTTCCCATTACAATACTTAAGATCAGTGTTCTCAAACCAGTCTAGTTCAGCAGTGACTAAAGCTGTTGCTAACTGTGCAGTTCTCAGCATACAGATGTCCTCATCACAAGAGCACCATGACAGCTGGCATAGACTAATCTCTGTCCTGTGGAAGGTCAGCGCAGGGATGAAAGGTTATACCATGTTGCATTGTTTGTCTCTAGTCCTACAGAGCTAGAACTTTGGCCCAGCACTTACCATCAGAAGTAATGACCGAAATCTACCCAGAAAGCTTTCACAGTAATGAAATCACACCAGCCATGGACTCCAGCCAGGGAAGGTTTTAGGAACATGAACAGCTGTGTAAGCATGCCAAGGAGACTAACAGGGACAGCTTGCTTGATTTGTCCCTCCAAAAAAAGATCACCAGTTCCTACCCTCTTTAAATTAAAATGGCTGCTGTCCTTGTTTTACTGCCAACACTTTTTGGTCCTTCACTTTGCAATCAGTAAAGAGAAAAAGACAACAACATTTCAGGCAGACACCCAGGCTCACTGCCTCACTTCGGCAACAGTAAAAAAATACCTCCACTCTCCCACCACAGGGCAAGGAGAGGAAGCTCTTCTCAGGGGGACTTTTTCCTGCTCTGAAATCCTAAAGCTTGAATCTGGTTTGTGAAAGCTCCCTGTAACACCTGATTTTCCCTATCTGCCCAACTTGGGTCTTGCAATCCAGTCTCACATGTCCCCCAGAATCTGTACAATAACCCATAAAACCAGCCCACCCCGAGCTCCTCTGTGGGCTGATGCTCCTGCAGGCACTGTATGCAGCACAAAGATGGGAGCTCAATGAGAAAGGAATGACTTGGCCTGGAAGGGAATGCTCAGAATTTAAACTGTGCTCTCACCATCAGATCAGGCTGCCTGTTCTGAGTTGTGATGGAGAGTTCAATGGCAGACAGCTTCACTTCTTCCCAGGCCTCATGAGCTGCCTCTTGGGGGATTTCTGAGAATCCAGAAGGGAAGAGATCATTAAGCAGAAAGTAAACTACACAGACCAGTGTTCTACTGCTGTGAAGCATAAAAGACCTGTGTCAGCTAAAACCACTTCAACTTACTATTTCCACAAGCTCCATTTCTTTCATATTTCTGAATCTACAGTGGGAGAGGGGGACATTGTGAGGGCCAAGTAAAGTTTGTGCAGTAATCAATCAAATTATCACCCACACTGCACTGAAGTCCTAAAAACAGTCCCACAGACTGACAGATCTCCTGAACTTTTATTATAGAAGCATTTAGCAACCTATAGAAGGAATGCTGCTAAAGCTGTGACATTCAGGTGCAGTACAGTTGTCCTACGGGAACACAATACCCCAGCCAGAATCCCCAAGGTTCACAACCAAACCATCTGGTCTTCCTTCTAAGTTGTCTCGTCTAGTCAAGATCTGAATGGGCTGTATCACTATGGAGCAAACAGGATACACAGAAATGTTCTGTTCCTTTATGCACACACGATTAAGTAGGCATAACCAAGAGAGTAGCATCATGTGACAGGGCCTTTGGGATGGCAACCACAGGGAAAGAGCAACAACCATGAACAAAGCCTTGGACAAAAAGTTTATATACTGCAGCCAATATTCAAGTATAAAAATGTGCACACAGGATCTCATCCATTAGCCTCTCCACAAAATCGCCTCATCAGTACACACTGCACTTCTGAACAGGTCTGTCTCAATATCTATACCCACATACCTTTTGCAGGATGTGACCAGTATTGCAGAAGTCTTCTGTAAATCCTCACGTATAAAGGGGCTCTGGGCAGTTTCTCTTCTGACTCTTCTGGAGGTCTCTCAGTTGGACCCAAATACATGAGAGAGGCTTGATGCTTCTGAGGCCATTTCTGGGATTTACAAAAAAAAAAAAAAAGAAGGAAAAAAAAAACCCCCCCCAGCTTTCTGTAAAGTAACCATCTGTTTATTCTGGCTGAGGGACTGGGAGGGGTCATCTACAACCCTCTAAGAGTAAAAATCCCACCACCCGCTCATCCCACTTTTAAGGCTCCCCAGCCTTTAGATTCCCTTGTGGGAGAAGATATTCTACCAGCTGGCAGGGACTATGAAGGCTCCACAGCCAATTAAGCTGATATTTAAATAAAACACACTCCAGAAACTCATCCAATAGCCTACATGCACACAGTATTCATCTATTCTTCTAGGCATAAGACTATATTAGGGCTTGTAAGTCATAAGCTTGGTTTGAATCTTAGACTATACATTATTGAGCCAGATTCCTCCACACCGTTGAACACAAGGAAATGATTTCAGTACAACTTGCTTATATTAATGAGACAAAAATCAGGCTTGCATAGGAAGAGTAGCACATGCACAACAACTGTAAACACAGGACAAACAGGGCCCTGAGTTTAGACTCTCTTTCAAATTATCACAATGTCTCCAACACTACTGGTACTCTTGCATGCTTCCTAGTTCTCAGCCATCTTTTTAGAAGGAAGTGTAATGCTCTTTTACACATCAAATGGTAAGCTCTTTGCCCTTCCCACTGCACTTAATTATGGCCAGCCCATTTCAAAAGGGCAGAGAAAATGGCAAAAGGCAAAGACAGACTTTAAAAAGTGGAGAGATTTCAGATGAATATAAAACAACTCACAACATTGAAAAGGTCAGACTCTTTTAGCTATATTAAAAGAAGGAAAAAAGGGGCCTTCCGGATATTATATGATGAAGGGATGTTAAGCATAAGGGATAACCAGCCAATGGATCCCCAATGACTATTACTGCGGCAAAAAATGGAGCAATAACGGTGTTTTCAGGTTAGTTATTTATATGAATGAGATGAAAATCCTTAGTTACATGGGGTAGGACACAGATGTATACAGTTACCAATACTCATTTTCAGGAAAGAAAAGCCAACTACTATGTTAAGAAGACATTTCCCATGTGCCATGCTGTGACCTGTCAGTCAGTGATCAGGGCATTAACACCCCCCTGAATTATCCTATGCTGGCCACTGCCATAGATTAGGAGGGGAGGGGCAGTAGCAGGGGGGCACTATAAGACTTAACCACTGTGGTGGTTCCTGTGTGTTCTGACACCATTCACACAAAGGTTGGTCGGTGTGCCAGCAATAAAAGGGATTAGATAAGGAGTGACAGTGGAAGTGCAGGACCTTTAATGCAGGTCAAATTTTAAATTTCATAAAGTTCCCTTAAGCATCAGACAACTTTAAAGGTGAGACATAAACAATTAACCTTCATGTTTATTTTATTACACATGGACGCCTGCAACTGTCTGATTATCAGCATTCACATGCAGTCTAATTATAGGCACATCTTCCATCAGATGAATAAATCAGAGGAAAATATTATCGTCAGAAAACCTGGAGCAAGACCGCATTGGAGAAAGGAGGCTGAGCACCCTCTCATGGCAATCGTCTGCACCACAGTCTCTCCATACCTTCACAAATGGTTATTAGTCCCCCTAACAATTTTGAATATTTTTCAGCAGCTCCCCAGACAAGGTCTTATAATAATGAGAAGACACACACACACACACACCTCTCAAATGTGTGTGTTCTGAGGCAGCTCAGTAAGCTGCTACATATGCAAACAGTTTACTGCACTTCATAAAATATATACACTGCCTTTCTCCACCCTTCCCAGATGCATAAAGTTCTTTTTTCTTCTTTAGTTACCTACGGAGGCAGTAATATTTTACCTTGAGTGTACTGAAAAGGTGAGCTGCTTTGGTTTTCAGAGGCCCAAGGTACCAGTATCTAAAGGGAAAAATACAGGACTTATGAGAAACTTATGGGTGTTAGGACTGTGCAAAATCTTTCCTGGTGCAATGTATACCAGCATGCATAGACCTGATATCCACTGAGGTTCATTCTTTCCTGTATTCTTGAACTTCAGAATACAAGAAGAATAATTTTATACATTGAAACTGTTCTCAGCTCATTCACACACAGCAATGAGAACTACCAGCTGCTCCCCTTCTCCAAGCCTTAAGGTAGTTCTTCTATGAGGCAGTTCTTCTGAGGTAGTAGACCTGTGTCTACCCCCTAAGGTAGTTATTTTATGTTCTGTATTCCTTTACTTCCCCTGCACCCAACATCTGAAGGACTGATCAGCACTATTTCCCTTCAACGGCCTGGGAAATAAATGGTTTCTGCTCTGGAGCTACGTCACCAGACATGCGGCACCGTTCGATGCAAACAATTACACATAAAATGTTCATCTGGAGCCAACCCAGCATTTATTAGTTCAGTGATCAGAAGACAGTCATCAAAAAGTATATTCCGTGACACTTTTGGCAGGAATTGAAGGACAACACTATTGAGTCTGAAGTTTTTTTCTGGAGTTGGGCTACATAGGCTGTGCGTGTCTGTTTTTTGGTGACTGAATCCCAATGTGCAATTTCACTGAACAGGGAAAGTTTCTTCCTACTGGCTCAGCTGCAGATAAAAACATCCAGAACTGAGCACCATAAGGAAAGTGAAAAGTTAATATCTGCAAAAACATCAGAACTGAAAATAAAATGCTAATTTCATACGACAGGAAACACCATAACATTTTACATTCTAACCTATTTACTGCTGTGGGCAAGGTCTGGGTTTAATGCCAAAAGTGAACAGATAGGAAAGTGCCAGAGCTCAAGAAGGACTACAGTGATAGAGCTGGTATGTGAAGAATATAAAGAGATATTTAAAAAGGTACAACTATAAGAAACACTCTATTCTTTACTTGCTAACTTTAACTCCTGTGTCTCGATAAGATCCCCATCTTAGCCCAGTCACTGCAAACACAGGTTCCTTTTCTCCCTGTAAAGAAAAACAAAGTGTAGAATTTACACCTTCTTGTCTTTCTCTGCAAACACAAGTCAGTCATTCCTGCAAAGGCAGCTGATTTATGGTCAGTCTCAGAAATGAAATTTCCCATCAAGGGTGTGTGCCATGACAGCAGGCAATAGGGGTTGAGCAAAACACAAAGAGTATATTTCCTTGATTACTCCCAACAGAGAGGAAAGAGCTGAAGGTTTCTAGCAGACTGAATATCCCTGCAGACCCAGCAAGGGCCACTACATTTTGTGGATACAGTTAGGCTAAAACAAAGAGTGCTGCACACCACTGCTAAGCACCAACCATTCAGGCAGCCATTTGCTTGCAGAACAGAAATCAGAAAAGAAAAGGTGCTCTAAAAGGGGAACTGACATGGTCAGTAAGTGTCTAATCTCAGATTTTCCAGGATGGCAGGCTGTAAATTTCAATATATATGCAAGATAGAATTTAAATCATCTCAGCAGTGCTGTTATTACTCTATTACTCCCAGCATGACACTATTTGCAGGTTTTGCATTCATCTAGTACTTTCAGCCTCACAAGATTTCTAGACATTCAAACATTTCTTCCAGCTTACAACATCCGAATTCATTGCATGGAACCCATTTAGAGGACAAATGGCATGATTGCCTCTAAAACTACAGATGTCAAAAGCAGAGTCGTGATTTCACTTCCCAGAAAGGAATTGTTCTTGTTACCTTACAGGATGCCTGGTAACTAATGAGAGTGGAATGGACAGAAATACACAAGGAATGAGCAGAAAAGTGTTGGGGATACTGTACCCATCAAAAAGCGTGAGTGGTACGTGCTCTTTACCTTGATCTGCAGTATGTCAAGTGGAACTGTCTCGCCCTTCAGAATGGCAAGTGTAGCATTTGTGATGTGCCTAAAAAAACAAAACAAAAAGCCAGGGGGGCCTGCTTTGTGCTAGACTCTGCACTAACAGAGTGGAAAACAGATGCCACACCAAAGCTCTTACAATCTAAATTATGTCTCATTTACTTATAGGTTCGAAGCAAATGGAGGCAGCGGCAGTAAGTGACAAAGCCCATGTCTTAACAGATGGAGCAAGAGACAGATACCAGAGAATGGAAAGATGTTTCCAGCTTGTCTGAGAAAGATCTCTGTCCCAATTAGTTTTGAAGATCATATACCTTGTGCATTCCCATCTGCTTTTGAAGCAGACTTCTGAAGATTCCAACTCCAAATTTCTTTTCCTGTTGGCAAGCAGAAAATAAGCACGGGGGGGGGGGGAAACGACAGGAATGATCCAAGCCTAAGCACAGGTGTACATTAGTGATGCTTCTACACTGCATCAGTGCATTCATCTGCCTAAGAAAGCAAGCACTACGCAGATTTACAGACACCAGGCAAAGTGGAACCCAACCAGCAAAGGCTTCCTGGTACAGAAAGCAAGACAGCGACTTTTGAGAAACTAAGGGAGAGATCTAAAGAAATGTCGCTCACAAACAGTATCAAATGACTAAGATTCAATGTACTTTATTACATTAAATGAATCTATTCTATGCTGTTTTATCCTTGCACATATGCTTGTTGCCACAGGTCATCTTAACTCAGCTTTCATGCTGATGCTGTTACTAGCTACTTGTTTCCCCATGGTTCATTTTAAGGTGACACATGCACTTAAAAATGTGGCAGCTAAACTGTTCCATTTCCTAAATAAGTCTGTATTAGCTAGTCAGAGATGTTTAAGATGAATTTCCTCCATAAATTACCAATTAAGAATTGCATTGAAGATTGTGCGCATCTGCTGTGTTATTATAGAATCAAAACCCACTTGGAGTCTAGTCCAATACCCAAGGAATTCAGCAGGGGTCTTCGCACAAGCTTCAGTGACCACAAATCAGGAAGCAGGAATCTGTCCCCTTCTCACTCTTCATTATGGCTTGTGCAAGAGAAAGTCATGTTCAATTCTGCATGCATGCCTTAGGAGTGAAGAGCCAATGCCCGTATATTTCTATTTAAAATGTTACTATTGTGATTCTTAAGTCAGTTTTTGTTATGGATGTGGGCTGTTGAATATGTTCACTGACGGTCATTTCAACTTCCCAAGTATGTTGCATTCCCTACTTGTACAATTCATTACCCACAAACAATAAAAATACTTCAGTCCTCAAAGCCCAAATATGAACTGTTATTTTAATCCTAATTGTTGTTTACAGCCTTGTCAATCTTGTTGAGTTTCAAAGCACTCTGGGAATTTTCACAAAGGACAGTATACCAGTTGCCTTGTGGGCTTTATGATGGATACTAGCTTGGAAGGCAAATGAATCACCATGCGTGACAGGTGCCTCCTGAGTCTGGGGAGCAGCAGTGGGGCATGACCAAGGGGGGGGTCCCCCAGTGTGCCACCAGCAGAGCCAATTTTGGGGGAGGCATGAGTGTTTTCTGTACCCCACTACCAGCCGGACTGCCGATGTCAGGGGGGCACCAGCTCTCTCGGAGGAGGGGGGGCACATGCACGTCCCCCTTACACATTACCTATGCAAGTCACCAGGAACACTAGAGTGAAAGGATCTGAGTGAGGGAAATATATAATGGGAGGGTGCAGTGAGGATTGAGAACTAGAAGAATATGGGGAGAAAAGGATAGGTTCATTGACTGAATTAAAAAAAAATGAAGAAAATAATCTTATATAACAAAATGAAGGAAACACAAATTAGTATACCGGATAAGACCCATGCTCCAAGTAATCCTCTCCCATCTCCAACAGCTGTCAGTATCTGAATCCTCAGATAAAAGGGCAAGAAGCCATACAGTAGCAGTAATAGGATAAACTGCCCTTTTCATACTCCATTCAAGGAACAATTCCTCCTTACCTCTTTTATGCATGTATTAGGTTATGACCCAGGTGCAGGCAAGTATTTCGGGCGGAGGGCCACGTACCGAGTTTTGGCAAGCTGTTGAGAGCTGCGTGGGTATCCCCACCCCTTGACAAGTGCCCTGCCCCCTGGTTGTCATCCTGTGACCAGAAGTCCCAACCCCTAACCCTGGCCTTTGCCATCAGAAGCCCCTCTCCTCTCCCAGAAGAACTCCTTTCAGCAAGAGGTTTTGCCATCTCAGAACCAGAAAAATCACCAAATTATATTCTAAAAAGCAAGCATCTACAACATTCATTAACTGATTTCAAAAAATATTTTTTCCTGGCTTACATGCGTTTCTATAGTGTATATAGAGATAATTGTATATAATAGCTTAAAATGAAGTCTCACTCTTGTATATTGTAGGGGGTGGGGGCATGGGATATATGGGGTGTGGGCTGCGATGGGGTTTGTGGGGAACTGCGAGTGGGTGGGAGGGTGGCTGGGGTATGGGGATCTGTGTGTATGGTGGTGTGGGTGCATGTGTATGGTGTGGGTGCATGTGTGGGACTTGCCCTATGAACACACACACCCCCCCCCCAGGGTACTGGTGCAGCCCCACGCTCCTGGTCCGGCAATGCAGCCAGGAGCAGGAAGGCAAGCAAATGGCTGAGGGCAGCATTGGGTTGCAGCGTCCTGCTGCTGGCTTCCCTTAGGTCCTACTGCTCCTGGCTCCTGTCATCTATGACAGGCAGTCAGGAGCAAATAAACATTAAATTTACTAAATTTTTTAGGGGCGCCGGATAGAATGGCCTGGTGGGCTGCATCTGGCCCATGGGCCATATTTTGCCTGCCCCTGTTATAACTCCAAAGAATTAGTATTTATGTCCTTTCCAGAATTCATGGGTCATACAGGTTGTTCACTAGTCTTAATTCATTTAACTGTGGCTGCTGACACTATACACAGGAAGGCCTTTTTTAAAATCTAACCAAACATCTGGTTTCACTGGCATCATAGGGTTTCACAAGATGATTGTGCCTTCTATTTAAAACAACAACAACAAAAAGTTTCCCTCAGTTTAAAATTTTCCACCTTTCAGCATCATGTCCCACTCTCAGGCCCAACTCTAAAGAGCTGCAATTACCATAGAAGACAGGGTGAAAGGCAGGAGAGAAAGTACTAACTTTCCAAGCAGTGCTCTCCTTAACAATAAACCAAAGCATCCCTCCCTCTCACACACAACACTTACTGGACTTGATTTGTGCTTTCAGGGTAGAGAGTGTGGCTCAGGGTACTGGTCTTCCCAAGGGGTATGAATCCAATTGGAATCTTACTGAAGGCAGCCTGGAAACATGAGAAGAGTAAATTAACATTTGCATCAGCTGAAGTAAGCTTCCTGTGTGGAGAACACAGCTGTGCCTGGTATCAACCCATTGGCATTAAGCAATCAGGCACTTCCTGAAATGAGACAGTAATACACAATGACTCAGAACATGGCATCCGAGTCTCTGAATCCACCAGTGCCAACTGGTTACAGAGGAGCTCTCTCTAATCATCGGGGTGTTTTTACATACAGGTTGGCAGATATCTGCTAACTAATGTATGGATTCTGTCAGTATTCTGCTTTCTTCCCCTATCCTGAAGCACTAAATCTCTTTTAACTTCATGGAAGCTCCCCTGATAGAGAAACCTTGCATTGCAAAGAGATTTTCTCACTTAAGCAAAAAAGGATATTAATGGATTCCTCTGACAGCCAACACATGAAGTGGCTTTGATTTTGGAGCTTGTCACCTGTGTTGGTACCTGTATCACCCTACTGTACAGGCCTCATAGCTGGAGTGAGTTAGTGCAACACACACCATCCTAAACTGCGCTCCCTCAAGTGCGTCAGCAAATCAACGTAAACTATTGTATACCACAAGGCACCATCTCCCTGATAGGTACAGCTACCTGCGACACTGTGTCAACTGCAGATCCACATTAGCTCAATGATAACCCTTTGCTATCACTTTGAACCACTTTCCCTTCATTTGTAAGAACATGCACCCCCTCCCAAGCCCCTCCTGCTCATTCTCCCCAGAGTCGTCTTATAGCTTACTCCTGCTCTGCCTTCTCCATCTATTAAAAAGGACATCTTTTCAGCAGCCTTAATAAGCTTGCCTATAAAAAGGGGTTGGTAAGATGCCTCCCACATACAAAGGGACAGAAAAGGCAGTCCTGCAGGAACCACCACATGTAGATCAACCCCTTGGACAGAACTGCTTGGTGCAGGAAAATTCTGGGGCCCTAAAAACCACACAATGACTGGCTAGGACTGCTATGCAGCACTGCAAAATAATGCTGGGCCCAGGGATATTCTGCATTACAAATCAGTACAGCTGCATCACAAGGCACTAACTTCCGAAGCACTGCTAAATGCAAAATGTGAGGAAAGACCCAAATAGTGTTATTTTGTAATGATAATATCTTTAAATAAGGGTCTTAGGGATCATCTGTAACTCTAACAATATTGCAGTAAACATGAACCTCTGTGAAGGTTTTTAAGTTGACAATTAAAAAGTAGTGATTCAGTTGCACTGTTCAACTCCAATTTTTGTCTTGTCACTTTCAGATGGAGCCAGTGCATAAACAGACACAATTTCAGTTGCCAAGAATATCATCAGATTCTTGTCTCGATGATTTTATTGCATTTTGCTGGGTTTTGCCAGGAGATTTTGACAGCAAACTTCCCCCACTTGATTCATTAGCACTGTCCCATCCATTACAAAATATACCACTCCCAATGCAAATATTCTAGCATGGAGTGCTTCACACTGCCTCCTGCAACACTTACCCAAGTAGAAATTCACTGCTCAAATACTGATATAAAATGATCATAAAGGGGTAGAAGCATGGGCCACACTAAATTTTAAATCCATACAAATATAGGAAATAGTATGTTGTTTTGGTCCATTTGATCCATTTTAAATCCATACAAATATAGGAAATAGTACGTTGTTTTGGTCCAGCTCTCCTGCCAAACAAACAAGCAAGCAAAAAAAGCTATGCACAACTGGTCATTGGTCCTTTGAAAGTTTTGCGGTTGGCTTCTCAATATTCCCTGCTCTGCAACCGGAGACTTCCCCACTGTCTTGACTGGGAGCCATTCCACCCATTGAGAAAAGGAATGAAGAGCAGTAAGCAAGACAGCAAGACTCTTGCATAGCCAGTTCATCATCACCCAGCAAGTCATCCTTGGACTATGGAGCTATAATACCTGCAGCGGCCAGCTGACACCCAGAGACTCCTCTGAGCACCCAAGATGTTTTCCTCAAAAACATATTAAACACGAAATACAAAAACACTCCTCATACCTCATCTGCTCTGCGGAGGAGCCCAGTTATGACCTGAAAAATAATGGAAACATTTAACTACAGGATTTTTTTGTGCAATTACAGTGATAGCCTACGAAGCACATGCTTTTGCTCTTCAGAACAGACGCACACTTAGGAGACATTTACTGTTTTATGGAATGGACTGTTGCTGCTGCAGAGAAAAGGTGCACTTTCTGCACAAGCCGTGGAGAATATGGCAGAGTTCTAGACGTACAATCATTGAAACTGATGGCAGCATAGATAGTTGAAGATATGCAGACTCAGATGCTTGTGAATATGTGGTGATGGCCCTGAATATGCACTCCTTTCAAAGATCCATCAAACTGAAGGCCAGTAGGAACTGTTAAATTATCTAGTTTGACTTTGCATCCAATACAGGGCACAGAATTTCATCCTATTGCTCCTGTGTAATCCCAATAATTTCATGTTTAACAAAAGTGTAACTTTTAAAAATGTTGCCTATCTTGATTTGAAAATCACACAGAGGGTACCATGTGCAGAGGTGCATGGGGAGGGAGAACTGACACCCCCATAGCGAGGGAGGGAGGGAGGAAATGGGGCAGCGCTGGGGCTGCTGCCCAGCCGGGGCTGCACATCGGGCTTGGGGCTGGAATGGGGGGCTACAGGCAGCTAGTCCGGAGGGCAGTTGGTGGAGGGCTGGCTCCCTGCCACTGTGTATACTCCTGGGAGAGGGCACATGCCTCCAAGATTTGTGCACAGTGTAGGCTGCCCACTGCAGGCTTGGGTTGTCCTTCCCCTGGGGCCCCCATGCCCCAGGAAGCGGGACCCAGCATGGCAGGTCAGACTGGGGTGCAGAAGCTCAGTGCTGCCACTGCTAGGAGCCCCATGCTGCCATGGCAAAGTGCTCCCTGCCCATCAAGTACCTGCTGTGAGGCGCAGGGGGCTGCAGACCCAGGTGTCTGGCACCATAGCCCTGGCAGCCGTGGGCCCCCCTCCAGCAGGGAAAGGGTGTGGGGGGGAAGGGAGGCACACTGTGGTTGGGGAGTGAGGGATGCTAGCTAGCATGGCCTAGGGGACTGTGGGTAGGGAGTGAGGAGTCATGGCATAGGCAAAGCATTGGCATATCAAGGCTTCTCAGCACCACAGAACAGAATATGTTGGGGTGGGGGGAACAGCCACAGCTAGACCCACACTGTGGTGAGTGCAGGGGGCAGCGAGAGCCCTGATTTTCCATGATAAAAAACCCAAAATCAAAACACTAAAATTTATAGCTATTTAGAATTTTATTATAGTGATTGAGGCACTGGTAGGCTTCCAAACTGCTTTAAAATTGTAAATATATCAATAAACCATTTTGTTTAACTGATACCTATACACATCTATACATATTAGTGGCATTTCATTTTAATCACAGAAAAACATGGATTGTGGCATTTTAAATCAGAGAATTTGAGATTTTTAAACAGAGAAAGCCAGGATCCCTGCTAATAACCTAAATTTGTTCAAAAGGAGACTGGACAAATTCATGGAGGTTAGGTCCATCAGTGGGTATTAAATATGATCATGTTGAGATTGCACTTTTGACTAAGACAAGCTAGGCCTCTGACAGTTTGACGCTGTAAGGGGAGAGCTGCAGGGAATGCATTATTCTGGATATGCCCTGCTTAAATATTGTTCCCCTGAGCAGCCACACTGCTGGTGAGAAAGAGGATACCGGGCTGGATGGACTATGGTCTGACCCAGTACAGCATCTCTTATGTTCTAAGAGAAGGAAGAACAAAGAAAACCATCTGTTAGGTTGCTGGAGAGGTTGCAGTGTAGTTATAGTGACAGGTTACTTTTTGTTGTTTGTAACATGGAATCATAGAGGTACACAACTGCAAATAATTTGAGAACTGGTACTTGGGAATTCTCAAACTCTGTAAAAGGAAACCACCTAAAACAGAATCACCCACACATACCAGCATTTTTGGACTGAGAATAGCTTGAAGAAATTTTCCCCCTATACACTGTAGCAATTTACAGCTGGGGGTTTGTATAACTCTCCAATCAGAACCAAAGCAATGCTGCCATTATGTCACCCATCCTCCAGCATCCTACCCCTAACATACCGCTGTGGCTCTTAAACCCAAAGACAGCTGCTACAAGAGTACCTCCTGGACAGTTCCATCCCCTCCTGCAATAATAATCAAGTCTGTGTTCTCCATCAGTTCCAGCAGCTTCTTTGCTTGTCCTTCATAATCTGTCTGAGATAGAAAGAGAAACCAAGCACCAGAAACTCAGCTTATCATGCCTAGGATTGCAGGCATGTCTACAGAAAAGTGACATTTGCTCCATAAGCTCTCTAAAGACGTAACACCATAAACCTAGAAAATTACATGAGCAGAAATCACTTCACTGGCTTGTGAAACAAGTCCACTGTTTAACAGTATGTAACATCACCATACAAAAGACAGAGGCTTTGTAAACCTCCGTAGCTAGTTTCAGAGTAGTGCAAAACCATAAGGAGCATTAAGGTCAAGTACATTTTATCTAAACTGAAAAGTACTTGAATACTAAGGAATCAGTGGATCTTTAGTCAAAGACCATGGTCTTGTCTCCTCCAAGATGGAGAATCTCTAACACCAGCATCTCCCAACACTATGTAGTTTATCTGGTTCACTGATGTCATCTGGCTTAATACTAAGTGGGTAAAGTGCATTCACTGGACCAGCAACACTATTTCCTGTAGCACATAAGCTATTCGCAATGGTCTCTCATCCAACTACTGACCCAGCCGCATTTTGCTTAATTCCTGAAATGTACAGTTGAAAAAAAATTGCAGCTTGACAAAAGCCTAGTAAAATAAATAACATCTTCTCCTGGGCTGACACTGTGTCTTTTTAACAGAATAGAGACAGGCACTGACAAAACCAGAGGGTCATGAAAGAAACACTAACACAATCTTATCACTAAGGCTACAAGATAGAAAGATACACCTGTCTGAGTACAATCATTTTCTAAAAGACCAGCATATATTGCCAGCGTATAATGCATATGAACCTAGCTGAATTTTCCCAATCCCAAGGAGCTTTCAGAAACAGCAAGATCCCTACGTGTTTATTTTCCTTTTCTTTTACTTTGTGTTTTAGCATTCCCAAAACGTTCCATTACTTGGGGATCCATTAAAGTATGCAAGGTTATTTTTAATCAATATATGCTGTTCTACTGCAATACAAACTTCTTGAATTTTATACATTCAGGCAGAGCAGACAACTCCAATGACTGAGTGCCTAAACTACCAGATGACTCTAAGATTTAGATTCTTCTCTCAAATATTAATTATAGGAGGGTAGCCTTACACAAGAACATAAATTCATCCCATCACCCCCACTGAAAAGTAAAGTAAAAGTAATTCAAGAAGTTTGTAAACCGAATAGAAATGTAAATATATATATTAAACACTAGGCTAAGGTTTCACCATTTATACTCTCTGATTCCCCCAATAATCCCCAGCAACAGACCAACAATAAATGCCTCCCTTCAGATGCCTACACCAGAGATATACCAATGGTGAAGACACAGCAAGTCTAAACAGATTATTCCTTACCTTAACTATTGTTATATCCAAGCCAGATAAGTGCAAAATTGGAGCAGCATTCTTTTCAAAGAGGTTCCTAGCTTTGCTAAGGAAAGTAAAGGAGGAAATTATTTAGTTGTGCAGGGGCTTAAATGTTCAAAAAACAAGAAGGAATGCCTGATCTACACAACAAACCATTCTGTTTCTTAGACTGAATCTTTAAGTATTGAATCTTTTTGATACAGTCTTAATAAATGCAGAAGCATGTTCCAAAATAATAATAATAATAAAAAAAAATAAAATAAAAAACAGCAAGACTTCCAGAAAATAATATATTATTTATTATAAAATTAGCAAGCCATGGAGCAGCAGGCCTTAAAACTATGAAGAAATTCTGTTAAATTTTAAGAAAATAGTTTTAAACAGTTACTACTTTCATACATTATTTAGTAAGTTTACGAAACAAAAATTTTACCTGACCTTGTTTTAGTAAAGCTCTCATGCATTTTATGCCTGTTAATGCATAATAAAATAACTGTGCCATTAATTATAAATTGTGTACAATGAGCAGAACCCAGAGAACATAAAATTGAGACTATAAATTTATGGATACTGTACATTTTTCAAAGATGAGTGGTTTGTTGCAATTCCACCTTGTTACCACAAAACAAAAATGCAAGTCTAAGTGCTTACAGGTCAGGTAACTTAACTCTTTTAATTGTTCACTGAAACCCACCAGAGACGTGAATGACAGACAGTCCAGCCAAACTAAAGGGTCCCTAGCATGCATCCCTAGCACTAGTCAATACTATGCTGACCATTCCCCCGAAACATTCCCAAACAACTGCTGACTGTCTCCAGAAGCCTAGCTCTGTGCCCAGTTTTACAAGGCTCATGCCCATGGTACTGGGCACATCCCTCCTCAAGGTTAACTCTCATGTGACAGGAGCACTGGCTATCTACTACCGCTTCTGTATTTACTGAGGAGGAAACCAAGACCTGCTTCAAGAAACAAATGCTGAAGAACCTAAGAAAGGATATAAGAAAACTAAGAATGGAGGAGGCTTAAATGATTTAGGATTCATTCACTGAATGTGAACTTTTCATTTTCTTTAAGTTACCATTTCTGATCCAATGTTTTAGGTACATGAGCCCATACAAGTTGGATAACCTCAGACTGGTGTGAAATGAAGGCAAAAAAAATCAAGCCCAAAAGTTTTGCGAGACCTTAAAGCAAAGGGCGACATATAGGGTATCTGAGATATGAAGAATGGAGGGGGAGGAAGTCTTTACCCTTTGCAAGCTGCTGGGTTGAGAAAAACTGTTGCTTTCTTCACTTCCATGTTGGAAGGAATCGACTCATTGCCAAACACCTACATAAGAGAAAAGGGGATCGGGAATCAGTTTCTCTTCTCAATCAGTTTTTAGGTACAGTATTAAATAGTGCATCCAAACAAACAGCATTATACTCCTACCCCACCCTACAAACAAATGGCTTCCCATTAGCAGAGCTTTGTCCTTAACAACAGTTTGTTTCAAAGTCACCCACAATTTCACAGACTGACATGCTCTATCCCATTTCTTCAACACCACTACCATTCTCTTTAAATTCCAAACTTATTTTTCCAGCCAAGGACAATCATCTTGAGTCTTGTCTAAGCTTGAGTCTAAAATTACTTTTTTCTTCCCTCCCACATCATTCTTGTATGTTTGTCTACCACTTCCATCATAACACTGCCAGAACCCACTGGGGCACTGTTTTGGCACCCCCTAATGAAATCCTTTATCTACAAGGTTATTGGTATTCTCTCTTTGTTGTTCTCCTTGAATCCATATTTTCCAAACTTTAATATGAAGGGGAAAGCTGTAACCAGACTACTCACTTTTACCAGTAAGCAGAACCCCATTAGATTTCTCTCCACCTCTAAATACAATAAAAAAATAACCTCTTGATATGAAGAGTTTATTCCCATCCTGGCCATTTTATCATTCCTCTCCCACATTCACTGCTACAGCAGTGGGCAAGGTAGGGTTGTGTTTTTACTTGTGGTTCTTCATCTTTTAGCTCTACCTACTAGTTAACCTGAAACCAACACTTGCTACTTTTGGGCACCTACACACATGATGGACCTCTGCACGTGACCTAATCAGCACGTCAGAAACTCGATTAACTGAGTCTGCTGGAGCGTGCTAATTAGTGCACTCCAGCAGCCTTCACATCACATGTATTCAGTGTCCTCGTTTCAAAATGGTGGCAGGGACACTTTAATTAAAGCTCGTTGAACAAATTTAGTTAAAGCACCCCCACTGCCATTTTGAAGCACGGGACACTGAACACACATGATGCTGTGGGTGCTTTAATTAGAGTGGCTCTCTGAGAGCCCTTCATTATGTTGTTGGAGCATCTCACAACAATGATGAGGGAGCAAGACCCATTGTGCTAGCTGCTTACATTCAAAGAACAAAAAGGAGACTCTCCCTGCCACTGTTCCTTTCTAATTTACAAGGAAGTATCTTTAAAGCATTTTGATGCCACACAACACATTATGCATGCAGAACACTCCATATTTCAGTGATCAGTAGCTATTCAAAGCTGTAATTAACTCCAATTATCAACTTTATCAAGGGAACATGAGTTAAGGGAAAAATATATACGATTAAAGGCAGGGCATTAAATTCAATTTTCTTTTTAAAGAAACAGGAAAAGAAGGGAAAGGAAAAGAGTGCATGAGAGAGGTTACTGAGGGAAAAGGAAACGGGGAGGGGGGTGAAAAAAAAAAATTAAACCAGTGGCTCTTAAGCTTTATTGGAAAACAACTGGAGAAAAAAAACTCCTGATTAATTGTATTACAATTTTTTCTTTAGGGAAATCATGGGAAATGAGGGCCCTCATCAATAATCCTCTGGTACATTACAGCTGTTAGAAACAACTGATTGTTCACTAGGGGCTGAGGGGAAATGCAATATATTTACTTGCTCTAAACAAACAGTCTCTTACTCCTACACAATCACTTCTTTTCTGATATACTTAGGATATATTTGTGTCACAAACTCCAGCTCAAAGATGGGAAATTAAAAAAAAAAATAGGGAAGTTTTTATAAGTTGCTTAGGAGTTTATCTCCATGAAAAATACATTGAAGACAAAAACGTAGGAAGGTCAATGCCTTTTTCATTTGTCTGCTGGCAGCAGAACTCCAGATACTGTTTCCCCCCAGTGAGTGCACCACCCAAAAACCACTTCTAATACTTTACACATACCTATTCATTTTCATACCAAGATCTCAACATGTTTCACAAACACTGATTGATTACTCCCACGTACCACTTTAAGATGTAGGCTGTAGAGAAGTTGGTTGGAGAAGCTCCAGAGGTGTGGAACAAAAATGATAAAGAGCTTGAAAGGAAAGAGGCTGAAATAAATAGGCATGTCCAACTTGTGGAAAGAGCAATTAAGAGGGGCATGATAGAGATCTTTAAAGATCTGGAGGTCTGCCATGAAGAGGCGGAAGAAGATCTTTCCTCTGTTGCTGCAGAATAGGACAGGTAGCAATGGCTTGAAATTACAGCAAAGCAGTTAAGACTGGATACCAGGAAAGCTTCTTCACTGTTATAAGTCAGCCAGTGGAACAGACCACCTAGGAAAGTTAAGAAAGTTGCATCATGGGAGGTTTTCAAGAGTAGGTTGGATAAGCATTGCTTAGGGATGATGCAGGAGTGGCTACGTCTGGAATATGCTATAAACGGCAGCAGTTGAAGTCCAACAGCTCCCTATGAATGGATCACTGGGAGATCATTTCAGGGCGCTCACCAGCCCTGAGCAGGTGGATATGAGAGAGGACAGTGCTCAGCAGCCTGATGAATGGATGCTTTGGATAGGGATGATCCCATCTTGACCAGAGGGTTGAACTACTAAGGTCCCTTTCTAGGATGCTAGGTTTCTATGACCAAACAAAAAACCCCCCCAAAAACTCCTTAATACATCCTCAGAGGTGAGGAATGGCAAAGTTCCAAACAGGAGCAGTCACTCAGATCACACTTGCTAAGTGCATGGAGGTAAACTGCAGTCAGCTTATTCCTGAGAAGGGGCTGCAGGAAGTGTTAAACTAATATAGTGGGTCCTTAGTGAGAACTGTTAGTAAGGAGATAATGCTTCAAGTTTTCACAGTAAATGAAGATCTCAACCACCATAACCTGCTGACATCTTTACTTGAAATGGAGATGGACTAGTCTCTTTAGGATAAAGAATGCTTTCTCCTGAAAACTACATGTAAAGGAATTGGAATATGCTTAAGAACTCAATGAAGAACTGACATTTTAAAAATTAGCCTCTCTTTTAGTATCCTGACTGGTGAGGGGTTTTTTGTCAGCATTTTTCTCAGTGTGTGCATATAGCACCATAAATGCAAACATAATTTTGCAAGAATTAAACATTGCTCCTATCCCAACAAGGTCAGAAGCTACAGACCCAATCCTACCAGCTTTTACTGATACTTCAGTTTGAGTTTTTAAATGCAACTTGGCACTATAACTACTGAAACTAACTTTAGAAGAAGCTAGGATGCTACCTAGTCTATCCAACACAAGACAGCTCCCTGAAAGACATTCTCCAATCTTTCCTCCACTGCCCTTCGTAAAAGTCTCAGGTGATGATGCTTCCATGTTTTCATTTACAAAAATCATCCATAACCTACCAGATCCTGTCTTTGTGACAGCTACACTAAATTTGCTTATTCTTAATTTCGTTCCATTCCTTTTTTATCCCTTTGCACCAGTTAAAACACTCTCTCCTTTGCCTGTTGCACACTTCTGATGCAGTTAGTTCTTTTTTTATCTTTCCCTGCAAATCCATTCTTCTTTACTTTTCCTTGAATTCCCTGCAATCTGGCAGCATCTTTCAGATTCTGAAGTATTAACAGTTTTTTGTTGAAGGTGTATTTAAGACACTGATCACCTGAACATTCAAGCACTGAACAAGACAACAAAAAAAATATAGAAGTCTGGAGCAAAGTATGCTCTCTATCAGTGCTGCAGGATAAAGGGTAAAGTTTCTGCTATTTATTGAGTGGTGATTATGGGGATTTTTTTTTCTTCTGCTCCTATAAAGTTTGAGGTTCTTGTAATCTATTCGGGCAAAAATCTCCATATGCTGGGTCATGTTGCTCTGAATATCTTCTCCTCAGCATCTGACAGTCTAAATTTGGATTTCTCCAGGTGCATCACTGTTGTGAAACATAGTGACAGGAATACTCACCTTGAGAAGGTGACGTTCTGATGAAAAAAAATAATTGTCACCCTTCCTTCTTGGTACTCAGAAACAACACTCATGGGTACTCATACAAAAGCTGATGAAATCCATTTCTCAAGGTGCTGGCAATGATGAACACATGTAGAACAAGATTTAAATCACAAGTGGGAAAGAGGTAGTGAGACTCCTGAAATGTGTGCAGTCCCTGGGCAGCAGCCCTCATGTCAATCAAAGTGCGCTTGTTAAGTGCAGGATTTCCACAAAAAAAAATATAAGAGTGACCTGGCTGCACAGACTCTGGATAACATAAGTACATGGGGAAAGAAAACAGCAAGTCCACAATCCCCAAAGGGTAAATGGACACGAGAACTGATTTTACCCTTGCTGACCTAAGAGTGGATGCTCTACATTCAGTTCCTCGCACACAAACTCAGATGCTACATTTGCCATCTTCAGTAGAGTTACACTGGACTGAACAGGCAAGGACAATGACTAGCTTATGAACCCCAAAGATGGTCTCTCTAGTTCAAGATCAGCATAAAGAAGCTTGTGCTGCTTCCCTCATGATGTACCTGCTCCATAGCAGAGGTGAGATTTCAATCTCTTCGCCTGTTGATCCCTGCCTTTTCACCTCACCAGAATTGGGGAAAGATGGAATAATGAAACTTCCACAACTGGAAGGCTGTGCAAAACTGACCAATGCCAAGGAGATAACCCTTGTGATGTATTTCACTGTTCACAAACTGAATCCAAGCTACAGCAAGGGGCCAGACCCCCAACTGAAAGTAGGGGGCCTTGTTCATCCTTTGGAGTCTCTGGAAAAACACAGATGGTATTGTTGTCAGGCTTGTCACGTAGAAGAGACCTGCTGGGAGAATCTCAGGAGTCCTGCACAACTGAGATAAGAAGGGGATTTTAATCTAATTTTATCACATTAAATGGTATTACCTGGGCTTCTTGGCATGCAGCTCTCCTTAGCAGGTTATCGCTATCAGGGAAGAGAAAGGAGAATGGGCGTTAGATAATGTACATTTAAGGGGCTAGAGCAGGAATGGTTTGTTTTTCTTAAAACATACGCATGTGTCTTTTCCACTGTTTTGGCACACACAAAACATCAAGCTATGACTTAATATCATACTGAAAACATTCTAATTAAGGGCACTCTTAGTTCTCTATACACGTGTGTGCATGCACACACACACACACACACACACTTTTTGCATGTTTTCCACTTCTTCTTATGAAAGGCCAGGGTTTAAGGTATAATGGGATTATACGGTTTTACAGGGTGCTGTGTAATTGTAGATCATTTTTAAACTCCTATGCAACTGTGTTCCAGAACCTAACCTTTCCTTCCCCACAACTTTAGGGCTGAATTATCATTTATACCAAGGTCATTTACCATTCTTAATGCATAAAAAGGACTTAAGAGTGGACAGTCATGAGATTTGCAAGGCTTTAATTTTCTTTTTATTATAGCTGGGAGGAAAACCTTCAGTTTGTCAACTGAACAAACTAGTACAGCAATGATGCCTGCCTGAATCTATAGTTGGCCCGAAACAGTAACTCAGAGAGATGGGTACTGCCTCACATGACAATGCAGTGCAATACTCAATAACAGCATTAACTACTTCACTGCTGAGTATTTCAGCAGAAAAAACCAGACATACATTTATTAGCCATTGATGGATGTAGGGCTGCGTAACAGAACAGGTTGTGTATCAGCAACAAGATTTTTCTGGGCAAAGGAACAAAATTCAATGCTCTTCCCACCTACAGACAATCACTCTGCATCTGCCCAAAAGAGGGTGAGATGATGCATCCTTTCCTACAGCCTCCCCACTAGGTACTTAAGCATCTTTTCACTCCTCTACTACAAAAAGCCCCACACATGTTCTCCTGGCAATTCTGAAGGGTACTTCATCATCAAAATCCAAAATCCTCCAGCTTAATGAAAAAATTTGTAATCAACATAAAATATTTTGGAATATACTGAACCAACTGGAACTGAGGGCAGCGAGATAAAAAGCAGTGGTGAGGACTGTGGCAAGGAAGCATGTTTCTGAGCCCCAGGCACACCATTTTGGCCTCTGATGAATAATTTGGCCTCCTGTGCTGAAAGGAACAAGGAACACAGGGCCTTGTTAAGGGAATCTGGATTCAAACATCCATCACGTGAAGTTATAGCAGCTGTTCTCTGGGACATCATTGTTAGCTGCTATGATGTCCTATAAAAGGAGAGAGATTGTGAGTTCAAGGTGAGGAACATGGGAACTCTTCAGCACAGCAGACATGAAAACAGACTTAGTTTAAAAAAAATGAAAACAAGAGAAAACATATCAAAATGTATCACCTGAATAGAGTGCTACCAGTCTATTTATCAGTTTCTCAGAGGCATCAATGATGTTTGTTCTTTAAAACCAAAGTGATAAATCATTTCTATTAAGAAACAGAAACATTCCTTACAGGAGTGACAGATGTGACTAACTGCAGTTTAAGGAATACGAGTTAATAACTCTAGGACTAACATGGTTTGCATGTCAGATGTTCCTGTACCTTTGCTATACTGAATGCCTGACTAGACAGAATCCTTATGGATAAATCCAAATATTTCATTGTGAAAGTCTTACAGGCCAGGAAATCTACCCTGTACAGCCAAGTAGATATCCTGGTTCATATGCAAAATATGGTATAGACTTGACTATTTTAAATAATGATAACCCTAACAGATGACTATGTAGTTATCATGGATAAAAGACAAAAAACTGAAAATCACATTAGGACAATATGCAGTCTACCAGGAAAGCCATCTCGTTTTGGCATATTGCATAGATATTTGTGGATAAAACCTGGTTTGTGCTTGGAACCCAGATACAAAGATTTTGAAGCCAGAAGGGACTACTATGAACATTTAATCTAACCTGATGCATTCCCCCCCTCAAATTTCACATTATTGCATCAAGCTTTTGGCTGATTCCGCTACCGTATCTCTTTAAAAGACGTCTAAACTTGATTTAAAGACTTTGAGCAATAAGGACTCTCTCTCATGCCTTGGTAACTTGTTCTCCCGGTTAATATGCTTCAAACCAAAAAGCCCGGGGAGGACACAACCTGCTCTGTCCCCAAACTTCAATCCACCCTTATTCATTCCAAATGGATGATCCAAAAACCCATAAGATATATTTTGGAGGGTTTATACAGGTCAAGACAGATTAAACTTGTCATTGTTCAAACCATATTTATCAAAACCTGAAAAGAAATGAGTAGTATTTCAGCCTTCCATTCCTAATACAGAATTCAATCTCAGTATGTATTGGGTTATTAAAAAAATGTTGATCATCCCAACTAATAAAAACATAACTAGTTAAGTATGTATTTTGTCTGCTTTATTTATTGTATTTACTAGTTTTACATTGTAACAAAGTATCCAATATAAGAATACTCTTTAGAGGAAGAGAAGGCAGCAGAAAGAAGTTACATATTTACCACAAGACTCAGCTATCACGTTGCCTGAATGAGTGCATAGCCATTTCCTCTAACTAGGGCGATATCCACAGGTAAACCGTAAAGCAATTACTACCCTAGATTTCCCCTCAAGGCTTAGAGACACAGCTTATAGCAAAACAAATTTAAAGTACAGCATCTGCTGGCTTATCCAATGATGCTTTCCTGCTGTCAAAATTAACCATTATATTGCTTGCAACTGGGCTAGCTTGGTTACCCAAGGGAGGGAGAAGAAAAAGACAAGGAAAAGTATGTCAAAGGCGGGGTCCATTGACAGAGCGCAGAGTGAAGTCAGCTCCATCCCATCCAGCAGTAAGAAAGCTCACCATGAAGTCAAGGCTTGGAAGGGTGGAACACAACAAAAAGGGTCCTTTATCTGAAATAATCATGTAGGAAACATGGTTTATTGCTTCTGTAAATTTGTTTGGTCCCTTCTGTTTGTGTAGTGAATGCAAAGACTCCAGGTTCTGCCCTTAACCATCCAGGACCTGCTGTCCTCAGTGGCAGACCCCCGGGCTACAGCTCTGCATGATCCTTAGAAACAGGCCCCTGCACAGGGGAGGAAAATAGTGCATTAGGGAAGGAAGGGAAAAGGGCCAGAACCTATAACACAATGGCTCATCTAGTCTGCCATACTGTACCACGGCCAGCTGTTGCACTGTAGCATACATTACAATAGCTCTTGGGTCTGCTCTAATTTATCCCTCTGCAATCCTGGGGTACAGAGACTGTGTAAGAACTGAGGAGCTAGGTCCCCTCTGCCAGAGCTGAGAACTGGGACTAATGTTTTGCATAAAAGACACCTACTTTGTGTATATGTGTTGCTCAGAGTGAGAACTACACCTCCGAGGCAGAGTTCAGGGAGCCAGGGCTACAGAGATGCTGCCCACAGAGGAGGCAGCCAGTGAAGCAAGACAAGCAGGAGTTAACAAGTAGAGGTGCACCAATATAATCGGTTGCATATTGGATCAGCATAACAGGAAAATTAACATTATTGGCAATCACCTTTTTTTGGCCAGTAATGTTACTGGTAAATGTTGCACGCAGCCACAGGGCATGCATGTGACCAATAATGCAGCCCGGCAGCTTGGAGAGCAGTGTTCTGCTGGTATGTCGGGTGGCGGGGGGGCAGGGCAGATTGAGGCTTCCCCATGGTGAGGGAAGGAGTGGGGCAGGGGAGGGCGCTGCCCAGCCAGGGGAGCGAATGCAACCCCATTGGGAGCACAACAAAGCTGTGGGCAGCTCGCTCGGCGAGTGCAAAGGAGTGGTGGCTCCCTGCCACTGCACGCACCCCTGGAAGAGGCATGTGACCGGCTAGATTTGTAGGTAGGGCCAGAGGCTGTGCTGGTCTCTTCACGGCACGGGGGGCAAGCAAGCAGGGGCAGGGCAGGTAGCTGTGGCATAGGCAAGGAGGAGATACTACGGCAAATTCTGGGGTGGCTATAGCCCACCCCGTAGCCACCCCTCCCCTGCCCACCCCGAACACAGCCCTGGCCCAGTCCCACCACCAGGAAGACGCTGGCACAGCCCCTGGTCCTGAGTTCACAATGGGCAGCCCATCCTTGCCCCACACACAAATCCAGGAGGACACATGCTCCCTATGCTTCCCCCAGGGGTGCACACAGCTGAGCTAAAGGATGTCCGTCCTATCAAATACATCTTTGGCTTCTTTCAGTAGACCACAGCTTCAGCGCACATCATACTGGCATTACCAGAACATTAGCGTTTCCACTCTATGCTTGGCTTTAGGAGGACACAAGAGTCAGACAGTCTGTCTGAATCTGCTTCCCCCAAAGACAGTATTTATCCTTAATACTTTTAATAACATTAGGAACAAAAAGCTGCAGCAGCCACCCCAGATGGACCCACAGAGAAGCAGCAACTAAGTTATCATTTGGCAGGTACAAAGTGCAGCAATCAAATTAT
This sequence comes from Crocodylus porosus, assembly GCF_001723895.1. Taxonomy (NCBI): domain Eukaryota; kingdom Metazoa; phylum Chordata; order Crocodylia; family Crocodylidae; genus Crocodylus; species Crocodylus porosus. Next base: position 41,216,785 of record NW_017728931.1, read on the forward strand.
CACTAACAATGACACGCAACTCAGTGGCAATGAGAGCCAAAACCCCATAAGCCTTGCCAGTATTTTCTGGTGAAAGTCAACTACTTGCTTAATACAAACAGAAGGGAAAACGTATCCCTTACTCAGTAACAGTATTTCTACGCAGTGCCTACCAACTCAATGCAATAAACTCAAAAGCCCACAGCTTGACATAAAGATGAGCAGTTAGTGTAAAGCACCATTATAACCAGGTGCCAAGCCTGCCTGCACCACCCACTCTGGTAAATCAGATTGTTGTGAAATGGTTAAATCAGTTCTGCTAGCAAAACTGGCTGGGGCAGGACTGCAGGTATGAGCTGAGTCATCTAGAGAGAAGAACTCTAGAAGCAGCCAGAACTGGGTAGAAAATTGGAACCATCTTTTAATGTTCTTTTCTAGCCATTTTCCTTGTTAATCAAACCAAACCCCAGGAAAGGATGGTTCACACTTTATGTACTGAATGTAGTGTCTTTGTCAACTGGGCTGGGAAAAGCACCTCACCACACTCAAAAAGATGGGTCTTGAATTGTCTCTGGAAGATAAGACTGTGGTGGGCTTTTGGTGGGCAGGCAATGATGTTAAGCATGCTTCTCTTGCCACTTTTGGAGATTCACTTGACGTGAACTTGTCCATGATTCCCCAAAAAAGTATGGTGATTGTTCCACAGGTGCATGCATACAAATGCACGTACCTCAGGCTTTGGCTTCATCTGTTGACCATAATCCTACTCATCTCTCTAAAAAGAAATACCAGAGTACAAATATGGGATCAAATGAAGCACACGTGTCAACTTGGCACAATTCTAGGGAAGGTCATGGAGACAATACTGAATTCTGCCTTTAATTTTCCTATGATATTGGGCTTCCTCTATCTTAAAATGGAAAAACACAGATTTTTAAGCAGATTTTTATTTCTTACACACGTACATATGAGAAAATTGGAAGAATTTATAAAACTTGGTAAGAACAGCAACAGGGCTTTAGATAGGCACAGCCCAGCGAGGCACAATACAAATTATGTCTTTTGTGTTCATATAAGAAAGCAAATAAGTCACCTGCAAAACCTCTGCTATTCCAGTTCTGGGTCTCTCTTGAAGGGATACCATGCATCACACCAAAATATATAGATATTATTATATTCACAAATGGGGGGGGAAGCTCATTTGATTTGCAACATCAATCAAACAGGATTTAAACAAAAACCTTCTGAAAGTGAAAGATCCACAGTGGCTCTCTCCCTAGGACACATATTCGGCTGATAAACTTTTATCAGAACAAGACAGTTAACAGCCCTTATACCATTATAGCTACCACAGTTCACAATTCTCCAAGCAACCACAAAAAGGAGGGGGGGGTTGTCGCTGTTACTATGTGTCCATTCTTCCTTTCCTGTTACCTACTTGTAGGGCAGAGGGGGCATTTTCATTATTCCCAAAGGTAGGCTAGGGTCCAGATTCAGTGAGGCAGAGAGCCAACTGCCTAGTGGAAAAGGGGTGCAATTCTGGAGAAGCTATGAAGACAAAGGAGTCCAGTCCTCACTTTCTCTACACATGCAGGGAAACCTCTCCCAGGAAGAGTCAATGACAGCCACCTACATGTAATGCAGCAAAGGACTAACCATAAACAGGTAATTCCAGCACTCTTCTGTCCCTTTACAGACCAGAGGTAGAATATTGCCATTTATTTGCTTGAGAGGCTATTACTTCAAACTCTAATGAATGCCAGAATCAGAGCAACTGCACCCAAAAAGTTATGGGCCTTGAAATGGCAAAAAAGCTAAATAAGCTTCACCCAGAAAAGTCTTGTGAAAAATCCACAAAGATGTAGGGGAAAGAAAAACCTTCCTTCAGCTGCAAATGAACGAACAACTCCTCAGACAGCTAATTCCAGAAAGTCAGAGGCTAATCTGAACTGATGTCAAACTAAAGCAAGCCCCTTCATCAGAAACTCCAGCAATGCCAGAAACTGAAGCACAAGACTTCACTAAACCTTTAATCTGTTCTAAAAGGGCAAATGTAAGTCTAGTCAAGTACACTTCATGCATAGTAATTCAGCCTCAGATGTTGACAACGGCAAAAGCTCACAGGCAATATAATCTCTGTACATGTCCTTTCTTAACTACTTCAATAGCTGCCTAGCACACCAGGTACCTGGAGTCAGACGTACCCCTAACGCAGGCGAGTGCAAGTGGCACGTTAGCGATGGAAGAGGAATACATGACCTAATGCTACCATATGCTCCGACACAGCCAAGAGGTTGCTGTAGAATCCACCAATGAAGGGATTAACTACAATCCTGACCTGTCAGTCCTGGTCTTCTTCCCATTACAAATAACCCCTCAGGATACTGAAACTTCACAGGATTAGAGAATATTTTATTGCTTTCCATTTTTTCCCTGCTCGCTTACTTTATGCTTTTGACAACACTTTACAGTGAGCTTCGCTGTTTCCTGGATCATGCAAACCCCATTCCCAGGTCCTACAGGAAAGCATCTGCTGGGGAAAGAGAAACACGGAAGAGACAAAACTCAAGTGATCACACGGGGACACCTGGAGAGAAACGTGAAGTGGGGGAAGCCTCATGTCCAAAAACATTTGCCCTTGCTCATGGGCCTGCCCAAGAGATCCTTCTACAGAGAAGGAAGGAAAAAATTAAAAACGTTTTCCTTTAAAGTTATTTTGATATTCCGCTTATTCTGCAGTACAGAGAGCCCCAACCTTTTGCAGCAGCAGCCAGGAGGATCTATGATAGCAGGGAAGGCCTATAAAATATGTGGCTGAAGTGAACAGGGTCTAAAACAAGGCCCTATAAGGGCTCCTAACAGCTGACAGAATAACGTGTTCCTGAATAGGAGCCCCTGTCTCACACCAGTCCCCTCTTTATTCATGTCAGTCTGGGGCTAGCAAGTTTAATTTGCTAAACACTGGCAGAGTTTCATGCTTTTTGTGACTTTGAGATGATGATTTGATATACATGAGAGTGGCCAGGAAGAGAGACTGACGGAAGAAAATGGGGGAGAGAAAGATTTTCAAGTAAGGAGGGAAAAAAAAGAGAAAATGTAGAGGTGGAGATAATGAACCTACATGATAATGTAGGGAAAGCGAGAGAAAGAGGATTGAAGCTATAAGAAATGAAAAGGAAAACAGGTACTTAAAACAACAGAGGCACAGATTCCACATGATCAATTGCAGGGGGACAAAAAACAGTGTTATTTTTGCCAAATCTCACAATTTTATTGCAGGTCTCATAATACTTGCTGTTGTTCTTAAGGCCCCAGCTCGCAGAGACATGATTATGTAAAAAATCTCAGCTTTCATTTTAAAAAAACAAGAAGAAAAAAAATAACTTTATATTTCTGGCTCTTATGGATGTGGAAAAGTTGTAATACCTTAAATCACCCAAATCTCAAAAAGCCAAAAGACAGGCAAATTGAGAAGATTTTTTTTCCTTTTTAAATCTCATGATCTGTAAACAAATCACATAGTTTTAATGCAGTACTGTGGACTGATGCACAGAAAGGAACAAAGACATAAAAGAGCAAAGCAAGTTACAATTTTAAAATAGATTAAGTACAAAGGGGAATGACAATTTGTCCTGATTAAATATGGTACACACAGTAAAGAGCATACAATTGTTATATTCATTAAAATTTCCAGGGGGTGGCAGTGCAGATATTTTTCACTTCAGCTAGTAGGTTGGTTACATTTCACCAGATCTAATTAAAGTCACTTTTCCAGCAGCAGTGGCAAAGCATTCGTTTTGATTAACGACACTTGGGCACTACAAATCTCAGCAGCCTCTCAAGGAGAGATGGAAGGGGGAGCAGCATGGGGGAAGGGAAGAGTAGCTGAAACTTTAGAAACTACCAATCTCAAAAGAATCCTTTTAAACTTAAAACACTTAATTACATAAATGTTACAGATGGAAAGGCTTAATAAGTGTTTTCCAGGCCATTCTCTCTTGCCTGCACAACATTGTTCCCTACAGTATATTTTCCTGCGCTTTGTCCAACATAATCACTTCTCCATACGTCGTACAATAGAACTTGACAGAAGAATTCATTTACCTTTTGCAGTTTTATCAGAATTCAAAAACAACTTCAAATTAATTCTGACTAGTTATTACCTTGAAAGTAATTATATGGGACTACCTGCATCAAAGATATTAATTGTTCAAGTGTGAACTATACCATATGCAAAATGTCCATGTTTTACAGTAAGCAGAAAGCATTACTCCAGAATATGAAATGATTCAGAGAAACAGGGTTTGAGTGATTGCCCCTCTGTCTGCTTTAGTTTCCCTTCCCATTCTTTGTCCAGCTTACATATTTTAGATATCTTAGATCGGACACTCTTTGGGGCAAGAACGACTCTTGCTATGTGCATCTTACATGCCTAAAACAATGGGGTTATAATCTCATGGACTCTGCTTGTCTTTGGACAGGGCTGGGGAGGTTATAATGCTGAACAGTATTCTCTTCTCCAAGAAGGCAGCTGCATATGTAGGTAGCTACATCCCTTTTGTATGACAGACAAGGATGGATTACTCAAGATGACCCATAATTCCTCTTAAGATCAGTGGATCAAGGAATATGCCATCCAATGGCACATATCCCTATCCTGTCCATAATCTTTTTTGCATATTACAGTACTTTGGTACTCTGCTCTACAACATGCAGGAAAAAGGTCCAGAATGCCGCAGAAACTGCTTGCAATAGTTTTGCTCAGGCATCAGAGGTCAGGGGAACCTCATATTTGTGGAGAGAAAAGGAGAAAATAACCTCAAAGACGCCTTCATGTCTCATGGAAAGCCTTGAAAAGCAAAGTGTTTAGAAGAGATACTTCTACTTACACTTTTGTATGTTGTATATTTCTCTTGCATGAAAGAGAAAAGATGAAATCAGAACCCTAGTTCATCAGCAGTCCTTACTCATCCAGGAGAAAAGTGACTTTTGATGAAGTATGTCACAACTAGTACCACATCCACTATCATGAAAAAAAATATTCTTAACCAAGTTTTTTCTGGTGCAACTCACCTGAAGTCAACTATGCTTTAAGGTTTCAGGTAGAAAGTACACAGCTACAGCACATGTACTTTGTAAAACATAATGTGATTTAATACAAAGGCTCCCAGGTAGGAAAAAAAGAAAAAAAAAAGAAAATGCATGGCATAAGCAAATTTGTTTTCCAAAATTTTCCACTAAGGCACTGGCAGCATTTTAACATGAGGGGAAAAAGAAACAGCCATGCCACTATATCACCTATTTAAAAGACCAGACAACAAGAGAGAAAAATCCAGCTCCAAAAGTAACAGTGCTTAAAAGTCATTTGGTTATGTTTGCATCTTACTGAGAGTACATTAAGCTTAAAACCAGGGATTAAAATATAAGCCAGCTTAAAATTCTTTTTAAAAACAGTCCAGGATTTAGACCACTATAGGGAATATTTGTTCCAGAGATAACAGAAGTGGGAGCCACAATACAGCTTATACTATACTATACTTCAGTTATGGCAAATACTGGCATATCCAGCAGGGAATTACACAAACTAATGTAGCGGTGAAACTGAAGTCAACATACATTCACTGATGGGCATTTGGAAACAGTACTCGAACACTTAAAAGAAGGCACATATGGTAGGCAGGATGACCGTGACAGAACTATTCACACTCTTGCTGGAAGCAACTACCAAAAACTGAAGCCTGAACTACCAAATGCTTCAAGAAAGTAGCCCCTCTACTTTTGTTGCTGGCATAATGGCAAAGCCATGCAAGAAAACTGGCACAGCATCTTCCAAAGCAATGTATATGATAGGACTGAAGTCTTCATGGGTTGCGAATCTGGCACTTCCGCAACAATTACATTCACATAGAAATGAACAGGAAAACCTATGGATACAATTCACTTGTGTACACTGTTGGCCTCACACAGAATACTACTGCCTTCCACAACTACACAAGTCTCTGTGCTAATGATATCATTTGTAGGTGGAGGCATACATTTTTACTCCCTGCTACAAAGCCAGTGCTGATTAACCTATCTGGCCCTGTGGGCTGAACAAGTGGTACGGGGCTGGTTTGTGGGTCAGATCCTCGGTGGGGTCAATGCACAGGGTTGCTCTGCGGGTGTGATCTGTTGCACCATCCCAGTCCCACACTCCCAGATCTTCTTGCAGAGTGACCGCGTGCACAGGACACAATTTAGTGCAGGCCCATGTCATCTAACCCACAGGGCTCCTCCATGGATCTGGAAGTCTGCTGTTAGCACTGTCACTGCTTCTCTGCCATCCAATTTCCACACCTAGGGGGAGATGCATAGGCTGGATGGCACCACTCTGCAGGCTGGAGATTGAGGACCGACTGCTGTAATGCTGTTTGAAATCCCCACCAAATGTCTGCAGACTGGATTTCACTAGCTGGAGCAGAAAATAGGTCTAATCTTCCCACTCTCACTCAAATGTGATCCAAGCTACTCTGAGGGCCTATGCATCTTTTAAGAGGACCCTCCATGACCTACCCCAGACACACAACAAAGCAGCTACAGGATGACTAGCTCTCTGAAAGTCAGCAGTTACATTCACCTGCCCTCTTTCGAGCACAGTTTAGTGGAACAAGAACAGCGATAATCCCAAAGAGATTCCTGAGCTTTGAAAAAGCATTTTACAACAGAAAAGCATTGGGAACGAGAAATGCTCCAACAAGGCGAAGCCTGCTTGAACCATGTTAGAAGAAAAGGAAGACTTGAGAGAAATAACAGCAACAAGAACAAGCAGTTCACACAGAGCCAAGCCCATGAAAAGGGCAAGGTCTTAACAGAGAATGGGACCTGCTGTCTGGAAATACGAGAAGAATATCTCCCTGATCTCTTTGGTTTATTTTTTGTTGTTGATTTGTTTTTTAAACAGGCCTGATGTTTTAAAAAGAAAGCCAAAAATTAATCCCCTCTGGCAGTGCCCACCCACACTCCCTGTGGCCCAGCTGCTGCAGCTCCTCTCTGAGCACCAGGCCACCTCTTAGCAAACCACAGTTTGCCACTGCCCAGCGGGCTGCCCCCAGCCCCTTTCTATTTAAAGCCTCCCAAACCACCAGCATTTCCCACCACCCGCTTGCCAGATATATCTGCCCAACGCCTCCTGTCTCAAGCCTGGGGGAGGGCATAGTTACCAGTGCTTGCCGTACACCCAGCTTCCTCCCCACGCGCACAGGCAAACCCCCACCGTGCTTTTCTTCCAGTGAGTCCTGAGGGTCTTAAACATCCCGACCACGCGGGCCATGCTCTGGCCGGGCCGCGCCACTTCCGCAGGGCACAGCAGGAATCAGGAGACGGGCTGCTCCTAATCCCTGCGAGGAAGAGAGCAAACACACGTGACGCACTCCCACACCCACTTCACCCTCCCCAGACACACCGACACCCCCTTCCCCACACCACCAGATACCCACCCACGCCCCCCTCACCCTGCGGCCGGGCCGGGCCCCGCGCCCCACGTGGCAGCCCCGGGCCGGCGCAGTGCGTCGCGCTCCGCGGCCCGGCTGGAAACCGCCGCCGCCGCCCTCGGGTTCCGGCGGGGGGAGCGGAGCCGCTGCCCGGCGGGAGACCCAGGGCAGGGCTGGCTCAGCCCCGAGACGCTCAGTGAGTGCCTGAGGCCCCCTGTTTCAAGCCGCTGCTGCTGCTTTGACAGGAAAAGCTGTCCTGGGGTTTGTTTTTCTGCACCCTGGCACACCCTGGGCACAGACTCCCAGGGCCGCTAGTCTAAGCCGCGCTGCAGGTTGGGCCTGCCCTGTGCAACCGGCCTTTACAAATCTACTGTCCAGCCTCAGAGTCCTGCTGCCCGGGCACAAGGGCCTGGCCCACTACGGGGAAAGCAGGGCGGCCACTGCCAGGATTTTAAAAATACAATGGAGAGGTCCAAGGAAGATGGCCTCCCCTTCCAGCCTGTGCTAGCATGAGCTAGGGGGCCATCATAGAGGACAGTCCAGTTGTCCTCTGTTGATACAAAACCCGATGCCTTTATGTCCTCTATTTTTCTCTTGAATGGAGAGCTGATTTAACGAAGATTTTTTTCCATCAGGTTTCTTGAAGAGAAGAAGAGAGGACATAAAGGTGTTGGCTTTCATATCAATAGGAGACAGTAGGAGAAAACTGGACTGTCCTCTCCGATGGCCACCCTATCGTGAGCGGGGGGGGGGGACACATCCATTCCCGAGCCCACCTCTGCTTTTCTACGATTCTGTGAACAAGGGATCAGGAGACCCGAGATCTGGTCTCAGCCCCAGGGCTGACTCCCTGTGGGACTTTGAGTTACGGGCTGCATCCTGCACTTACGGAGTTGCCACACCCCAGTCTTGTTACATACGTGTTTCCCAATCTGCTCCAGACTCCTTGGCTTGCCAAAATCTCTTTCCAAGTTTTTCCTAACCCATTGTTCGTGCCTTGCCAACTCCTTCAAGCCACGGTCTGATCTTTGCCCTTGCCACCGGTGTTCATACCCACAAATTCACATGGCTTCCAAGAGCGCGTCATCCTACAAACCCAACGTGCTGCCCACGATAAATCAGCTCCATGGCTTAGTCATCCAACAGAATGACAAACAGGAATGTTTTGGAGGGAGTGTGAAGGGCTGTCTTTCTAGGTCCATTTCTGTGCTTAATGCCATTATGGCCAGCAGTGAAACGGTTGTGACCCGCAACAGGCATGTCTGAAACCCTAAGAGAATTTCCTATAACACTGCTGCAGGCCAACTGCATCCTGTTAAATGGATACACAGGAAGTTGCTCAATGTTTTAGGTACGAGCACTTGGTGTGTTGTGTCCAGCTATATCCAGGTAGACAAGGATGATTCAGTGTCCTCCTTTGTGTATTGTCTTACTTTTTGTCTTTCTTAAGGTAGTATGGCCAATGGTCCTCCACCTCCCGACCAACAATGCCATCCCGTGCTTTTTACTTGGTGAAAGGCATGTAGTTGTGCGCTTTTCAAATGCAGGGACACTTCCTGATGCACCAGAAATAATGTTCACATGCTTGCATTTTACCATGTAATATTTTCAAACACATCAAATGCATTTGTGCTTATACAATACTCCTTCCAAGGCAAGTGTGCATTTTTTAAATAAAACTATTTTAAGCTATGCAAATACACACTCAACTCAGGGTAAAAAGTTTTAGATGAGTAAAGGGTTGGTTGGTGTGTTTGTTTGTTTATCTCTGTGCTTGGATGTCTTGAAAATGGCCCAGTGGAAATTTACCAAAGTTCATATGCATGAAAACACATCTGGGCTAAGTGTAAGCATGAGACATTTTAGCCCAAAGCACAATTGTCTGTCAGCACCTTAAAGGAGACTTTGGAATAAAATTGGGAAATACAACCTGACCATAAGACTCAGAGAATAACAGAATATCAACCTAATTTTTTTAAATGCTCAAAGTTGTATTTTACCTAAATATTCTCTGTTTAAGACATACGTAAGAGGCTTGATGCTAAAGTGGTATAAATCAGTGGCTTTCAAATTATGCTGTTCTGACTTGCACTGCCTGAAAATGCAGCTGGGAATATCTAAATAGTGCTTTCAAGTGAGCTGTGCCTACTAGAAATAGTGAAGATAACAACAGATTTTATGCTTGCCTTGTTATTTTATTTTACTTTTAAACTGATGCAGTGCCCATTCTGAAATCCCTTCTGGCAAAAATGTGTGTCCTATTTTCTGGCAGGGGCCACCCAATCTCCCAGATCAGAACTGCTGTTGCTGTACTACTGCAAATACTAGATGCCTTGTTCTTAGCATTTTTCACATAACATCAATAGATGTTGGTAGTAAAACAAGTGCAATAATAGAGGACAAGGAGCTCAAGGGTCAATCTGAAACAGCTCTCTGGATTATATAGACTTTAAGTCTTTTTTTTTTTGGTGTAGGCAAAACAATTCTTCATTTGCTGCCCTGTTCAGAAGACTGCTCAGGAGTCTGAAATACACGTTTTGTTCTCTGTTGACTGCTGGCGAGTCTCTGTAGGAGAGGGTCAGCATTCAAAAGTCTGGCCTGAAATGCAAAATACTTGACTTGGTAGCCTGAGATGTGTCACCTGAAATTATGCTTATAACTATAGGCTGACACTTCATCTCCGTTAATCAGATCTGACCCAGTTTGAAGAGTATGTTTTTTTCTTATCCTACCGTCCAACTTGTTCAACTGGCTTCAGGTTTGTCAGCAGAAGGAGCCTGAGAAATATAAACCTGCTCTCTGAGACATCCTTGTTTTTCACTAAAGCAAATTCACTTGTTTCACTGACACCTTTACGATTTGAATTTTCATTGTGGCAAGAGAGCAGAGGCAGAAGCAGTGGAAAGATTTCCCCCATTGTCCAATGTCATTCAGTTGCTCACCAATGCAGAGATCTGCTGGAGCAGAGAATCATTTAATTTCCATCCCTACCAAAACCTAAATCTGTCCTAAAGCCACCAGTCAGAACCATTACCACAGCTGAGTTAGTGCCCACTGATGTTGACCCATCTACTAGGAATGGGGCTAAGCCTGCTCGTTCTTTTCACAGAGGTTACTAAATTAATCAACTGAAAGCATCTTTGGATTAGATTTTCAAAAGTACCTAAGTGAGTTAGAAACACAAGTCCTTTTAACAATTACTGCTCACCGCTGGCCCACGCCCTGTTTACATTCAAGATGTAAAAATATATGATCAATTCTGGGCTGCAAGTATGCTCTCTAGCTGCAGATTTGTGGGTAATTCCTGCGTAACAAGCTACATTACACCACCCAGAATCTTCAGCACTACTTACATCAAAAATACACAAGTGCAGGCAGCTGCTTCTTTGGGTGATTGGCAAAGTCATAAGGTACAGGGGCCTTGCCCTACCACCCTTGTTCATCTGTTTGTTTTTTCATTTTTGCAGCAACAAAGCATGGAGACCCCTGGTATCACTGAACCAGACTGTTCAGTGGATAGTCTGAGACCCCAAACCCTAACATTCACCATTTAGTTAAGGATGGGGAAAGGGAACATATACCAGGGCCAGAATCTAGGGCTCTCGCCCCAACCCAGTGGTGACTGGACTTCAGAACATCCTTACATGAATCTCAGCAGCTGCAATGGCAGCAGCCACATGCACTGCTGGTGGGTTAGATTCAGCCCTTAGCAGGATTTTACTTTCACAGGCTACATTTTCAACTACACAGGGGCAGCAGAGGTCCTGGCACCCGTCTTCTTTGTTGGGCTCATTAATAATGTCACGCTGGCCAGTTTGACAAGGAGATTGACAGGGAATCCTCAAACCTTCATGCTACTGATGAAGAACCCCCTACTTTCAGCTGTCCTGCTGCCTCTGCCTCAGCAAAGGCCCCTATAACGTAGTCTCCTCTCAGCCACCAAAATCTCGAACACCCGGTCTGGCTTACAAACAAGCCCTTTTTCTCTGATGGTTTGGAAGAGAGCCCACTAGGTGGCCCTCCAGATCAGGCTGTTAGAAAGAATTTTTGGCCTTGTAAGCACACATTTCTCCTGCTATGGTATACTAGGCTAGCACCTTTCTATCCCTGCCTAGCCAGGGAAATAGGCTGGACTGCAGAAGACAGCTGTTTCTTCTCTGTTTGAAGTGTGGTGACTGGATTGATTCTTTAGTAGGCTTCTTGTTTAGTCTTCCCCTTGTTATGTCCCCCAAGTTTATGCATCTCTAACGTTCTCAACTAGGCCTGCTGTTACCCCTTCATTTCTGCCCCTTCTCCTGCCTCCCATTCCAACCCAAGCCACAACCTGGGATGGGAGAGGAGAAAACTTGCAGCTACTGAATCTAGAGGGGCTTTCTTAATGGCAAAGATGGGGTTCATGATGGACTCTTGCTCTCATTTTTGACAGCCTGAAGATACCCCCAAGCTAGTAGTCAATGTGTGCTCCACTAGTTTGGATTACATGGCAGGGTTCTGGTCAGGTAACTCTGCCTGGGAATATCATATCTTTCTTTGTCTGCTTGTCTTTGGAGTCGTGCTAGCAAAACAAGTTCTGACAATGTTCAGTCACCCCTGATATAGCATGTGCCTTGTACCCTCTTCCCTGCTAATACTGGACCATAGCTCAGTAATATCCTGTGGTTCATGGAGCTTATTAGATTCCCTTGGGGGAAATAAATAAAAGTATTTATTGGTTCTGAATTATAACCCATTAAACAGCTGTGTTGTAGCACCCAAATAGTAAACATGTAGGATGGCTTCTCCTTAGGCAGGGATTCATGTAGGAAGACTGTGCACTCATATGAGGTTTATTCTGTTGTACAGGGGAGTCACTAATTTATTAGACCAGAGTCCTGGATCCTCAGTTCAGCTGCAGTACAGTTAAAGTAGACAGGGGGGCAAATGTGGCTCTAAGCTGTTTCAGAGCTGTCTGGAGACCTGAATTGGTTGGAGTTGCCAGAGGGCTGCTCTACCTTACACCAGTTGGAACAATCCCTCAGGGATCATTCTGCTCATCCAGGATTGTTGGAGAGCAGACCTACCCCATACTATCCCCAATGTTGGGGAATCTCCAGCTCCCTCTTTAACAACAGCTATTTATTTTAGCACTTCCAATCTGAAAGTGCCTTAAAAAGGAGGTTAGTTTTATTACCAGATAGTGATTCCTGTCCTTAGGAACATCCTGCTGCCCGGGGACAAGATCACCCATTCATAGCTGTTGGTACCAAGATCATTACTGTGGTGCTGCTTGTGTAACAAGGACCCCTTCACAGACACTAATTTAATCCAGAGACAGCACATTGCACAGTGCTTGAGGTATCTCAGTACTTTCCTAATCAATGTTCATTTGGGAGGGAGATAACTCAGCCAACAACTTGGGTAACATTTGACTTCTTCAGGGCTTAAACAAGCAAGGGAATATTTTTACTTCTTTATATAGAACCTCAGAGTGGATGATCCAGGAGAGATGGATGAAACATGGTGTCATCTGACTCAAGTCAGGCATACTGCCTCTGGCAGGGAGTACTGCCTACTGTTTAACAGAAAAATGAGCTGCTCCTCTTCCTCTTTAATACAGTTCACCAATGCTGTACAAGTGAAGGGGTGCCTTTCCCCTTAGTCTTGATCTCTAAAGAGACTGGTTTATGCTTAGAAACATGAAGTCTGATTAACTTTCTCTCTGTTAGTCATTAAAACTGTTATTAATCGTTAAAATATTACCTAGCTGCAAAATCCAACCTCAGTATGTAACTCCTGGTTGCCATTAAATGAATACATGATTACATCCCACATCCATATGACACTTTCTTACTTATAACCCCTGAAAACTACTAGCACACCAGTAACAGTCAGCTCATTTTCTATTGAGGCAGGGATCTATGGGCCAGATGGAATAAGGCCTGGGGCAATGGTAATCAAAGAGCAACATCTTACAATTGCAAAGAAAGTGAGATTCCCAATTGATATTCTATTAAACGTTTCTGTTTGTATTTTGTTTTGGCTCAATCATGTATATCGCTATGATCTCCCTGAATAAGTCTCTCAGACAACTGGGGTCTTGCGTACAATGCATTTGTACATCTGGTTGAACAGAGACATAGCTAGATATTTTGGTGCCCTGGCAGAGGAGGGGGTGGTATTGTGTGAGTGCCAGAGAGTGGGCACTAGGGAGCAAGCAGTCTTACCTGGCACAGCAGGGACTCAGCAGTGGGCTCTCTACATACTGGCTACAGGAGCCCCTATAGTGTGGGCTCCTTGGGGGACTGCCATTTTGGCATCCCCTCTCAATTGGCACCCTGGGCTGGTGCCCCACTTTGCCACCTCTAGTTACACTGCTGTACTTAAGGATTCATCTCTTCCACACCTGGTGCCAATATCCTATCAAAATGGGGTTTTTTTATATCTTTTCCTTAGGTAGAGTTGGAGGAAAATCTTATTAGCCCTAGTCCAAAGCAAGAGGAGTAAATCTCCCTTTGTGGTGAAGAACCAATAATCCTTTTTCATAGACAAAAATCTATGCAACCATAAGGGTCAGAAATTACTTTGACTTAGATTCTGAAATGCAAGATACAGCCATCTGGGAAAACAAGCATCTTGTTGAGTCACTACACATTGACTCAGTCCTATCCCAGCCCAAATGTATATCCTGCATCTAATATGAGGAATATTTTTAGTGAGGAATTCTTACTTGCCAATTCAACACTTTTATTAGATAATTTTTTTCTGTCCTTTTAAACAGCATTGATGAATGATGCATATCGTCATGCTATTTGATGTTTCAGTTAAACTAGAATGAACCTGGTTTATAGATTATTCTTCCTTCTCAACACTCCTGTTTTTCCCTCGTTACATAATTCAGTTTTTACTTTGTCTATTAGAACAAATGGGAATTTTTCGTACCAGTGGATTGCTGGAATTCCTGATCTTTCCATTTCATTGCTCATCTAATTTCCAGATGTTTAAGCCTTTGAAGACATGTGAGAATTCTTCCAAATGTGCTCTATGTATAGGTTCCTTGGCAAACTTATTTGTAACTATTTTCATGGCTACTGATGGTACATACGCATTTATTTTCTGACAGGTTATGAATGGGTACTGATTCTTTACACATGCAATAGTAGTTACTCTTCTGTCAGTAGGGTAGGTCAATGGAATAGACTGGAAGCTGTGAAATTGTTTTCATCGGAGCTTTTCAATCAGGGGTTGGGTAGACATTTGTCTAGGTTGCTTTAGGAACAGCACATCCTGCATTTGTACAAAGAGTTGGACTAGATGACCCTTGAGGTCCCTTGCATCCCTATGTTTCTATGGTATTTCATGTCCTTAATGTGAAACAATCATTGCTTTAGAATGATGTATAGTCTCAGATTAACACAAGTCACAGTAGGCTGAGACAACGGAGTCCCACCAAACCAATGGATTTACTGCCTCCTGACAGCTGTAATACTAACATTTCAGCAAAGCCCTACAGCTCCAAGCAACAGTACAGAGCACTTCAAGAACTAATTGAGCATTGTTAGGATGTGTGAAGACTTGGTTGGTTAGAAATATTTGTATTGTATGTTACATTAAAGTCTGTCCTTTAACTGTTCTGAAGTTTTGGCTTGGGAGGGAAGTTATGGTATTGAGCACTGCGAGTTCAAGGGCTGAGCCTACACGTACAGAATTTGGCCACTTGTCATTTGAATCTGGACACAGAATAAGGGAGATCTCTTGCAAGCTGTCATGAGTGATCACTGAACACCGAAGTACAGCTTCGCAGACACTGGAAAACATCACAGTGAACGTGTGCTAGCCCAGTCACCCCAGGACTTACATTCCATCATCTTGTTAGTACAGAAACTCCAAGGCTAGTCACTTGATACCCATCTCTAACACCTACAGTCCCCAGTGTGGTGCCATCACTATTTGTCTGTACAGAGTAGTGCACCCCCTCTGGGGCATAAAAGACTGTCAGCGGCAAAAGACTGAATGGAAATGCCAAGGTACTTTTTGCAAGTTTTCTCGTTTGGTCTCTTCTTGGACAGAGCTATGGAATACTAGGTAATTTATGAATAAAAGTTTGGAAAAATCAATCTAGCACAGCTCAATTAGTTTATTGATTAGGACTATAAGAAATCGTAAATCAATCAACGACATAAAGTGCACATTCCTGCATCTCTGTCTCTTGCAGGCTGCAACCTATTCTCACAGAGCAAGCTCAGCATATAACTTTACACAACCTCCTTTATAGCTAACTGTTCAAAACCTATCATCTTATAGAATCAGCTCATTCACACATGCTTATCTCAAAAAGCAGGGTATCCAAAATATATTGCTAGGCACACAAATCTTTTTTACCAGTAACTGGCTGGCATTCTTTAGAGAAGCACAAAAGTGCTAAATTCACAAGTCCTGTGATTCAATATAAATGAGTAAGTACCTTAACTAGACAATTTTCAACAAAGGGGAATAGGGTAAAGGTCATACAAGGTTTATATGGTCCACTGAGCAATGAACATAGTCAAATTCACTTAATGCATTGGTGGTTAACTGCCACAATAAACTCATTCTGATAAACATCAAAGAGAGATATCCAAATAATACTGTGTACCACCGAAGCAACGCATCTGCTGGCTCTGGGGACACACATCTACCAGCAAAGGCCGAAGAGACCACATGAAGGAGTCTGGTAGATTTGTCTGATGCACTAGAGCCGACCAGTAGCCTCTTCCTCTTGCAGGTCTCAGCACTTTGCAGCCAGATATAATCTGCTTGTTTCATCTTTCCCACTAGCAAGCAAGACAAGCCATAATTTGTCCCATTGATTCACAAGTGGACAACAGTGTTTGGACCAAGCCCTTAATTATTAGATATGTCAACATAATGGAGGCTGTATCCATCTTGCTTGGTAATAATTGTATCCCAGGCTAACAACCATCTCAGATTTTATTTACTCCAGGACACAGTTATCGCCTTTTAAACAGAAAGTACCATTAAGATATCATCTAATTATGTAATCATTGTTTAGTAAATTTGTTTCCTATTACCAATAATTTTATTACTACACAACTGCAGCACTCATTAAGTGTACTGAGAACAATATATACAATAATAGTACGCAGATTAAATTCAGATTTTATAATAAGTGATGGATAATTCTAGAGCAGTGATTTTCAATCTTTTATCAGTTGCTAAAAAATGTCAAATGGAGGTATGGACTTTGGAAATTTTGAATGGAGATGCAAATGCCTTTGAATTGCAAGTGTGGGTAGTCACATTACATTTGATTGACCATAGTAATCTTTTGTGGACACTTTAGATATAGTCTGTGGACCCCCAGGTGTCCATGGACCACAGGTTGAAAACCACTAGTCTAGAGCAAATTGTCCTCCCACTGGTTCTATTCTTTATTTTCTGAGAATGGCTTACATCTTTGAAGATCTTACATTCTGATCTCTGGCTGTGCTGGCCACTTGGAACAACAATGTGGGCAGCCAGATTATGGTCCAGAAATACTCAGCAGAGAACTCCTCTGGTGAAGAAGAACACTTAACAGGTGCAACATATGAAGGTAGTTAATGCACCAGGCACAGTCTCTTTTCCCAGCATACAGGCAGGACTGAAGCTGGACAGAGGTGTGGCAGAGCAGAGTTCTGCTATTGTGAGTCAAAGATCCAAGTACATAAGCAACAGTAAGGGACACGTGGCCTAGAGAACCATAACTAACTTCTCAACATGCGCCCTCATCCCTAAGTTCGCACTGAGCAAAGCTCAGAATGCCCTCACTAGTCAAGTGACTTCCAGCCTGACCCAAGGCTCATTGAAGGCAATGGAAGTACTTCCATGGCTGTCAGTTAGCCAAATTTTCAGGCCATTTTGCTCATTTACATTTGTGCATACAGATGGATTCATGTGTCAAAGTAGAAGCAACTAATTTGTACTGCAAATAGCCACAGGCATATGCAGATGGAGCAGCCAGTTGTGCATACTAAATTGGAAATCCAACCCAATCAGATCTAACATGCAGTTTTTGCACATTTGTATTGACACTGACCCTGTAGCATGTGATAATCTACATTGAATATACTACAACCTTTATCTCTCTGCTAGAAGAAACATTAGCAAATCAGTTTTTCTTCCATACAAAAACTGCTTGATATTCATTCTGTATATTTGGAGTGGTTTTCTTGAGATGCGTGAAGTAACATTTATATCTCTATTAGTCTGGCATATAAAAAAAATGTCTGCATCTAATACACGCATTTTCATCAGAGTCAGTTTATTATTGCACTTCATTTATGTTACCCTGGATGATTTTTGATTTATCAAAGATTAATTTGTAAACACTTCACTATGGTTTGGTTTGGTTTGGTTTGGCTCAATGTGTTATAAAGGAGGCAGTACTATGTGAGTGGGGGATTGGTGTGCTCTGTGTGTGGGTGTGCATGTGTGTAAAATACTTCTTGAGAAAGCAAAGGCAGAAAGATGAATTTTACATTTAGTTGTGAATGGAGAGAGATTACTCTTCACTACATTTTTCTTAAACCCTATTAACGTGTACTTCATATTTAGTCTTCATGACTGACCCTTGGAGCAATTCTTTTTATTTATTTTTTTCTGAAGTGTGCAGAAAGGGGGTTTATTGTTACAAATACATTCCAAATTAATCTTTCAGATAGTATAAAATATTTCTCAATGAGGTTGGCAATGGAGGGGTCACCACAGGGGGTCCATAAAACAGGGTCATGGAAAGGAGATAATGAAATACTGAAGAAATTTCTTGAGCTAAGAAAGGAAGTCTGCTGAAGCCAGGCACAGAGTTCAGAAGAAAGGAGGAAATCAGCAACTGAAGAACTATGTACTGTTGGTGCTGCTACTATTTCTCTTGTATTCTTCCTCCCTATTCTGTTCCCTGCAGCCACAAATCTGGGACCAACTTCTCCAGAATTGGTTTCATGGGTTTGGATAAATAAAGCACAAATGACACATTACCCATTGTTATTTCTATTGGTCCTCCTCTACTGGTGTACTTTATTAAATGAGTTGAGGGGTGCAAAAAACAAAAGTGCACAGAGTCCCCCTGTCCAGTGTTTGCTATATACATTCAACTCTGTGACCATGAATGTTCCACTGGCCAAATGCTCTGATAGACTGAAGATCCTATTCAGCATCTGAATTTATTATTATCTTACAGTTTGTCTCTTCCTTCAGGACTCCTTCACCTCAGCTTTGCATCAGTGATGAACCTTTTTCTGAGCTAAACGTGGTCTCCAGCATGGAGGGTTTCCAATCATGGACCAAGACATGACAATTTGTGACCTTCTTCAGGCAGTTCTCCTCAGGGCTTCAGGCTTTTCACTGAACAGGGACATGAGGGACTGACATGGTGGGGTTTAGTATGGACTCAGGGTCCAAAATTAAATGGTAGGAGTCCCATCCTCCTCCTGGACCATCTCACAGTAGGATGGAAACTCTTCAGTGAGCTGAAGAAGGATAGGTTTGTCCCTGTACCTGCAGCATCCTTATGAGCTAAAGAGTACTTTCAAAACTGGCATAAGAGAACCTATCATCAAAAGGAATAATATGGGCTAGGGGAATGAAGGGCTGCACACAGAGGAGGCATTTCTCAGGGCACAGCTAGCAAACAGAGACCATAACCTTTTTGCAACAGCATTTGCTATTTGTGACTGGATGCAGGCAGCAAGGAGGAGATAAAAAGGCTTTTTTATTTAAGGTGCTGACACTTCAGGGAAAAATGAGAGAAGAGTTGATAAAAGAAAAATACTTCACTTTTCATTTTCCCTCCTTTCTCATCTTCCTTGTATTTTATGGGATGAACTTTCTCAGTTTTAGTACTTTCAGTAAGGGCCTGGCATTACAATCTAGAGCTGACCACAGTGAAGCCTTCAACTGGAAAAGCTTCCCTCTATGCCTAGCTCTGCCAGAGCATTTCAGTCCTAAACAGCAACATCCTCTTAGACTAGGGACAGAAATTACATATAAACTGGTGTAAGTGATTGGAAACTGGCTCAAATCTGTAACACAACAGAAGTTCAGTGCACACAAACTGCTTTAAAAAATAGCCAAAATCAGTTTAAGATAAACTGGATGGATGTAGTATCAGACTTAACTGATTTAGGTTAAGTCAGTTTATTGAACTTCTGTTCCAGATCCTCTCCAGAGTCAAGTTAACTCACAGTTCCCCAACATCCCAGGATGCTTTGGACCTTCCATGTAACCCCCCCTCCCCACCATCCCTTGTAGGATGGGTGGGCTAGCCTTGGCCCAAGCTGTCTGTACCAGCTGAGCATGGAAGCCTGCTCTAGTGCCCTTTGGCTTCTGCAGACATGTGGCTGCATTTCCAGAATCAAAAGTGAATGTCTGTTCACTTGCTTATCAATTCAATCTACGCAGTTTAGATTAACCTGTGCAGATTAAATCTATTCAGCCTCAGGCTTTTTGACTCTCTGTACTTAATCCTAGAGTATTTCTTTGCCAAGCCACTTCTATTAATGCCCCTAATGCAATGAGCTGTCACACTCCTCTTAATCCAGTTCTGTGCCTTTCTCAAACAGATAAGGGCCCACTAGCTGCAAGAATAGGTGGATATCACTAACTGTATTTATTGCAGAACTGGCTACCACTTGAACCAGGTCTCTGGCAAAGGTGAAAAACTAGGCCTTAATTCACTGAGCCTCATAACCACTAAATACAGCTTTTTAAAAGCTCGACAATGATAGAGAAGGGAGAGTCCTATAGCGGAGAATGATTTTGCAACTATAACAGTAATAATACCACCCAAGAGCAGGAGGCAGGGGGGTGGGAAAAATTTTTTGGCAGACCTGCCACGAATTAACTCTGAACCCTCCCTGGGTGCTACTATGATCCCTTTCCTCTTTGTGATCACCTGCTCTGTCTTCTGCTCCACACAGAGGCTGCCTATGGCACTTGTGCCATGGATTGGCCACCCCTGCCCTAGAGCAGGGGTAAGTAACCCCCGGCACATGTGCCAGAGTGTGGCACACAAAGGCATTTTGCTTCAGGGCAGCCTGTAGGGGAGATGCGAGGGGCCCGATCCTTGTTGTGGCAGTGCAGCCCCAGCCCCTTTCCCACCATCCGCTTTGGGGTGCACGTACACCCATGGGTAGCAACAAGTCAGGCTGAGGCTCCCCACCACCTGCTGCAAGCAGCTCAGGCTCCATGGCAGGCAGGTCTTGCTGCCTATCACAGAGCTGGTACCAGCTGTGGTAGGAGGCTGCAAGTGGCTGCATGGGGGTCCACTTTGTTGCTGGTGGCAGGTGCACACATGCCTCGAGGTGGACAGTGGGGAAGGGGTATGGGCTGCATTGCCACAACAAGGATTAGGCTTTCACGGCTCCCCTCCATCCACCCCAGCATGCCAACATCTTACAAGTTGAGGTTGTGGGTGTTTTTGGCACCCTGCCTCAAAATGATGCCAACCCCTGCCCTACAGCATTCTTATTTACATTGCCTCTTCAGAGGGGGATATTGCATGGGTTGCTGAGTTAAGCACAACTGTCACCCTTTTACAGATAAACAAACTGAGCCAGACAGGTTGTATAACTTGCCCAAGGCAAAGGTGAGTGTCAGCATCACAGCTAGAACTAGAGTTCAGGAAGGGCTGCTTCCCAGGCCTGTGCCCCATCTCCAGAGAGCTCTTGCCCATGTCTAGAAAGAAGCTTCTGTTTGTGAACATTCAAGCTCCGTACCTAGAAAATGGATGTCGCCAAATCTCTGCCTTGCTTCTGTACAGGAACAGTCACAGAGTCTCCTAGTTAGAGAGAAAGAGACGCCCCACTTCACCTTTATCCAGAAAGATACCAGCAGCTGGGATTGGCAATGTTTTCTGTGAGGACATTGAGCTGTTACTACTAATGACCAGTGATTTCACTGGGTATCCAAGGAGCACTTGTGCTGTCCCTACCCAAGAAGAATTGTAGGCTGATTTTTTTGGCATCTGTTCTCTTCCTCTTTCCCCCCACAGTGAGATACTAGGATGTCAGTGAGGAAGGAAAGAGAGACTTATTTCACTATGGAGAGAGAGATGTTTTGTATTGCTTTCCATTTTAACCAACTTAAACGAGGGGGAGAAAAAGAGGTGTGCATGCACGCCCACACATACTCTTTCCAAGGCTTGATTAGTCATCACAAGGGACTGGAGTTCTTCCTTCCCTTTTGTGCCCAGAGATGTCAACACATACACATATAGCTAACCCCATGTGCCTGCTATCACCCTTTTTGTGTTGTCCATGGATGTTTTCTTGTCCTCCCTTCCCCGGCTCCCCTCTACCCCTCCTTTGGCTGTCTTTACCTTTTTAAATTGAACATGCCTCTGTGTCTGGAAAGATCCTGGCACATTTCTCCTGACACTAAACTGTCAACAGAAACCAAAGCAACAACTGTAGTGCCTCTAGCTCTGCCTTTCTCTCCCTAATATGCATAGGGGATAGTTTCAGCACCTCCCACCCCACATCCTTAGCTCTTATACTTGACCTGGAGGGATCATATTTAGTGGTGAGAAGACAGCTCAGAGTTTGTAGTCATTCTTTCATCTCTCTCCTGAATTAATCTACCAGCAAGATCATTCCCAGGCTGCAGCATGCGATGGCCCTGCACCACCAACTCATTTCATATTAGGAGACAAATTGTCATCAGAAGGCAGCAGGTTGTTGGTTACTGCTAACCTGAGCTAGATTCAACCTAACAGCCTACTGATGAAAGTCTCCATGTGGCCACTACCAGACTTCTGAGCTATGCAGTCTCGCAAATGATCAATGTTAGTGCTGAAATCAGAGCCAATTGAAAGAGGGGGTTTGAGTCTCAGGGATTCCTGCAAAGCTTTCAGGCTGGCTTCTTTACGGGGGCTGAACTCCATGATTTTGCTATGTTATGGGTGTGAACACAAGCTCACACTTGTAGAGGTTCAGAAGAGAAAGGAGTACACCAAATTGAACACAGAGAATGTACTAGTCAAGCTGTGAGGGAGGAAAGAGTTTGTCTAGCTCCTTTCAACACTGTATAGCCTCCCCCCCAGTGCACACACACACCTCCCCCCTCCATCTGGCATATTACTTGATGACTAATAATGAATTAATACCATTAAAGACAAACTTGTGGGGAGAGAGATGCTTTAAAATTTTAGCCCTGAGTTTTCAGAGGGAGATGAGGGATAAGCAGCAGCCATGAACTGAACAGCTTGTTTTATTACAGTAGAAGGCTGAGTCTTACTGGGCTCTGTATGGCAGAAAGTGAGGTTTCACACTAGGTGCACACTAGGCCTACATGGAAAACATAGTGCAAGTTAACTAAGTCCAGTATAGTAAACTATGCTGTATTTATCATGGCCTGCATAGCATGTGGGTGATGCACCTAATTATTGTGACAGCCAGTTTCTTCCAGAACAGGTGTCTGACCAGGGTCCTGATCCCAGTGCAGAAGTGTCCTAGTGCTCTGGTGCATGTCTGGCAGCTGATCTCTAAAACTGACCAGCTTCTCTTTATACCAAGATCCTGTCCCTCTGGCATGTGGCTTAGCATTAAATCACTGTCATAACGTTGCCAAGCATCAGTGGGTGTCACTGCAAACGGTGAATGTACAGGACATGTCTGAGCTGCACCAAGAGCCTGGTTGTTCTTCCTTAAGCCTTTCCAGTTAGCAAGTAAGAGCTCTTCAGCCTGGTTAACATCCTGTGCTATTCACTTATCCTTCTGAACCAAAGAGATAGGATTCAGTCTTGACTACCCTTGAAAAACATTGGGCCATATTCTGAGCTCTGTTACTCTAGCGTAGCCTCACTGAAGCAGTGGAATGGGTTAGTGTTTGCAGAGAGCTGGCATTCACCCATCAGTCCTGTTTTGTATGAGTGATAGGCTGATGCTAATACAATACCATCACATTTCTTCAGCTTGATTTTAAAGCAAGAGTTTAATGTAGTGTGGGGAAGAAAAGAGAGCTTTAGTAAAGGTAGCTTTTTTCTTTTGATTTTGGCTCTGCAGGGAAGGCTCAGCCCTGATTCTTGAAGCAGTCCCTGGGGAGGAGCCCAATAGGGAAATGGATTACTGAAAGTCCAGCTGCAAAAGCATTTCATTGTCAGGGTCTGCACCCCATGCAGCCCCATCCCTCACCAGTTCCAGCTATCACCCGCTTCTGACAAGAAAGGTCAGGGAGAGATTATTATGCTTTTAAAGCAAAACAGCTGCATTTTAGCAAACAAGGGAGATGCCAGGTCTTCCCATTTACATGGGAGTAAGGGACAGAATGCACTTCATGTCACTGATTAGAGGCAGAGGGAGTAATTTAGAAACAGAGGAACTCAAGCTATAGCCCTGCTTTGAAATGGTCAATATGAAGCACCAGTAGCACTGATGGCCTGAAATAATCCAGACTAGACTGGGAAGCAGAGCCCTCTCCTCTCTATCCCCAGAACATTTCTTATGCTTTGTATCCTTCGTTAACAGCTCAGTGCTATTATCAACTCATCCCTCTCTGCTGAAAAAATACAAGGATGCCAGTCTGGGATCGGTTCGCTGTACTGCCAAAGGCTTCTTTTGCAACTTCTGGCAAATCAATGAATCTTTGTGCCTCAGTTCCCCAATTATAAAACAGAACTGGTAACTTTCCTGTCTCTCATCCTTTGTCTCAGCCACTTAAAGCATAGGTTCCTTGTTCCAAGTCTCTTGCTATGTGTGTGCACAGAGCTGCAGTATTTGATACTTTTGGTGCCATCACTCTTTCCTAGGGAGAATAGTTGCTAGAAAATATTAGTATCTTTGAAGTCAGCATAGAAAGCATCAGCCAGCCTTCTGAGCCAGTGGCAGGATTTGTATTGTCCGTACCCTTTTGTTATCTGCTGTTGGCAAAATAATACAGTGTAGCCAAAATTCAGCACAAGACAAGTGACTTCCCTACACCTAGAACTTTTTTTCCATGGAGCTTTCTTGAACGCAAACCCTTTGCCTTAAAGTATCTGCAATCAAAGGTTTTAGGCCCTGAGCTAGAATGCCTCTCTCCAGCCATGCTCCCACTGACCTTCTATGCTCGGAAGAAACAGCTCCTACACCAATCTCACATAAACACACACCCAGAGAAACATAGCCCCCTTCTCTCTCTTTTTATAACCTCCTTTTCCCTGATAAGAACCATCAACAGCTGAGCCAAGTCTTCTCCCCTCAGTCACCCCTCACTACCCAGGGCTTCTCAGTATTCAGTGCAATAAGAGACACCTGCTAATCCCCTGTTCAGAGACTAATTGTTCTCCTGCCAAATGATGTACTTCAGTCTTCTTTTCATCTTATTTACCTTAGTCATTTTGGGGCCTTTCAACACACTTGATGAGACCTTCCTCTTTTGTCTCCTCTGTTTAAGCCACTTGGAAATGGAAATACCTGACTTGCAGATACAAGTGGGTTACAAAACTGCGGCCCCACAAGTTATTTTTGCTTTGTGTCAGTCAGGATGGACAAGCTTCCTTTTGCCACAGGCTCTTAACTTGGAGTTGAACATTTCACCAAACCCAGCACTCTGAATTCACACTTCCCTGTGGTTAGTGAGAGAGAGAAGAGAACAGGATGTATGTTAATTTAGATAATGCATCTGACCACTGTTATGTGCTCTTACACTCTTCCATTCATGGTTCTTCCATTTCGCTCTTGATTTCAGTAAACATCAGTAATTCAGACAATACCTTTGCCACAGTCAGGGCTCCATTTCAGTAAAACTCACAGGATGTTGTTGATTTTTATCTTCATACCCCAAAGTCATTATACAGTTGTGAGCAAACATTGGAAGAATGCTCAGGAAGAAGGCACCAGGTAGAGCACACCTGCTGTGCTGTGAAAAGTGTGAGGTACAGCCTGTAATTGCCTTGTCTTTCATGCAACCACAACAGACAGTGACTGAGGATGGCTGGCAAAAGAAGAATTTTGATATTAGAACAGGTACCTGTCAAGATAATTGTATTTCTAAAATCTTATTACCTGTACTTTCAGTGACAGTTTAGAACATTTTTTAACCTCTATCACTTTTTTCTTTATTTTCTTTTTTTGTCTTTCACTCTACTTAGACAATAGAAACCAGTTAACTGGCTTAAACCAGTTAACATTTCTTTTGTTAATATGGATAGGCTTTAAGACTTACATTTTCTAAGGAATCCACTGTAATTTTGGGCACCTGACTTGAGACGCACAAAATCTGTCCCAAGTTAAGCACTCAGAATCGGTGGATGCTTTGAAATATGTAGACCTAAGCTATTAGTATTAGAGCAGACATGCAACTATCATAATGCAACAGTAATAAGTCACTACACTAATGCCTCTGAGCATGCCCAATGTGAACAAGATATTTCCAGAAGCCTGAAATAACTCAAACTGAGCTGAATGCCCACAGATGACAGTGAGTGCTCTGGATTCAGTCCAGTCTACCTGCTTCCTGTGTGAGTCCTACAATTTGCAAGTCATACTTCTGGGCTCTTGTGGAGACCTATTGCAAGATTATACAGTTTGGGTTCAGATCCTGGAGCAGAAGGTTTCTAACCTAAAAAAAGAAAAAAGGAAGAAAAATACTGACTTTCCC
>NW_017728931.1:41243003-41310013 GCF_001723895.1 Crocodylus porosus
ATATATGTATATGTATAAATGTATTTTCATATTAGATTCCATAAGCTTTTCTTCTGTTCTCTAACCAAGTTGAAACTTCCTTTAC
This sequence comes from Crocodylus porosus, assembly GCF_001723895.1. Taxonomy (NCBI): domain Eukaryota; kingdom Metazoa; phylum Chordata; order Crocodylia; family Crocodylidae; genus Crocodylus; species Crocodylus porosus. The sequence continues at coordinate 41,243,089 of NW_017728931.1, forward strand.
ATTTTAACAGAACCTCTTACCAGCCAAATATCTCCACCAGGGGATGATGGAAAGTGACCCGCTCCAAGGGTACCCACATCCACGAGAGACAGAAGAACCTTCCCCGACATAAGCACATTCACATCGGTGTTGGGAAGATTAACTGAGTAGAAGATGCTTGCTCCCTTAATACATGATTTTAAAAGCCAAATAGCTTCTTTCTCGGTCCTTGTTGTTAACCCTGCTCCCTCCCTTCCAATTCTGCTGCATGTAGCTTCTCCCCCGTTTGCTGGGGGAAAATGTTGGAGAAGCCATCTCCCTCCCACCTCCATCCTGACAGAAGCAGACACATCCGCTTAAAACACACAACATGATTTCATTTATTTAATTGTTTAATCAGTTTACATTCCACAATTGACAGTTTACTTATTTATTTTTAATTTTCCATGAACAAGTTGTTTAGTTAATAACCAGACAAGATTTTCATTGATGGAAATACAGTATTTTGTGCCAATTGAAACAAAAAAAAATCCCAAGATGCAGCCAGTTTGTTTGTTTTCTGGCAAAGTCCTGCAATGCTCTCTTCATCCTTTGTCATCCCAAAGTGACAGGAACTTGGCCCTTTCTCTTTTTGTTTCCTCATGCCAACCCTACCATTACAATGAGGGTTTCTGGCTCCTATCCGGCAAACGCTGATGTGTGGGCATAAGCACCCGGCCTGTGAACGTTTACAAGATCGGGGCCTTGGAATAGGAGGAGTTTGGTTGGTTGTTTTCAAACTGGCTCTGCTCACCTTTTGTGCAATTGTTTATGAGAAGGAATAGACATTATGACAGGTTTGGTGAGATGCCGCAGTATTTGTAAAATAAACCCACGCATTCACATCATCAGAATGGCCTAACAGAAGAGTTGAGTACTTGTTTGTCTTTATTTGTGTTTTAGCACCAGTGAGCCACAGGAGCCATTTCACCTCTGCCTAGAGGTAAGAACCATGCAGTATGCACCACCCTTGTTCACTTCTGAGCACCAGGGTTTCACAGTGCAAACAAAACGAACCTGTATGCTCCTTGGCTAAAAAAAAAAAAAGGTCCCACAGGGTTAAGTTGCTCCATACATAGTTAACTGCACACAAAATCCAAATGTACTTGACAATGCCTGAAACATAATCAGAAATTAACAGAGTTCTTGACATTTAAAATGTGCTACAGTTTTGTATATTCTAGTTCAGTCAGGGCCTAATTTGAAGCACATGAGTAGTGCCATCGGTGGGACTCACATGTTTCAAGTTAGGCGTGTGCTGAAGTGCTTTTCCAGATCAGAGACTTAGAGCAGGATTTAATGATGACAGCCCAGGCCTGGCAATGAAGAACTCCTGAGTTTGAAACTCAGTGTTCAAACTGACACCTACTAGAGATTTCCACAAGACATTTAAAGACTGGATTTTCCAAAGTGCTGAGAACGTAACACCCCAGTTTCATTTAGCAGAAATGGTGAGGCAGGAGAGAGAGGACAGTATCATTAAAAAACAGGCCTTCACCCTCTCTTCTTCAATTTGCTAACTTTAAAATCGGATAATATTTACCTGCCTCACACAGGTATGGTAGGGACTAATTATTTGGAGAGAAAAAGTGACATATAAATGCTAAAAACTAATGCATTTACTATATTTGAATATTGTGTCATCCTATAAATTTTATGCCCCATTTAGCAAGCTTTATTTGTGCATTGGATGTTATGGTTGTGGGCATCAAACTCAGAGCTATCACTTTAAATATTTGGCCAGCCCATGGCATCCGCATGGCAAATGTCTTGTCCTAGCCTCTTGGATCATTTTATTTGGGAATGTCATAGCAAAGGTGCCAACACATACCAGTTCACAGGAATGGCAATGACTTTTTATGGCTAGTATTTCAAGCTGTTAGTCAGTGAAAGTGGCACCTGGAGCAAATTTCAAGGATGGAGAGACTGCTGAAATCATTCTTCCTTCTCAGCAAAATGGTGTTGTTCCTTTAAACAAGAGAAAACCCAAAAATGGCACAAGAGAAGGGGAACATTTGGCCAATGGTGCAGCATGTAACTAGAGAAAGTATTACCCCTTTGACAGGAAAACGCCGAAGCCACATCCAGACAAGCATGGCCGTGTGGTATATGGCGCACACACCACACATTCAGGCATTCCCTATGCTGCTACTCTGCAGCATGGGAGGTTTTTTGGATCATGGGAGGTTTTTTGGATCACGAGAGATCCCAGGGTCAAAAAACTCACATAGAAAAATATAGGGTGGTGCATCTGGTAGCAGGGCACACTGCCCAAAACCGGAGCCTGGCTGGCCAGAGCCACACTCTGGCTGCTGGCCCCAGCCTCCACTACCACACCTGGGATAACCTGCCACATGCCAAAGTGTGCGAGACACAGGCATTCCCTGGGGACAACTAGTAGTGGCACAAGGTGTACCACTTCTACTTGTCCCCGGGGAACCAAATGTCCGCACTCATCTGGATGTGGCCCTGCAGGGCAAAAGCCTGGGGCAGCGCACATACTGTGAATGGTAAGATAAGCATTGTGGACCTGATTCCCCACTGTGCTGTCTGCAAAATGCTCCCAGCTCTGAATGGCAATAGTTTACAACTCCTGTGTGCATTTTAGGCAGAGGTTAAGTAACCACAGGAGGTGTGCGGGAGTGGGGAATCATGCCCAGAGGAAGCAGAACTGGCCTACTGGTTCAGTGAATAATGTGGTGGGAGCCTGTACACTTGAGCTCTTCACTTCTTGAGGCTACGGAGAGACAAGGTGATGCTTTCGCCTTCAGACAGAAGATCCGGCCTCCCCAAGGTCCAGACTTGCACCTGGCACAAAAGTAATATCATAGGTTCATGGGAGGCTGTGAATTCACACTCTGCTACAGGGGCAGAGGAGTGACTATGGCTTCTATTAGAAGAAGAGTGTCTTTTGAAGGGAAAGTGGAAAATCATCCCAGAATAAGAGCTTTAGGGTTTGTTGCTTAGTTTGGCAATATCCTGAGTTAACTGCTGGGGGGAGGTGAGAGAAAAGCAAAACTTCTTAGTGAACACAGACCTTCATCAAGGTCAGGGCAGCCATGAGGGCTACCATGTATGGTCAGCTGCCTGGGGCTAATGCAAGAAACAGAGGCCTAAAATAAACTAAAGGAAAGAACCACCCTTTCTTAATACTCCCCACCCCGATTCCCCTCCCCACAAAGTATAAGGTCACATGCACACTGACTTCACAGCCTTTTAACATGAGTTTTCTTTGACAGCGAAACTGTATAAAGCATGCAAACACCTCTGTGAAACCAATGAGTCCCACCAAAGAACAGCCACATGGATTTGTTAACTTTCTAGATCTTTTCTGTCCCTGCTACAAAAAGGAGAGAGAAGAGCAAAGCAATTTAAGGAGTGATATCAAAAGTTCACTAGAAAACTGATGCTGCATCTTTAAATCCAATTTATTCTCAAGCTGTTTCCCCCCACCACCTCCCCCCAAGTTCACTTCTTAAATTCTTTTTTTTTTTTTTTTTTACATTTTTACAGACATCTTGGATAGCAAAACAGTCATACACTGCAGGTGTCTGAATAAAAATGGGCTTTGTGGAGAGAAACTCTTTTCTTCTCATGAAACACTTCCACACTCGCATACAGAGAGAAGAGAGAGAGAGAGAGAAAGAGAAAAAAACTCCCTACATCTGACTCCAAAAAGGAGCATGAAAAGCTGAGCAGGAAGATCAGAAAAGGTATGGGTTTCTGGAGGGGTAGCATGACTACAGACTGATATTTGATCTCTGGACCTCATAGCTTTAGCTGCCACTAACCAACATCAGTCTCTCCCCAAGGAATGCTATAGCATCTTTGAGCTATTATGATACAGACAGATTACAACCAAGCTAAGTTCTTCCATCCCTGTTTTAACAAGTACCTTCAAATGCTTCAATGATTATGTTGGGAGGAGGTGTAAATATTGCCATGTCACTGAATGAACAGTAGATGTATAAAAAGCAGTGACCATGCAGTGCTTCTTCAGCTGATGTTAACCTTGTCCAGGAGTTTCCAGGAGCTGGTTTAGTTCTCCCATCCTGCCTCATAACCTGGCTGTATTCAGATATAGTTACTGAAACATGCAAGATTGCACAAGCTGATGCACTGAAGTGAACTGTTGGCCTGCTTGTCTGTCAGTGGTCAATGCCTTTCTTTGACTGGCTTTATTACCGTGTGGTGCTGTCAAAAATTTGAGTTGGAGACCATCCTCAGTGGGACTGCAGAGCTGTCGAAATAATTGCCTGAATAATGTGTGGTCTGTTGTCCTGTTAAGTCTTAGGTTTCATTTTTATGTGGCTAACTCATCCAGCACACATCAAAGAGAGGTCTTGAACAACTGGCTACCCACAGTAGCCTGTCTGAGCTGTTTCTCTCCCAACCGTATAGTTGGTCCAATAATAGGTATTCCCAAACAAATCCTGATTCTCTTTGCAATTATCATATAATAGGAATTAAAAAGAAGTATTTAGCTACCAGAAATATGCCTTTTAGTAGGAGGTTTAAAATTTTTTTGCTTAATGCTTTCTTGAATTTGTGGATGGAGCAAGAGGTAGCAATCAAGTGGCTTAGCTAAAAAGAGGCACATGCTTGTTCCCTAGTACAGGTTCTGCAGTGTTTCTGGGTGGGAATAGAAATCTGGTGGCAGTACCCATTAAGACTGGACTAAATCAAACCTCAAGATCTTAACTCCTTCAAACTTAGAAATGGCAGGGTAAGCACACTCACTCCTAAATAAATAGCTTGCAGTTTAGGGTGGTGAGTTTTACATGTCCAAGAATTTGGGTTTGTCTAGACCAGAGAGCTGCTATATAATAAGGGAGGGTTTGTATTTGAAGGGTAATTCCATGCTAGCTTCCCTGTGGACACTCTTATTTTGCACTCAGCATGCCTTTCAACATTTCAGGCTAATCCATGGAGAGTAGATTAAGCTGAACCACAAAAGGCACTCATAGTGTGAAATAAGTGTGTCCATACAAATTGCTTCTTAGCTCAAAGTAAATGTATCCACAAGAAGATATTTTGTAGGTTGTTTTTTTTTTTGGGGGGGGGGGGAGGGGCAGGCAGTATTTTCCCATATAGACAAGCTCTCAGAACCCAGCCCTGTGACTAGACCTGTGTTGGCCCTGTGACTAGACCTGTGTTGGCAGACCCACATGCAATGTACTGATTTCACTGTGGTTTTCTGTCCAAGGAGAGGCAACTGAGGAATGAGGACCCCAACATGTAACCCATTTTCTAATGTGCTTTGCTTTAAATCTGAGATGTGTAAGGATTGCCAGATAGGTGCAGGCCTCTGCCGGAAATTCTGTACATTATCAATCAAAGGGCATTCCAGGCAACCATAAATCTATGGACATTGTTCTTAAATTTACATTTATATACATATATGTACATATGTACACGTGTATCTGTTTTAGGGCCTGATTTACTACTGTGTTTTTCCAATTATGACCTGACTGATCTCCAGGTATAACTTGATTGATTTCTATGGCGTTACATTGGCATAAAGCTGGTGTAACCCAGTGGTGGACTGGTCTCTATATCTGGGCACTCACTATATAAAGTGGCCCAGGCACAAATCCTCTTTCCCTCATCTGCCCATCACATACTCACATAAATAGGCCCTGATCCTACAGTCCTGAATGAGACAAAAGTCCCATCAATTTAAAATAAGTGGGATTTTTACCTGAGAAAGGACTGAATGTTTAAGTGCATTTTAGGCAGGTTTTACAGCTTTGAATTTTACAATGTATGTCCCACTCAGACCTCAAAGTCTCAGAAAATAATTCAAGTTACTGCAGCAAAATGTCTTCAAAAGTCCCCAAATCTGATATTCTATATCAGAACCAGAGAAAAAATGGAGAAGATCAAACAACAAACATATGAAGAAAGACACTTAAGTAATGGAAATTGCTGAGTAAAAATAGGAACAGTTTAAATTAGATGTCTGATTGTTGTTGGTGCCCAAAAGTTATAAATAATTCAGTTCACCAACCTAAAGAGTCTAAGGCTGCACTTCTATTCTGTGGTTCTGATTACTTGAACTTTTCCTTTATATTGTACATTGTTAATAAAAATCCCTTGATAAAACCAAAGCCATATATCTGTATGACAAAAATAGACTTCTTGGGTAAAAATTTCAAAAGTGGGTAAGTGCTTTAGGAGTCCAAGTGATATTTTCAAAAATAATTTAGGTACTCAGGAGCCTAAAACTCATTGTGACTCAGATTCCAAAGTGCCTAAGTTTCTTTTGAAAATAGAACTAAGTTGCTAACATGCTTTTGAAGTTTTTGCCCTTTCTTGACATACTGTAGACTCATCATCTTTGGCTGAGAATTTCTGAGTTGGTGGAAATATAACACAGTCATCTTAAAGGAAATACCTCATCACCAAGTTTATATTAAAAGGTTTTTCAATGCTAGATGAAATTTGCTATCATATCTTGTTGCTGCTCAGTGCCCTCAACATGTGAAACTCCTTCCTGTGTTGAAAGACATATGGTCTAGGCCTAGCTGTCACTGAAGGCATCCTTCGAGGCTTGAAGTTAGACTTGGGTGATGTACAGGCCTGCTTCCCTTCTACACAGGTGTGATTTTCACATCAGGCAATCAAAAACTTTTCAGATTTGGAGCTGACATGGAGAGAATTTTCCTTCTAAATCAAACTGGCCTCCTGCCTTTAAGTTCTAGCAAACCCTCTCATGTCAGGAACAGCTGACATGGGAGTTCTGTGAGAGTCTGTGAATACCAAGACTATCATTCTGATAGGCCTTTAATCTTCTTTATAATACTTTCTTCCTACTCACCTCATTGAGCACACCCACTTTCATTTAAAGTCACCATGGGATCTGATCCTTGATCCCATCAATCACTCTCCTGCCATGCCACATGTAGATGGCAGAAGCCATCTCATCCCAATCATGCATTTCTACTTGCTGGCTCTCCCTGCCTGGCAAGCTTAAACTCAGGTGCCTGCATGGGTCTGGTTCAAGCATTGGCCCCCAGATATGCCATACATTCAATTTAAGGCACCGTAAAAACCAGCCATAAGCATGGTCTACATTATATGTGGAACATCTTTATGGCTGATTTGCCATTGTATGGTGCCTTAAAGCGGGCGCATTTATGCTATGATTAACACATTAATCATGGCATAAATGTAATGTGTAGAGGGGCCCTAAGTAACTTCCTTCATTGCCATAAACAGTACACATTGGTGTCTATGGTTCTGGGTGGTAAACAGGATTTGTAAGCAAGTCAGAATTTTTTTTAGGTATAGTATCCACAGTTCAGGACTGACTGGACACAGAAGAAAGACATGGAGGCATCCTGTCTCTGAGTTTAGGTTACAAGGGATAAAGACAACACTGGTGACCATTTAGTAGCCAAATACCCTAGAGTGCAAATTCACAAATCATCCCAGTTCCACTGTGCTTCCCCACTATTCTTCAGCACTGCATATCAATAGCAAGTGTGAATGTGGTACGCAACACAGAAATATGGAATTTAATTGCTTTGCAACTCCTGAGTTAAGTATAAAAAAATAGAAAAACAATATTATGCTTTATCCTGCCATGTATTTTCCCTATATACAGTACATATGCCAGGTACATATCTACAACATATGGGCATAAATATTGTGTATGTGTGTCTGCACATAAACTCCACATGGAAACAAAGTTATTTCCTACCACTCTGCAGTGCTGTCTTACTAGAAAACAAAATATTGCTGCTCCTGAGAGAAAGAGACTAATAGCACAAGCTACTGGCAGATATAATAGAACAGTTTTCCAAACAACTCTGTCAATGCACATCAGTTCTGATCTGCAACAACTGTGTCTGACCTGAGGAGAGAATCTACAGCTTCCCCACCTGTTTCCACCCAGGGTTCCTCCTGAACAAGGCAGGCACCTGTGCTCAGTTTTGCAGTGACTTAGGGGTGGTTTAATGTATGGTAAATTTTAAATGAACTTGAACAAGAACTTGTGGAACAAGAAATCATCCACAGACTAGATTGTGTTAGGTATGGTCTAAATCAAGAATACAGATTTGTGTCTCATTACCCGGCTTAGTTTTTATAACCCCTCAGTGGGTTGACTCCTTTTTCTCTTACCTTGCCTCTCACAGCAGTGCCTTTTTCCTCCCTGCTTCCCTAATGTTCTAATCACTGCTTTCTATTTAGCAGCTTTGCATACTGCAGTCCCTTCACAGCCTCTGGAGTAAGCCTGCTTAGGAAAGCCTGCTTCCAAAAGCTTATTCTGTACATCTCTGATTTAGTTAGTCAATTAGGGTGCAAATCAACCCTGCTTTCCAATTTTACCCAAGCTGTCACCTAACCTTTTTCTTGAAATTAATTCTAGGTGCCTGAGTGGATATTTGAATTATGATTATAAAATACTATATTAGGTTGCATCTTGTATCCTATTTATGTCAAGAAGAATTCTGCTGTTGACCAGTGTCAGTGGAAGAGGATTCTTTGTTCTATTATTGTTGTGCCAGTCAAGTTATGACTAAGAAGGGAATTATATTATGATTCCTTTGTGTTTATTGGGGATGAACACACTGAATTAAAAAAAAAGAATAAAAAACCCGATCAGAACCACTACCTCTTTCTGGAACCAAATGTATACATAGAAAAGTGTGGACATGCATTTTTACTTTCAATACTGTCTAGGAATATACTGAAATAATCTCTGAAAAAAATCGATTTCACGGGACCTGATGCAAACCTTGCTGAAGTCAATGAGAAACTTTCCACTGCTGTCAGTGAAATTTGGATCAGGCTCTTGGATCTTTCTGGCTGGGACTGAAAGCAGCAGCACTGTAAATTTTGACCCAAGGCTTGTTCTCATCAGCTTTCCTGCTCAGTTCAACAAAGCCAAAAGGTCCGATAGTTCAGAGTTTGCAATCAAACTTTAATTTCCTTGTTTCAGATTAAACTCTTCACCTTGGAGATGAATCCATCTCTAGCTTTTATAGGCTGTTTGTGCTTCACACACATTTTCGACTCCCTGGCTTCCAGTGCTACCTGGCAACCTTCCAGAGCTGTCTCAGTTTTTCACCTCAAGACTTCCTCTGCTGCTTGGATGAGCCCTTTTCTGTCTGCAAGCTGCTTGGGACATGAAGGAGTTTTAAATTTGGGGAGCAGAAGATCTAACATTGGGACACTGTGCTAGTTTCTGTGCATGTGTCTTTGCCTCTTGAGGCCTTCTGTGAACGAACATGGAAGAAAGAGCTCAAATAATATATGTCTTTGTTTAGACTCTACAGTTGTTAGTTCCTCTCCAATTCACTCTTGGCACTTAGTTTGGCACTCAATTAAGGACAGATTATAGCAATTTTCTTCTAAGCTACTTTACTGGTGGAGCTCCAGGGACAAGCCAGGATCAGAGGTGCTGCAGCAGGGACAATGGGACAGTGATATAGAGTCATTCAGTGATGCTTGGGGCATATAGGATTTCCCCTGTCCACGAACACTCTTTTTCAGCAAGTGGTACATCACTTGATGTACAAATCAGCTAACAAGTCCTGACTACATTGTACCCAGAGCGAGGCAGGAAAACATTTACACTTTTTAATGACTCTCTGCTGAAAGGGTAAGGAACATTCAGTCAGAGGATTTTGTTTTTGTTCTTACAGACTAGATGGAATCATTTTGTCTATTCAAAGCAGCTTGTCAAAAGCTAGCTCTTTTCACTTGGGGGGACTGTGAACAGCAACTGAGAACTGGGACATCAAAAACTGTGCCTTGAAGAAATGCTTAAAAATATTCATTGAGCAACAGGACTAATTTGATCAGGGTGGATCCATTCTGTGGTTGTAGAGAGGGGATAGATGGTATATACAGGTGGGCTGGTATGAGTTAGGTATTTTGACACTCAAACAGCTTTAGCTTTAAGAAAGTGGCATATACAGTACATAGGATATAGAGTACATGGAATTTTGCCATGTAGTACAGTCACATATACACTGCCCCTGGTACACATGGACAGGAGAACCATCTCTTAGTTAACTCACTGAATTCACAGAACAACTTCACTATACAGTAACTGGAGATTCACTATAGCTAAACTGCAGTTTGCACATTGCAGTGCAACAAAACAATTCATTTGAATTGACACAATTCATTCTACTTCACTATGATTGGAGTATCATGATATTTGCATTCGCTGTGAGCAGGTTCTTTTGCAACTCCCTGGAACATAGGTTTGCTGTCTTAGAAATGATCCATGAAAGGCAATGTGTGAGAGTCTGGCAAACACTGGACCTCATTATTATCAAGCTTCCAGAAAGGGAATCCAAACACCCATTGATACATCAGCCTAAGACAAGTTTATCACATGAGCTATGTGGGAAGAGGAGCAAGAGGAACAGGGGCTCAATCCAGCAAGGTGCTGAATACTATCCAGCAAAGAACTTGAACACACGCTTACTTAAAGCTCTGAGTAGTTCTATTGAAGTAAATATAATTACTCACATGCTTCAGGACATGCACATGCTTAAGGGCTTTGCTAGATAAGGTCCAAGAGCTCAGCATTAGCTAGAATCAAGCCCCAGTTCCTTAACACTAGGATCACTGTCAAGTCAACCCATTCAGAATTACCTCTCAAGCTAGATACTAATTATGCCTGAGTCACAAAATCTAGATGTAAATTCAGGATTAGATTTCAAAGTCTTCCTAAACTTCAGATCTGGGGGTTTTCTTTGGCTCACAGCAGAACTGGAGACTAATCATAACATTTAGATCTGGCTTCAGGTTTGGATCTTGACCAAAGACCACATGAGTTGGAATTCAGAGCTCTAGTTTGAGCAAACGGAGAGTGTAGCAAAGGTTTTGATCCCTAGTTATGCATATTAGATTCCTTCCACCCTATGCTGGGCTCTCAGTGGAACTCTGAGTACTCCCTAAGGATCCTGTCCTGACTTTGGGAAGGTGGGTGAAGAACTGGCTTTTAGGCAAATGCCTCCCTTGGTGAGCCAGACTTTGACATTCCATAGAAATTAAGCAATGAGGAATAACTATTCACCTGTCCCTTCAGTGGCTCCCTGCCATACTGGCTGGCAACCTGGGTTACCCACTGAGAACAGGGCTTGGAGGGTCCTGGCTAGTTAGCCAGAGAAGTGAACCAAAGATCCAGAGTTATCATTTCTCCTCTTATGTAAAGAAATCTGGGTGTCCTACTCACACACACAGATACACACTGGTTCATATACACTTTGTAAAATGAAAGCTGCAAAGTAAACCATGTTAGGGCAGGACTATTTCTGTCCCTACAGCAGAAAAAAAGACGAGTCTGGAGTATACAGAACAGCAGAATCAACTTTTGCCTCTTTAAATCTCGCCAATATCTCTATTTTGAAAATACATCGGCCCATGCGAGCTGCCACGGATCACACTATGGGTTACCTTTGCCATGCTTTCATGTCGTTTTCTGGGCCATGAGAACTGGTAGTGAACTACACTAGGCCCATCTGTTCCTCCCTATGCCTACTCAATGTAAATACTTGTATCCAAGACCTTTGCTACCATGGTCCCACTAATACAGGTGAATTAAAGTTTTCTTCAAGCTTGCATTAATGAACATGACCTGTTTTTGAAAAATGGAAAAATTTCCCAAAAAAGCTTCAAATTCCCTAAAATTCCCCATTTTTTAATAATTGTATTTTTATTTTTAATGATGAATTTTGGTTTTCATGCATTGGTTTGGGACTTTCAATTATTGTTTGTTTCCCATTTCTTGCCTTATTTTTATTTCCCCACCCCCAGAAACAATTTTAATTAGCCAGCTGAGCCATATGATAGAACCTGATGGTAAAAACTGATCAACTGTTTTCAAAAATGGTTTAGTTGAAAAAGCTACTGGGAATTAAAAAGAAAGAGAGCAACTGGGCTGCTTAAAACAAAGCCCTCTTCAAAATGTTTGCAGGTTTTTTTAAATATATGTTTCCCCCAGTCCAGTGGAGAGTGAAATTAACAAAAGCTCACCTACGCAAAGTGGCATTTGAGTGTGAACACACTCATGTGGCAGCTGGCATTAGCTTGCTTGTATAATATGTCAAAACCAAACCAACCCACCTCCCCGCAAAAAAACAAACCAAAAAATAAACCCAAACCAAGCCACTGAGCAAGAATCAAAGATAAACAAAGCAATCCTACTTTCAGATGCCCCCAAGAGTCTTCATTTCTTTGGGCCAGAATAATATTCAACAACAACATGAAATTGCCTAGCAGAGAGGGCTTGGGGAAATGATTGACAGTCCCCCTCATTGCACTGTAGAAGAAGGATTTTTTTTTAACTGGATAAAATACTGTTTCTTCTCAACATTGTAGGATCTAGATGTCAACGCTTTCCAATTGACTCCTTCTCCCAGTTGTTTCTGTTTAGATGCCATGGATGTTTTCTATTGACTAGGGAGGAATGGTGGTGTGTGAACTACTATATGAAAGAGAAGAAGCAAAAACTATCCTTTAATTAGCAACAGGGTTGTTTCCCCACCCCCCCATTTTCTCTTCTTCCTACACAATTGTCAGTGGCTGCTGCATGAGAAAAAATATCTACACTTCTTCATGTGCTCATTCAGTAAGAACCTCTTGAGACCCCCCTCAGTTACTCCATTGCTATTTCTGCCAATGCCTTCCTCTGAGCCACGCTTCCCATGTTAAGACCTGCTGCAGTGAGAGGTGGTATCTTAGCTTCTCTAGCTGACATGCCTTCACTGACTGGTTTTATCTGTCAAATTAACTGTTCTGGGATCTATGACCTGCACAATGGGAAAGGCAGAGTAGAAAGAGGTGTGGTGAGGAAAGGAGGATCAGGAGAAAGACAAAAGAGAGAGAGAGAGAGTTCCAATTGTGGATTCACAACTATATCGTATAAGACTTGAGCTCATGGGAAATGGATTTTCACTCACTGCATCTGACCCATTCTCTTCCATCTGTACAGATCATTCTCCCAAATGGAAATAGGAGATGTTCGGTGAAACAGGGCAGTTTCCAATGACAAGGTGTGGGAAGGTCTTATTTGGCATACATGGACACAACAGGAAGTGCCTTCCCCCTTACAGAGACTTGTTCCCCTTTTCTCCTCCACAATGGCTTTTGCCCAGTTGTCTTTAATATCCAAAATGGAAACTAAAACAAATCACGGTCAAATAAATACCCAGGAAAAGCAACCACAAGAACTCCCCACCTCCCTTCCCCCAACGGGCCATCCCTTTGATCCAGAATCCCAAATTTTCCGACAATCCATTAAAATAAAAACACTGCACAAATCCAACAAAGGAGACTTGCTGTCTCAGAACCGGTGCCTTCCCTTGCACTTCTGTAGCTGCAGTGCCTCAGTCTTGGGCCACAAACACAGTATGGATGGTTTATAGGACAATCACATTGTAATGTTTTAAATTTTTCTTTAAAAAAAAGGGGAAAAAGAGATATACACACATGTATCACAGCATTTTCAAAAGGCCTCCTACTGCTTCTACCTTAGCAGTTCAGCCTCTGTGTTAAGCCTGGATGTAAGGCAGCTGGAAGATTAAAACAGCACTGTTGGAGCATCTGCTGAAGTGTCCTCATATTTGTTGTCGTTGTTGTTTTGATTTTTGTTTCGTTAATTTTTTTGTTTTCTTCTAAGTTTGGCAGGCAAAAAGAAAACGCTATTTTTTCCCCACGCATTCTGTCCATTTTGTCCTCTGTGTTTTAGGCAGAAAGAAAAACAATGATGGGGAAGGGTTTTTCTCTTTAAAAAAAAGGCGGGGGGGAGTTGACAATGGCCCCGAGGAGGTTACATTCTAGAGGTGACTCAGATGTTTGATTTGTCGCTTTGCTCGTTGTTTGCATTTTCCTTTCTGTTTGAGATTGACAGTTTTTGGTTGTTCCCCATGTCCAGAACAGTTTCAAGCTTCGGATCTCCCATACAACCCTCTTTTCCCCTCCCCCAGTAGCAGTAGATAGATGCAACAGTATGTTCACTTGACTGCTAAATTATGATGCTGAAGTTAAGAACTGGATGGAAGAGCCATGTTACAGAAAAGCTTTCCCATCTCTGTGAGAAAGAATGAAGCAACACACAGTCCTGTGGAGATGCAGGTGCCATGTTGGACTCAGCTCTACCTTGGCACTGGCATCAGTTTGAGATATATATAATTTTATATATATATGTATGTATATGTATACATATATATATATAGTTGTATGTTATTTATGTTTTAGCACACTGTCCCATTCTCCGGTCTGGATTTGGGGCAGTTGGTCCTGGGGACAGGTTGGACAGAAGGGGCCAGGGTGCAGAAGAAGCCAGAGATAAGAGTGAGGCCCAGGCCTCCCCAAGCACAGAACATTGACCAGCCATAGCCATGGCTGATGTCATCAGGAAGTCCATACAGGTAGCGGGGGTAGCGGGACAGCTCAAAGTTGATTCCAGCCACACACGTGCACAGTGAAATAATGCAGAAGGTTCCTGGAGAAGGAAAAGAAAGGGGGAAGAAGGGAGGAAAGAACAAAGAAAGGTTAGAAATATAAAAGTATTGCTCTCCAGTTGTGTGATAAAGAAACAGGACAATGAGGTAATGACTACAAATCTGACAGTGAAAGGAACTGACACATAAAGAGATGTGACCTAGCATTTTGGAGAGGATTGGGTCGCAGTAATCTCTGGATTTTAGTTTTGGTCCTGACTGATGCTGGTTGGGAGAAACTTTAATAGAACCATTTTCTGTCAGAATATGCCAGGGGTGGGCAAAATATGGCCCGTGGGCTGCATCCAGCCTGCCAGGCCATTCTATCTGGCCTGTAGGGTCCCTAAAAAATTTAGAAAATTAATATTTATCTGCTCCTGGCTGCCTGTCAATGATGACAGGAGACAGGGGGAGTAGGACCCAGGGGGAGCCAGCAGCAGGATGCAGCAGCCCAGCCCCATCCCACCCCCAGCCATTTCCTTGTCTTCCTGGCCCTGCACTGCTCCAGCACCACGTGGCTCCAAGCTGCATCATCGGACCACAGGAGCACAGGCCTGTGCTGGTACCCCAGGGTGTGTGTGTGTGCGTGTTTGTAGGGTGAGTGCACACCCTACCACACACATGCACTCACACCCCACCTCACACTGCCATACGTGCAGACTCCCACACTCCACATATCCACACACAAACCCACATGCTCCCTCACCCCACAAAGCCACACATCCACAGCCCCACAAACCTATACCCACTCCTCCCACAATATATGAGTACGAGAAACTTCATTTTAAATTTTTACATGCAATCACCTCTATGTACACTATACAAACACATGTAAACCAGGACAAAAATATTTTTTGAAATCAAATTAATTAATGTATTAGATGTTTGCTTTTTAGAATATAATTTGGTATTTTTCTGGTTCTGAGATGGCAAACCCCTTCCTGAAAGGAGTATTTCCGGGGGCAAGGAGGGAGACTTCTGGTGGCAAAGGTCAGAAGTTAGGGGGCGAGACTTCCAGTCACAAGATGGCAGCCAGGGGGTGAGGCACCTGTCAAGGAGTGGGGCTACTCATGTGGCCCTCAACAACTTGCCAAAACTTGTTAAGTGGCCCTCCATCTGAAATAATTGCCTGCCCCTGAAATATGCAGCTCCGTCAAAATGAAAAGACTTAAAAAAATTAGGTCAGTTTCACTGGAATCTTGTTTAGGAAGAGAAAATTAAGAGAAAAAGTTCTGATCATGTGAAAACTTTGTGTTTTGACATTTTAAAATGTTTGGATTTTTCATTTTTAAGTGACTTCATATTTCATTTTTTAACTTCACATTATATTGGGTAGTATAAAATAAAACATAATAAAAAGGAGAGCTTGAAATCATTTAGTTTTGGCTGACTGAAATATTTCAAATCAACTGAAATGACCTGCCCTTTAGAATTTTGTGTCAAAGAAATTTCAAAATGTTAACATTCCACTTCTGAACCAGACCACACTTTGAAATCCTTGTTGTACCAGAACTCCCATCCTCTGCCAGGCTCCAGCCCTGAACCTGATCTGTTTGCAATATCAGGGTAACCACTGACATTTACAACCTCAGGTTTCCATCTGCATAAAGGGAATAATAATACTTACTTGCTTCTGCATGACGCTGTGAAGATTGTGTGTGCATCCCTGGTGGGTGCTAAGTGTTATAGAAAGACACTAATCTCATTTCAGTTGAGCTTGATGCTTAGCCTACCTTGAACCTAATTTTGATATCTGACCGCAACTTTGCCAAAACTCTCTTGAAACTTCACAGGTACTGTGTAATCTATCTGTTTACAATATGTTCTTATAATAGATCACTACAGAATCTTAGCACCTCTCCCAAGAGATAATTACCAAAATCAGAGTAGAGCCAGTGATCTGTATTTCCTCCCTACTTCCTCCAAGGCACTGTCAGGGCTATGCTATTTTCATTACTGTGTTCCATTCTCTCTTCTCCTTACCCTTTTAATTATCTTCTCTTACTACTCCTTCTCTTCTCCACCTTCTACTTCTGTACCTCCTTTTCCTCCTCCCCTCGTCCTCATTGTCAGTTTTAACTGTCATTAAATGGAAGTGAATTTTGAACATTTGCAAGGCGTATGCAAAATTATGCTAGGGCACAATTCTTTTGGGATGTCACAGGTCAGCTAGACGTTTGGGAACAAAGGTACCAAAAAGCACTGCCGGCACAGAGGTGTAGGACTGTATTCCACCTTCCAATTATAGGAATATGATAATACCAACCTCCATAAAAATCCCATCAACATTACTGACCTTCGGCAAGTCACTGTCTCTCTCTACCTATTTCTCCTTCACTACGTCATTTGCCTTGTTAGACATCCCTAGGTGTGTCTATATACATGCTCTGGGGTGGGGAGCAGCTCCCAGAGAACTGCTCCAATTAAAACACAGCAGCATCGCATGTATTCAGCGTCCTACGTTTCAAAAGGGCCATGGGGGCACTTTAATTAAAGCTCATTCAACAAATTTTAGTTAAAGCACCCCTGCTGCTATTTTGAAATGCAAGGTGTCGAATACATGTGACACTGCAGCATACTGGAGCTTTCTAATTGGAACACACCAGCAGACTCAATTAACTAAGTCTAAGTAAAGTGTGTCAGAGCACGTGTATAGGCACCCTAAGTTGTTGTTTGAGGAATAGATCCTCTTACCATGTGTTTGTACTGTGCCTAGTCCAGTGTGGCCCCAGTCTCAGCTGGGGCTTCTAGTTACAGCAGCAGCAGCAGCTGCAGCAACATCTGGTTGTTTCAAAATTCTGGAAGTTTTCTCTCATCTTTGCATTTACTACAGGTACGTCCTTTATCTGTGTGACAGCAGTAAAGATATGCCGCATTCATCAGAGGTGGAAAAAACCCTTTTATTCAGAGGTTGAGGTAATAGGGGACCCCTTTTATAAGGAATAATCTTTCCTCTCTTTGCTTTCTACCCACATCTGAGTACTTACTGCCTTGCATTTCTAAACACTGTCCAAGTACTGCATATCAGTGTGTGCTCTGGGCTGTGTCAAACAAATGAAGTGGAGTGCTGTGAGCACAACACTGGATGCTTTCCTTTATCAGGAAGTACACAGAAGAAATTAAAATGAAAGGTGATCAATTGTTTCCTTTCCAGGTCCTTTGAGACTGCTTTTCATTTGCACCTTGACCCTTTACACCTCTTTGCATATTTAAAAGAGGCAAACATGGCCGGAGACCTTGGTGTAAGAAAGCATTGGTCTCTTTTGAGTTTGGACCCATAAAATTTAACCATGGGCATTTACATAAGTTACATTTTTCATGTGCTGTGTCCCCTGAAAGCTCTCTATAGCTATAACATAACAAATGCTCACAGCTGCAGAGCACTTTTAAAATGGCTTATTGCACAAAAACTTAGCTCTCATCTACTGAAGTATCAGACAGGGGTGCTCTAAGGCAGAATGCCTTAGGGAACCCATGCACAGGTTCCTTGCGAGGGTTAATTTTGGGTGTTTCCTAAGACCCCAGCGGGGGTAGCCGAGGGGACCATGTGCTGCAGGAGGGGCTCTGTCCCTCCTCCCTCCCCCTCCCATCCACTGCTGACAGCTGCCAGGTGAGGGGGTGGGGTACGGACAGGGCTGGGGGAGGCTGCTGAAGCAGCCCTGCCTACCAGCCTGGGCCAGTGCAGACAGGCTCCAAGCCTCCCCCTGCCACCTGACAGGTGAATGCCCATTGAATCTGTGTAAAGTGCCATGAGTTAGAGTGCCTCCTCAACAGGCTGCCTGCACTTGTGTAAGCACCCCCTGATGCCAGGAACCAGCAACCTTTCAGAGCTGTGGGCTGGAACAACGCAGGTCAGGCCTGAGGTGGGCCATGTTCCAACTCGGCTACAGCTGCCACTTCTCTCCACTCTCTAGCTGTGGTCTGGGTGCAGCTCCTAGCCATCTGACCCTGGTGCAGCTCCTCGCTGCTCAGCCTTGGTACAGGTGCAAGCTAAAAATCTCACCATCGACATGTTGCTGAAGCCCCTTTCCTGCAGGCCAATTCAGTGGCTTTGCAGGCCATATGTTGCCAACTCCTGCACTAAGATAAAGCTAGCTGCTGGAGGATTCACAGGCCTCTTGGAAGGAAGAAATGTTCAGAAACTGTAGCTGCTCTGACACTAAAAGAAAACCAACAAAGATCAAAGATCTTCAATATGCTTCTGCAGCAAAATACATTATTGTGTGGGTTCCTGCACATAATCCTGATCCCATGTATTTCTTCTGCAGAATAATGAAGCACCTTCTATGCACACATCAAACACTATATATCATCATGATATATATGGCTTCTCTCTAGAAAAGGCCCATGGCCACCTGCCAGCATACCAGAGCCAACTGCATACCAGAGCCACCTGCCAGCAAACATCTTTAGACGCTTGGTCGTTCAATATGCACTTCAGTCCGTGATAGAGGATGGTCCAGGCTTATTTGTGTCTGTATTGTGTAACGCCAACCTTGCTGTTGCCTGCAGGCCTATCAGATTCACTGCTGGTGTCGTTTTGACCTCTAGAAACACCTTACAAATGGTCAGGCGAATGGCTGGGGATTGATTTTTCGTATCAGTAGGTGCATATACATGTGTGCTTTGCTGTGGGGTGGACTAATTAGCTCCTCACTAAAGCATAACAGTCTACATGTGCCCTGGTAGTAGGGCGCAGTAAACTTATTATCTCCACCATAAGATAGTACTGTTGGGGACAGTAGTATCCTACAGAGGAGTAAATAACTGCACTGAAATGCATGTGTAGATGCTGACTACATATAGATGGCCCTGCCAGTTTCTTCACTGGCCTAAGCCACCACCCAGAGCCCAGGGCTGACCCTGGTGCTCCCTGCCAGCCTGGACCTGCTCCACCTCAGCTCAAAGTGCTGCTGTCCTGGGCACACATGTAGATGCTGCACCCAAGAGCAGTTAACTCTCGTGCAAACTGCCCCAGAGTTTATTGCTTCACCCTAATTGCACATGTAGATGCACCCAGAGAAAGCAAGAGAGAGATTCATACATGCTAGGGTTGGAAGGGACCTCAACAGACCATCAGGTCTGACCCCTGGCCTAGACAGGTAAGAGTGCAGGGGTCAGATGACTCCAGCCAGATGCCTATCCAGCCTTCTCTTAAAGACCCCCAAGGTAGGGGAGAGCACCACCTCCCTTGGAAACCCTTTCAGTTTGTGACCACTACCCCAAGAGGCACCCTGGTAAACAGAGCATCTCTGATCCCTTGCTGCATCCCCCCAATGAATTTGTAGGTGGCCACAAGATCACCTCTCAGCCTTCTCTTGCGGAGGCTGAAGCGGTCCAGGTCCCTCAGTCACTGGCCAGCTACCAATGTCAATCTTTTCCCCCCCTGCTCCCCCTCCCTCCTCTCAGTTTCTGCTCCCCTGAAAGACTGCCTTCCGAATCTCTGAATCTTTTTCTGAATCTTTTCTGAATTGATTCGAAGGTTTTCGTTTGGTCTCCCGATTTGAATTTGGTGATTCAGCCTCTGAATAGAGCCTAATCTTCTCCAAACTGAATCAGTGACCGAAGCTTCACACACCCCTACTGGCAACCTCTCAGTTTCAGTGACTTTGGAAACACTTTATAGTGAGGCCCCACAATGTGGCATCCTCTTTAGAGTAATTTCATGTCATTGCAAAATCAACAGCAGAAGATGTTTTAGGAGTAGAAGGCTTCCCTCTCAGAAGTCAGCAGGATGACTCCCTGCCTCTTGTCTCTGAAATCAAAGCACTTGTCTGATTTGAAATCTCAGCCCTCCTCCCAGTGGTGCTCTGCCAAATGGATTATCCTGGTAACATGAGATTGTGTGGGAAAGAATCCAATAGTCCCTGTGTGATGGGCCACTATAGCTTTTATATCATGAGATGAGAGAGAAGTCTAGCAGTGCTGCTGTGCTGTAAGTCAAGCTCAACGGGCTGTGGTTAGAAAATGGCTTGAGTGTCCTTTGCTAAAAAGAATGTGATCGTTTCAGCTCCATTAGAAACATAAGATTGTGAGGGGAGGTAGGAAGGGAACCTGTTGGCTAAATTGAAGCTGTGTTTGCTCAATACCAAAGGGAAGGAAGTAACTTCAGGCTTCATGTACTCCCTTTCTCCTATACTTTGTCTTGTGCACCATGAGTAAAAGCTGCTCCAGAGAAGGCCAGCTGCTTACTCTGTCTTGATAGGGTGCCCAGGCTGAATCTATGACTCTGATTTTGGCTGAGGCTGTCTACCACAAATAGTAATGAGATGAAAGTTACAAAGACGGAGAAGAGTGCCAATCTCAAATGTAGAACTACTTTAAGAAATGCTGATCCCATCCCCCAGCCTTGAGTCTGTATTTTAACCAAGCTGATAAATTAGGAGTAACACGCACAGCGATTTGCTCATGTTGTGTTCCCAGCCCTAGCTCTTCTCTACCTTTTTGGGGTGGTATCTCCTATAAATATTTATCTACCAGCATCCCCAGTATGATCTCACTATTTATGACTGTCAATTACACACATGACAAAATTCACCTCATACAAGCTAGGGAAACCTTCCTGTATGTTATGCAAATCCCACATATTGTTTGCATTCAGCTGGAAGAAGTAGGAAGCACCCCACGTCCTGTTAATCTGGCCTCTCCCCGTGAGAAGGACCGGGGCTGCTGATGCTGAGTGAAGGCTGTTAGCCTCTCACAGCTACATGGTGGGCTGAACAGAATGAGCTGGGGATTGCAATCCTAGACAGAGTGACATGATGGCCCTAGCACAAAATACCATCCTCCCAACTGGCACAACCGGTGGCAGTCAGCAGGAGGCTCAAGGTCTGAATGGGCACAGAGACTGAAGTGATCTTTCTAAGCTGAGGTTAGACATATCTGTGGGATGGTGTGAGAAAGCTTATCTACTCTTGCCCATACTACAGTCCTGCTGAACAGAAATTGCACTTCAGGGTCTCTGTAGTGGTTACATTTCATGAGCAGCTCACTGAAACCCATGCTGCCCCATAAAAAATGAAATCCTAAGGAATTTCACCAATGGGTCCTTGCAATCAGTCATGTACTTCCCTTCCACATTTGCTAATGAGCCAGTGTCCCAGGACAGCAGTGGCAATATAGACTTTTTATTTGTTTGTCAAAAACATTTTCTGCAGCTCTGGGATAATCAGAACTGAATACAGATGGGCTGAGGTTTAGCTTTCCTCCCCATGGAATTGGCAGGCAGAATATGAATGACAGGCAGTAATAACAATCCACGAGGGATGTGCTGGTATCTGAGCAGGGTTGGGGAGAGAAACACTGACTCCTCCAGTAGGGGATGGCAGAGCAACATACTAAATTCAATTTGTTGAGGACAGAGAAATCCAAACTGGGATATACTTTTTGTACATGAAACATCAATAAAGCCATAGCAATGGTTTATAATAAAGGAGATTCACATTCTGCTGCAAAACGCTTCAGTTAGGTGAGAGAACTAGTTTCAGGTAAGGTCATGTATACACCACAGAAACTGCTGTGTTGGAAATCTAATCACTACTCCTGATTAAATAGCTTCACTTCCTCTGATTTGATCTTGGAAATGGCTCTCCTGCTGATTTGAAGAGGTTAAACCCCTGTGACAAGTTAACTGTAACAACCTGACCATTATCTGGTGTACCTCCTGCTTGTTTCTTTTTATCCACTTATGGTCTCTTCTACTTAGATTATATGCTATTTAAGGCAGTGGCCCTCTTTTTGTTATAGACAATGACTAGCACAATGGGACTCTTCGTCTTAGTCATGGTCACTAGAAGCTTGTGTCTTGTAGCTAGTGACAGCACCTGGGATGCCCACCTTGGTATGTCTTCAGGCTGTTTAACCTGGCCAGAGCTGCAGAGAAGATCCTCAGCTGAGCTGTGAACATGGTAGTTGTGAAACCACCTTAGGAGTAGGCTGAGTTAGGTACCACCATTTTTAAGCATGATAGTATTAAACAGGGTGGTAGGGCTATGTCTTTATGCATTAAGCAGGATTGTAAGGCTATGTAGGTAGGAAGTGGGGTTTTTTTTAATTATCATTCTACAGTGCAGTTTCATAATCCAGACCCTGCACCAAAAAACCCCTATTCTTCTTCTTGGTGGCCAAGGAGGCTATGAATACTGATGGCATGAATCAGCAAGCTCAGAAACAGAAAGCTTTTAAGGCTTTGTTTACGCTAGAGAACTGTTTGCAAGGCAGTTGGTCATACTTGGCTGAACTAAGCACAAGAAATTTTCTTATGCTGATGAGGCTCAAGGGATTTTATGAAAGACTTGTAAGGTTGAAAGGGGCCTTAAAGATCATCTAGTCCAGTGGCCCAAACTCTGACAGATTGCACACCACCCATTTAAAATGTACAACCTTAAGTACCACCAGCAAATTTTTGACATGTAATTATAATAAATTTGTGAACACTGACAGTTGTCAGCGTACCACGGGTGGTACCCGCACCACAGATTGGGAACCAGTGATCTAGTCCAATTCATTGCATGGGGATAGGATTTGCTTTTCCTAAGCCATCTCAGATAGATGCCTGTTCAGCCTCTTCTTGAAAACCACCAAGGAAGAAAGTTTCACAGCCTCCTAAGGCAGCTTGTTTCATTGTGCTACTGCACAGATAGTTAGAAAGTTGTCCTGGGATTTACTCTACATCTGCTCTCTTGCATTTTAAACTCAGTAGCGTTTGCTCTGCTGCCTATAGTGAAGGAGATCTATGTTTCTAAATCTTCTTTCAGCCAGCCTAAAAACTACTATCATGTTCCCTCCTCAATCTCCTTTCTCTCCAAATGAAACATACCTAGTTTCTTTAATGGCTTGCACTTCAATCCCTTTATCGTCTTTGGAATCCTCTCCAGTTTCTCAACAGTCTCAATATGGTGCCCAAAACGGGAGGGAGCCTTCCAGCTAAGGTCTACCTACCACTGAGTAGAGTGTTACTATCACTACCTATATCTTATATACATTGGTAAATTAAGCAACCTAAATTGCATTTGCTTTTTTTAGTGATGGGATCATACTGCTAACTGCTGCTATTGAGTTTGTGACTGCCATAACCACTTTTCTGCAGCACTACTGCCATCCGTGTTACCCCCTGTTCTACATTTGTACATTTGGATTTTCTTTCTTTACTACCTTACCTTTGACTACGTAGAATTTCATTTGGTGGTTTCTGGCCCAGTTCTCAGATTAATAAAGGTCCTTTTGAATTTCAGTCCTATTTTCCAAAGGAATCACAATCCCTCCCAAAGAATCACAATCCCTTCCTGTTTTAGTTTGCCTGCAAATATGTTTCTTATAGTCTCTATCTCTGCATCCAAATCATTAATCTAAATGTTAAACAGCAATGAACCCAGTACAGACCCATGAAACCCAACCTGAGACCTCCTGCCAATCTGACATTGATCCACTAATAGGTATTCTCTGCTTGTGGTTATTTCACCAATTACATATCCACTTAATGGGAATTGCATCTAGCCCGCACTTCTCCAGCTTGCTTATGGCGTGTGGGACTATGTCAAAAGTCCAGGTGTACTATGTTGACCACACTCCCCTCATCCACCACACTAGTTATCCTGTCAAAGAAGGAAATGAAGTTGGTTTGGCATGGTTTCCCTCACACCAGTTCTGTCCTAAGTCATCTTGTTGCAATGCTATTTTAGTAGCCATGTATCCCATAATTGCTATCTTAGCTCCCAGTATTAGTAAACCTGGAAAAATGTTACAAGGGCACTAATGAGCAAAAACCACCAGCCTTTAAAAAAAACACTGCAAGTGAAGGTTTGCTTTCTTAAGTGCTTGCCTGCATTCTCATTACCAAGAAGCTGGTTTTATAGTCTCAGGTGTTTCTCTGAGAGCCAGTTTGGTTTTGTGGCCCCAGTCACGCCTCATTACTATGTACTGCACCCGCTGTGTAAGGCCTAAGCAGGCTATTCCTTTTCCACTCACTGGAAAATTATTACTTGTAAGCTGAGACCATCGGTAAAAATGAAAAGCCAAAATATTATTTAGCTTGGTTCTGTCACCTTAAAGGGAGAGCATCCATTAGACCAGTCTAGTTAATGTTAAAAAAAATTATTTAAAAACGGGTTCCAGTACTATACTTGCCTCTGAGACCCTCTCCCAATTTCTGTGGCTCTACAATCAGAATATTCTCCTGTTTTAAAAAACATCTCTTTTATGCCTGATTGAGAGATACACACAGCGCCTAACAGTGAAAACAACTCACTGACAGTAATATAAAAGGTACAAAATATACAAACTGAAAAAGCAGAGGGGATTTTTTTTCTGTGATCTCTTGCATTTAGAGAAATGTCAGGTGTTACTTGGAAAGTAAGAACTGAAACACAGAGGGACAAAATTTAAGATGATAGTGTCCCTTTAGCAACAGCTATTTTCAGTGAAATATGAGTTCTATTTTTAAGTGTTTTTTGTGGGTTTGCACCCAGTTGTTCTTAGTTGTAGTTATTTGTGGCTACTAATTCCTTTGGATGGCATGCTATTTGTTTACTTGTCATCATATGTTTTTTATTACAGAGCCGTATTTAAAAGTCCATATCACAAGAGACTCTCCATCATTTTCAGCATTTCTTTATCCTACTTGCTTTTATTGTTTTCAAGGGACAGGAAGCAAACAAACAAATTAAATGAGCCCAGCTTCTGGAACAGAGAATGTTCCATTAACTAGTTAAATTATATCACAATCATATGAAATTATTAAAGAATAAAAATAAATTCTCTCCTAGCTCAATGATGACAAACTCCTTTCTGAGGGAGCAGCTTTGCAGTAAACTCCTTCTGTGCATGGATTAAACGCCTCAGCAGCACACGGCTCTCAAGAGCATTTTATTGCTCTGTGCATACTTCCACAGAATATAAATTATTGTTTAATTATACACCGTCGCATCATCATCAGCTAACAGGCAGGTTGCAGAATAGCAAAAGGTTTACTTTAAATTTGCTTTTATAAAAAGACTCGGATGGAAGAAGCAGTCTGATTGGCTAGCGAAGACACCATGCCGTGTCATTATGAGACCATAAACCCACCTGGGTTGGAATTGAATACACTTTTTCACTTTTTTTAAAACTAAGAACCAAAGTAAACAGCAGGGAGCATAGTAATATTGTTATGGTGTCATATATCCACAGCCTGGGTGCTGCCTTCATTTGGCCTTTGGCCTCATGTTTAACAATGCACCAGAGGCATCCACAGCAAAACCCCATAACTGTGCATCCTTGTGTGTATTATTCCAGCAGCAGGGCCTGTGTGCTGATGTCTAACTGTACAAGCTGTAGTGGAGTATTGCACCAGAGAAGAGTGTATCCTGCATGATAACTGCATACCCTGCTGGGCCAGGGCCTCAGTCTCAGGAAAACAGGGTATTACATGGAGCTAGTGGTCACATTACACCAGGATGGGGGCTGGCCCTATATGTGTATTACTTGCTCCTGTGGCACAAACACAAAGAAGAGAGGAGGGGAGGTACTTCTGACCACAGAAGAGTAATTAGGGGTGCCAAGGGTTGTGGAGAGAGGTTCTTACTTGATTTGGGAACTACAAAAGTCCCCATGGTGTGGTCTGCCCACTCCAGTGGGGGTTGGGAGGCTGGCAGAGGGGTTGCAGGCACCCTGGTGGTACCAGTCACAACTCCCATATACCCTTTTTAAATATCCTGGACCCGCCCATGCATATGTACAATACCATAAATGTGTATTCTTCACAATCTTGTATTTTTGTGCACAAAGCAGGGACAACACTTTTGATAAGCTATGGCCCTACTGTATTCAAGAGATGGCAACTGAAAACACTAGGAGCTGCTCAAAGCCTGAGAGCAATTCATGGATTAAACAGCACTTTGATAACAGTGAGGAAGGTAATCACCTCACTCCAAGACAGTCCAACAGTAACACAATGACCTTTAGGCCAAAATGACATCCCACAGCCTTGCAACCACCTACTCACATGTGGCCAAAATATGGTTGCAGTAGGGAGCTAATTAGTATTCTACTGGTGTGCTGGCAATATATGTTGTGGTGGTTAGGGTCAGAATTAAACAACTCCTTGGTGGAATGACTGTGAATTAATTCCATCCCTGCTTGCCTGACTGCCCAGACTATTCAGAAAGGAAGATGGGAAGGAATTGTAGGCGGGTTTTATTTTGTTCTATGTAGTACTGAACCCAGTGACCAGTGACATATCTACTGGGAGGGGCAGTAGCCCCAGCTGTAGATTTAGAGGGAGATACCAGACTGGTGATGCCAGGGGCTGCTGCACCTGGACCGCCCTCCAGCTGCAGCAGCCAGAGCCCATCCCAACACTGCAGCAGCAGCAGCAGCGCTGAGTGAGGGAGGGGAGCCCTAGCCATAGCAGGTAATACCTCACTGCTGCTGCTCTCCAGCAACCATCCCTGCCACCCCATCCGCTCTGCCCAGTGTGCTGAAGTACCTCATTGTGCCTCTGCCAGTGACTACTTGAAACTATCCCATCATTGTTGCCTGATGCTATTTATTGCTTTTTTCCCCCCCAGTATCAGTCACGAGGCTGCCATTCCATTATATCTCAGAACTGCAATCTAACCAGGCTGCGTGATTGGTGCCACACTACATTCTTGGCAGGCACCTCCATTACAGACCTTGGTTTAATTTGATCGTTATCACAGAAAGGATTTGACTTGTCACAGAGCTGCATCCACAGCAGTAAAGGAACTTGCAGCACCTTTTCCATTTGATCTTAGCAGCCCCGTTAATTCTTTCCTGTGCCATGATGGATTTAACAGGACCATTCTAATCTGAAAAAGAGAGTCCTATCTGGAAGTCTAACTAGGTTTTCTTTTAAAGTGAATACCGAAATAGTGAAAGTGGTCATGCTGACAGCCTCAGAGGTGGAAGGCCTCTCTATATTTAAAGAAGAGAAGCAGCATGAACAGCTGCAGCGCAGGCTTCATCCATTCTGTCCTGCCAATGCACCTTTAACATACTCTAAGGAGACCACTTCTAGGGATGAGAAGGTAGAGTTATCCCCATGTCCATTCAATCTGTATTCTCTCTACTGTAGATGCCATCAAAGAAGCCATCTGATACCATGCGGGGTGGTGTTTGTTGTATGATTTGGACATCTGTCCATTAGGAACTGGACTGAGACCCACTGTCTCATTTCACACAGGCAACCAAACAGATGTCTGGTTATAATGACTTTCAGTCACTCCCTGATTTGGATTGAAGGAGAACTGGGAGCCCTTGATGCAAAAGGTTTGAATCCCTTTACCATTCTCCCAAGCCATCCAGTTAGAAATGTAATCGTTTTTGTGTCTATCCTGAGAGAGAACGTTTAATTGTCTTGTACATAAAGCCTAAAAAAGGCAAGGCAAACCCACAAAAATGGTATATTTCACACGAACAGAGCAGCAAACAGCAACACTCTGGCCTCTGCTGCCTATTAAAGGGCTGAGGGTGCTGAGCAGGGTTAGAAGAAATTCTTTCTTCATGGCATAGGGACTACATCTTTCACCTTTTCACGATCTCTTTCTAGCCCCATACAAGTACCTTATACAGGACTAACTTCCACGTGTCCACAGAGAAGAGCCAAGTCAAACTTTGTAAGGGAGTTGGGGGAGATAGGTCTGAGCCTTGTTTCAATCTCTGTATATCACAACAAGCCCTGTTACCCATACACATTCTGTACTCTTTCTCTCACCATATAGACTTGTTTTTACCTTGTCAGTTTTGCCAGCCATATACTGACTTCCATTACCCATGCACTGCCTTACCCCAGTTTGATAACAAGCATTTGAAAGGACTGGATAAATAATTCAGATAAATGCAAGTTCTGTTTGACCATCTTTCTCTGGCCTTGAAGTATGATGCCCTTGAAATTCAGATGCCAGCAGCAGATCAAAAAGTTGGTGACATTATCAAGGGGAAGGAACAACTATGGAATTTTAAAATATGATGTAGCTTGTTTCACAGTGTTGTGGATGGGAGAGTTCTTTGTGTTCCTATCTGAGTCTTTCCCGTTCCTTTGGTTTATGCCTCAATTCACTTCTTGTCAAATCCCCAGCAAAACTACTGTCCTCTCAACAGAAGGTAGCTACACAGGACTCTTTCCAGAACCAAAAGCTAGGCTCAAATTTTGAGCAGCTCGAAACATTATCTATTTTCTCATTCTCATTATCTATTTTCAACATGGGTATGTTGGTTCCGCATCTTTCCCAGTGCCTGCAGTATTTGAGATTGGAAAATTAGAAACCAATATTTTTTTTGGCCTCCTTTGAAAGCAAACAAACAAGCAAGGGTAGAATGAATAGAATCACAGTACCAGAAGGAACCTGTAGGATCATCAAGTCTGGTCCCTTGCCATGGGCAGGAAGTTATTCAGCTCAGATGAGCTCAACGAGGTGCCTGTCCAGCCTCATCTTGAACACCTCCAAGGAGTGTGTTTGCAACACCTCTGCCGGGAGTGTGTTCCTGATTCTGGTGACCCTTACAGAGAGAAAGTTCTTTCTTAGGTCCATCCTGAATTTACCCTCTATTACCTTATGCCTATTGGTCCTTGTCCTCCCCTGAGGTGCCTTCCTGAAGACTTGCTCCCCTAGATCCTGGTGTTCACCTCTGATGTACTTGTAGGTGGCTATCAAATCACCCCTCAGCCTTCCCTTACTCAGACTGAACAGGCCCAGTTCCCGGAGTCTCTCCTCATAGGGCCAACCCTCCATGCCCGTGACCATACAGGTGGCCCTTCCTTGTATCCTCTCACGCTTATCCATGTCCTTCTTGAAGTGCAGTGCCCAGAACTGGGCACAGATCTATAAGCCACACAGCAGCCAATGCACACTAGAGTTTTATTTGCTTTCCTGGCAACCTCATCACACTAATGGCTCATATTAATCTTCCGGTTGCTTGTGACCCCCAGGTCTCGTTCAGGTGCTGTGCCAGCCAGTGGACCACCACCCATTGTGTATTTGTGGTGAGGGATCTTCCTACCCAGGTGAAGGACCTTGTACTTCTCCCTGTTAAACCTCATCCAATCATGTTTCACCCATGATCCAGTCTATCAAGGTCACCCTGGATCCTGACCCTATCCTCCAGTACGTCCACATTTCCCCACAGCTTAGTATTGTCTGCATACTTAATCACTGAGCTCTCCGCTCCCTCATCCAAGTCATTAATGAATATATTAAAGAGCACGGATCCAAGCACCGATCCCTGGGAGACACCACTGGAGACAGCCCTCCAGGATGAGGCCATCCCATCAATTACCACCTTCTGGGAGCGGTCTGTAAGCCAATTGTCCACCCATCTCACTGTAGACTGGTCCAGGCCAGCACCCTCCAGTTTGTTTGAGAGAATCCCATGAGAAACAGAACCAAAGGCTTTACTGAAGTCTAAGTAAATCACGTCAACCTTGTGTCCCTTGTCCTGATGGTATGAAAATGACTTTTGGTGCAGAATTAGGATGAACTGACTTCTCCATGGAAAGTAGGGCAGGCTCAAACAAATACATCTATAGCCAACTGCAAAATGAAAAACAGTGCATTATCTAGCTAGACATACACGCTACTTAGTTATTGTGTCTTGTGCTCCAGTCTGTCAAATCTCTGTACCACAGAAAAGGCTTCATGCTTCTCCCAAGTGCCAGTGTTCTTTTGTGATCCAGTACAAAGTTGCCAGAACTGTTTGCATTGGTCTTTTTTCTCCAGGGTGTGAGTGCATGTCTGGGAGTGGCAGAGATGAGCCACAGGAAGAAAATATTTGAAGTCTGGCTTTTGAGTCAGCTGACAATGTTTCCATGGAGTTCAAATGCTAATAAATGGACACTGGATTCTGCTGCTACTGATCCATCTCTTCTGGTATAAAACATTAAGTCCCCCCACCGGCATTGGCCTAAAAAAACTGCTTTATTTCCTCTCTTCTCTCCCACCAGTTTCCAGGCAGACATAAACTCTTAGGTCCCCACTTTAAAGTGCTGGGTCTGTTATTGGCATAAAGGGTAGGCTACATTTCTGATATACTGTAGAAAAGCATTTAATGGAAACAGCATGTTTCTGTGAGAAAGAGAACACAGGCCCCCGCATGAGAACTGATCCTGCAGGAAGTGGAAAGAAATGTGTTATAATCCCTCTTGAGCAGCATGACTGGGAGGCTACCACACAGCATTTCAGTGGAGGATGCCCAGCAGCTTATAGAAAATACTGCAGTAAGATCAGGCAGTCATCATTCACATTCTGTTTTCAAAGAGGTTGCTGCTTCCCTTTTTAAAATGGGAGCCAATATTAATTAAAAGATGCAAGAAAAGTTTTAAATACAACAGTGAAGCTGGGTAGTGAAGCACTCAGAACTTAAGACTGAGCCACTGTTCTTGCATTGACACTAGAAACCTGAGGAAGGGTCTTAATGGAGGAGCATGGTACCTATGTAATCTTTTTGTTAG
This sequence comes from Crocodylus porosus, assembly GCF_001723895.1. Taxonomy (NCBI): domain Eukaryota; kingdom Metazoa; phylum Chordata; order Crocodylia; family Crocodylidae; genus Crocodylus; species Crocodylus porosus. The sequence goes on from NW_017728931.1 coordinate 41,274,019, forward strand.
GGTGAAAAAGATAAAATAGGTTCCCACTCAATAGCTACAAAGGACCAACTGGCCAACAAGCACTTCAAGGCCAGAAGCTGACTGAATATACTTTTCCATTCTTGTACACAAATGCATTTTAAACTAAAGTACGGATTAAAACAATCTTATAGTAAAATGTTAAAGGGGTACTGATCTTTTAAAACCATGGGAGGTAATTTTTGAGGCCAGCTACGCATTCCATGTGCTCAGGGAAGGCTGATGAAGGCTGGGAACCCCCCCATCCCCAAAGTAGTTTCATAGTTTCATAGTAGTTAGGGGTCAGAAGGGACCTAAATAGATAATTTAGTCTGACCCCCCCCCCCACTGGCCAGAGTACACGCTGGGATCACACAACCCCAGACAGGTGTTCATCCAACCTCTTTTTTAATTTACCCAAGGTAGGAGTGAGGACCACTTCCCTAGGAAGTTGGTTCCAGATCCTAGCCACCCTAGTCACTTAGAGAAGAATGTAATGTACTGTGATGTTGAATGTCTGTAAAGTTGTAACATGAACTACAATGCCCAGAAGACTTGAGGGGACTGGGAGAAGAAACTGTAGTATAAACTGCAACTCTCAGAAGCCTCCAGGGGACCAAAGGAATGAACAGCAACATGCACTACAACTCTTGAAAGGTGGCAGGAGGGAGGATGAAGTGGAAGGAGCAGCATCAGAGCACAGGTCATGCAGCAGAGACGGAGATGTGTGGCCAGAGAGTCAAAAGGAGCAGCAGAGCTAGGACTGTGAGCTGCAGCAGTATGCTCAAATGTGGAGCCAGGGAAGATGGCGATTAAGCATTTTATGGGACCAGCGACTGGTTTGGAGCCCTCTGGAGTTGTGGGAGGGTTTCATGTTCTCAGCTGTTAGTGTTTTCTACTGGTTACCTGTTCCTGGATGATTTCACCACACTGTCACTTTACTTACTGTTATCCACATCCAAAGTATAAGTACCTTAATGTTAATATTTATTTGCCTATGTTTGACTCCCTCCTTAGCCCATTGACTTGTGACCCTAATTCCCAGCACCCCCTATATAAAGTGGGAACTTTCCATGCCAGCTCTCTGTGCTAGTCCCTGGGGCTGCAGGGTTTGATACAGGAACATTGCATGTCTGAAAAGAAGAAGGTAGGGGGAAACCCAAGCCATTGTTCCTTTAAGAGCTCAGGACTATGATCCTTGTGGAGTGGGTAGGACAAGACCTCCTCTTTCCCTGGTGGCCCAGACATGCATTTGGGGTTAGGAGACTAACCTGGTAAGGATTACGGGAGTGTTTAGATAACTGGAGCATGACTCAGAAGAGGGTCCCAGGCCACTCTGAGAGAACAGCTGCTCAAGGGGAAGAACCCGGCCAGAACACAACCCATGAAAGAAAGTTGTCAAAGCTGTGAATTGGATGAATGGTTTATAGGCTTGGAGAGGCCAGGACAGGAGACACAGCAGGGCTGTGAAGGACTCCAAATAAAAGCATTTACAAGCTAAGAGGGATATAACCAGAAGGACAGCCCAGAGAAGGCTGGGAAAACTTCAGGCTTGAGGGTATAGCTTACAAGCTGGAAATGCCAAGATCTGAGGTGCACAGCCTAAGAAGGAGGGTTGTAAAACCCTGAATCTAAAAGTGGAAGTCTTTTGAGGAGCAGCTAGTTACTTTGAAGGAATTAAACCTCCAGAGAAGGGAGAACATTGGATTAAAGGCTTGAGGGGCATGTAACTATTCCTGGAGCTCAAAGAGCTGTCCCAAGATATGAGGGTAACCTGCCACAAGTATCCCAGTCAGGTCACCAGGAACCTTTTTGTCTTTTCTAACTATAGTTTAAACTGCAGGACACTTTCTAAGGAAACCATGACTTTTGGTAATCTTAAACAGCTTCAGCCAGTCCAGGAACTTAAATCAATTCAAGCTGCCTGTGTCCTTTTACGGTCTTAGATTATTTTTAAAATTTAAAATATGAACTAAGAAAAAAAAATCAAAATTAATGGGGCCAAATAAAAGGGCAGGAGGAGGTTATAGGTAAGATCAAACTGATGCCTGTTACACAGGCCTTTCAAAATGGTTATGACCCATGCAAATACGAAGTGATGTTCCACCTCCCTCTTGTAGCCTATAGAAGTTAGGGATGTGACCTTCCAAGGATGTCATTACACAAACACTTTTTAAGCTCTAAATATATGCAAGCCATCTCATAGCATGCTGAACACTTGGAATAAGCCTGCCTAGTCTGCAGTTTTCTGATACTCCCATCTTTCTCAAACTAAGCTAAGGAAAGGCACCCTTCTCAGTGAAGATTGTAGTTATGCCAGACTTCAATTTTCTGATTCCAGATGTATTTCTGTTTTAAACGATACAGCTCTGTATGCATTATCTGTCATTCCTCAGCAATGGATTAAAAGATTTTGTATAAACTTTCCTAAATTTTATATATATATATATATATATTTCAATATGTCCACAACTTTGTCCTTTGGCCATCCAATGTCCTAATGAAAAGCAATTTAACCTTATAGCAATTACTGATTTGTCCACTATAAAAATGTAAAGAGAATTAATATGGGTCAAGACCACAACAAACACAAAAAATTGCTGAAGAATAGAAATCCCTACCAGCCTATTACCCCTTATACTCTACAGGTGAACTTTACCAAGTTTTATCTCATCTCTTTTTTTCTCTTTCCTTCTTCTTGGCAACTGTTATCAAGGTACTTTATATCTTCCTAGGAGATTTCAATCAGAGAGCTTTGCCACAGGCTGCTACACTAAATCATTACATTTTTGTTTGTTAAATTATTCAGCAGTAAAATGATTATTTTTGTTGAGATGGGAGCCCCACAGTCAAGTGGAATAAAGGCTCTATCATATGCACCATCATATGCTACTTTCAAAGTAAGTTAAATTCCAAACACAAATGACTTGACAGCTGGTAACAGTCCAGGCTGCATACATACAGACACTGTGGCTGGCATCTAATTGCATGTATGCACAGCACAGAGAAAATATAATCCATAACCTTTGTCGCTTTAAAGGCAAGCCTCTATCTGTGAGTTAAAGGAGGACACACATGTGCAAGGTGAAAAAATAGAACAGATATACACAAGACAGTCCTGATATATAACCCACCAAAACTGACAAGCGGTGGTGCACTCTCCCTCCTGTATATGATCCAGTTTATTCTGAAGGTCCTATTTTCAATGTGATTTACTTCCCTCAGGGTCATCCTGATCAGTGAGCTCTCAAAAGCAACGCTGAATTTTTAGAAGTTGGTTGGCACTGATATACATATACAGAAAAAGAGTATTACATAAATCAGTACTGTATGTTCGCCCCGAAGCCTTGCAAAGGAAAACCAAATATGCACATGTTTTGGACAAGAGCAAGCTATTCTGTTTTGAAGTGGTTGGTCACTTAATCCCTTTATCTGACTGGGATTCTAATCAAACAATTTGTTGAAGGGATTTACTAACCCCCAAATTTACGGAAGTCATAAAACCTGTAAAACAAATTATTTTGAAGAGCATAAGGAACAAGAGAAGCTTCTGAAGAGTTGTTTTTCCCCCAGATCAGAATATAGAAGCAGATGTGAGCAGCATCTCATACATTATAAGTGGTTGTTTTTTTCTTTAATAAACATCCCTGCTTTGCATATCTAGAATAAAACACAGAATTGTGGTGGCAACCTGCATACTGGTCTTTAACTTTCTTTTCCTTCACACATCCTCCTTCTCTGCTTATCTCCACTGTAACAGCAACCATTGCAGAGAGTGGTTATTGACCTCTGGTACGTGAAAAGGATATAAAGCTTTTGTAGCCCTGACCCATGTCATGTGAATAGGCCAGGCAGGAAAAAAAAATCAGTCTCATAACAGCTCTCTGATGTAGTATCAGAAGGAAACTAAATTTATGGCGAAAATGGAAGCAGTGAAACCAGACTCCTTCTAACTAACAGATCACTGGAAGAAGCGGTCCAATCATTCCTAAGTTTTTCTGGAAGCAAGTGCTAGTATAGAAAAATCAAACTGAAAGCAATCCATTACAGAGCTACATGTGGCAGACAAACAACCACAGAAGGACTATAGTACCTTCTAAAACATGGAAGAAGTGGCTTCAAACTCCTAGTTAAGGTCACTTAAGCATATCCAGAACCCTATATTTCAGACAGGACTGTCATTTGGCAAAGACAAGAAATTTGCTGCCAGTTGAGACTGCAGATCATCTTATTGACACTTATAATAAAACTGAATCACATGACTATGGAACCTTTGAGTAGTTGGGATAATTTGCCAATAGATTAATTAGAAACTCAGTTATTGGTGGTAAAATGTATACCTGGTTCAAAGCAAGCTTATGAAAAGAAGTAGATTTTGCAAAGAATATGGAATAATTGCAAGGCTAGTGGCATCTCTGTTTCTCCGTTGAAAGTGTTAGCAAGCAGTAGAAAAACAGAACTGCATCTAATTTTAAGGGCAAGGTATAGGACAGAATAAAAGGATAAACACATGGTAGAGACCAGATGTGTTTGGATAAAACGTGGAGATAACAGGCCTACTACAAGAGATACTGTGTTACGGATGCAATAAAAAGACTTTTGCAGAAGTGTGGTATTCTCCATCCAAATTATACAGGTAGAAAAGCAAAAAGCATTAATCTGCATCTGAAGGACAAAGCCACAATGATGACGATATAAGATGTTTTGTTGGATCTCTTAATTCATTTAAAGAAAAGCTCTGCAGCCTATGGCTTTTGACCCTGGAAACAGATGAACAAAAAGCTCCTTTCAAAATAGAGTGCAATGAAATCAGAACCTGCATAAAAATGAGCAAGTTGTCTTGTGTGAAAATAATAAACCAAGCTTATTTTATATTGTAAGCACAAAGTTAGCTGTATTTGCATATCTATGTAAGGGCTGCCACCCAGTTGAGTCTGAAACACTGAAAGAGGAAAGCTCTTGAATGACTGGGTAAGCTGTACATGCTGATGATCAAATGAATTTCTAAGTTGTCTACTGGCCAGAATACAAGGTATTCTAACATATCTTAATGAGATGCTGAAGGTAATGGGATAAAAGTAAGAGTTCAACCTGCTATAGATCTCAGGGCTCCAACAAACTGTATAGCATCACATTAGTGCTGAAACATAAAGTAAAAGTGGAACCTGACCTGATGGTTACATGCGATGACATTGAGTGAACAGATGACAACTAAGTGAATTATCAGGATGGCCAGTCTAATAAAACCAAACAACTTAAGAACACAGATAGATCTGAGTACAGCCACTTGACATGAGCACTACCTCCTGAGAACTCTGAAGATGTCATGTCAAAGTCAACATATTAAGTGTAAAACACTACACCTCCAAAGCACTCCAACTTATCATGGCAGATATATGGTAAACAATTTCCTTGTAGGGTAGTCTCAGTATCTGATGGGTATGAAAACACCAAGTTTGCCAGTGACTTTGATAGACCATGATTTCACCCACCACCCACCCAGATCTTTGAGGTCTGCATGGAATGGAAGTAACTATTGCCAACCTTTGAACAAGGGTAAAAATAACGAGTGCCAGAACAAGACACGACAAAATGTTCTTCAGAATAACAAGAAAAGATTCTCAAGTTGAGCAGGAGGAGATGCCCGAATGGACTGAGTTAATTCAGTTATAAAAGACACATACTGAGTAACCAAAGATTTCAATTATAGGCAAGGAAGGTGGAGGTAATTCTGCAATATTAAAATTTAGAGAACAAGGAGTATCACATAGATTCATGAGGATATTAAAATATTGATGCAAATTCATGCTTAATATTACAAGTATGTAATCTCAGAATCTTGGCTGAGGATGTTGTGGAATGGCATAGAATGATGAATGGGAGAAAAAACTTTGAAAATGTTTAAAAAGTCATCAGAGAAGCAGCAGAACTGATATGCTTATTAACAAAGAGCCAAAGATCTCAGTCAATGAAAATTCATGTGGCTTGAGCTATCTGCAAAGTTATCACCTTATGTCATGTACTTTCATAACACTGAAAACACAACAGGATTGCACTCAGATTGGAAAGGAAATGCTGGCAAGGTGTGTGTGTGTGTTTTGAGGAAAATATTTTAGTAATATGATCATGGGCAGATATCAGATGAAGCAGATACAATTGGAAGCCACATGACACAAACCGTCTCCATCTAAGCTTCAGAAAATGTTAATGCAATTGCAAAAGTATTGAACTTGAGGACAAGTCTGGAGCTTCTAATGGCATGCAGGCTTTGAAGAATACTTATACGAAGATAAAGCAAGAAACCGCAAGAAGAGGAGCTTGAAATAAATATAATTTATGTGCTACCCATTTCCAGAATGGTGAGATTTTATTTCAGATGAGAAGCACAAAATGACCACCTTTTGCAAAACTTGAGGGTTGGATTCTAGTAAATGGAAAACCCTTGCAGCTCCGATGTTATAAAGTTAATGACACTACGAGGATGACATTTCTGTGTGTGATGTAATTCTGTCCAAAGGACACTATCTCATAGTACCACCAACTAAGATGTGGTCATATCCATTTGGGAATTTTGAAGTGCAAGAAAAGAGGTTAAATATCCTTCTATGGTTAGACAAATGCTATCATCAAATATAGGGTATCCAAGTAAGAACCAAAATAAATACAAAAAGCCAAATGTAAAATAATCCCAGCAACCACAAGTTATTCATTATTCCTGTTCTGACAGATATATTTGAACTAAGCAGGAAAAATGAATTATTAAAGGATTTTTTAAACTTGTAGCAAAACACATTGAATAACAATGTAATAACACATTGTAGATCATGGCTGCTTGCCATGGGAATCCAGATGAGCTAATAACAGATAATGGCCCACAATTCACAAATGACTTATTTTGGTGATTTTCCTAATTTGTTAGATCAAGGACACTCTCATGGACTGGCAAAAAGAAATCAGTAAAAAACAGAGAATTTGCTAGATTCATGGGATCCAGATGTAGCATTGTCTGTTTAGCACACACATGCATTATGCTTCATGAAGATCATAAGTTTAGAGAGAAATATGGTCAAAAGGAAAACATCCCTAGACATTGAACAATCATCTTCACCAAAAATATTTAACCCAGAAGCAGTTAAAGGGCTATTTCCTTACAAATTAAAACAACACATGCCCTTAGGATGCCCAAAGTAAAACCCCATTATGGGCAGAAAATTTTCAATTTCTAATAGATCGGGGTGGGCTATTATTTCGGGCGGAGGGCCGATTACTGAGTTTTGGCAAGCCATTGAGGGCCACATGACAGGCAGCCAGGGCAGATAAATATTAATTTTCTACATTTTTTAGGGGTCCCATGGGCCAGATAGAATGGTCTGGCAGGCCACATCCAGCCCCTGGGCCACATTTTGCCCACCCCTGTAATAGATAATAGATGCTAGACTACCAAAGAATCCTTTCTTTGGCTTCAAGGGTCGTAGGTTATAATCACCCCCAAGGGTCACTTCTGAAGTAGGAATGGAAGATAGCCAAACAGAACTGCAGTGAACACTGGTGCTCTGATTTTTAAGCACAATCAAAATATTCGTAGAACTAATAGCTTCCTGTCTGTCAATGGAAAACTACCAGGAATAGACTCAAAGGAAACAATTCACTTCAGTGGTTAACATGGGCAGATCTAGGATTTGAAAAAGGGGGTGCAGATAATGTGATGCCTTATCACAACACATATTTTTCTCCAGTTATAAAGGAACTAGAAGCTTTACTAATAAATTAAGAGCCCAGGGCTAAATACTTCTGTTTAAGACTGAAGCAAAAACAAATATAACCTTCTTTATTGGAATGTGCATTAATTTGCTATATCATATATTATGTATAAAACCTCAACAAAATAGGCAAAAATAATCAAAAGGTGTTGTTCCACTAGTCCTGTAGTTATCAGAATTAAATTTACATCTCTTTTTTTCAGATTCATAAAGCAAAGTCTAGCCTTCTTGAGCATCTTGACAGTGCATCACTGAAAGTTATTTCCACATCTGAGTTAATGTTTTTAGCTAGATTTTATTACAAGTCTTTGGGACTATGAAACAGAAGCTACATTACCAGGAGCAGCTAACAGACAGCAGAAACACAGAAGAAAAGATAGCTTGATTAGTGGAACATCAAAACCATTAAAAAGGAGAAAGGGTCATTAACACCTGTAGATTGCAGAGTTTAGAAGGAATTGGGTCGATCAGGGGTTCTCAAATTGTGGTAAGAGGACCCCTGGGGGTATGCAACACATCTCTGGCGGGGTATGCAGGAGAAATTGTATAATGGAGGATTTAATTTTCATTCTAATACTAATAATTGGCATTTAAGAGGTTAAAATATAAAACGTATACTGGTAAGGGTACGTGGGCAGCTGGTAAATCTGGAAGGGAGTACACAATAAGAAAAAGTTTGGGAATCTCTGAGATAGATTATAATGAGCCGTGAAGTCAACTGACTTCTTGCTATGAAAGCAACGGACTCCCTCAACACTGCCTGATTAGAGATGCAACTGCACCACTGCACCCCCCTGGCTTCACGCCTTGTGGTTAAAAGGCCTCCACCAAATGAGTTAGTATGAGAACATAAAGTGACCCCAAGGTTAGGAAATCATTCAGGTGGTAGTTATTTACACATGTCTAATCCCCTGACTTCCCGCCTAGACGTCTCTCTTCATGTCTTTTACTAATTTGGCAGTTTGCCTGAGGTAGGAACTTTAAGCTGCTGTTTCGTGTGTTTCTGTCATTAAAAAAAATCAGGGAAGATGTGATAGTAGCTGGTAGAGTGTGTGGTACAGAGCATACCACATGAAAGGCGTACAACCTTTTGTAAGTATGACCCATGTCATGACTAAGCTGGAAAGAAGTTTCTTACAGATGTATCTCTATTAATAACAAATATCATATATCCTGACAGAATATGGGCAGTAAAATAAAAATAGTTAGCATGTCTTATTTCAGATCTGTCTACCTTCATTTTCCAGCCACTGGATCTTGCATATTGTTTTGTCTGTTCAATTAAAGATCTCCATAGTATCAGATATCTTCTCCATGGCCACGTCTAGATGAGACACGGGCTGTGCAGTCGTTACTGCACAGTCATTTAGTACTTGTATAAACAGTGACCAGAGTTACTGTGCAGTAGTGCTGACAAACAGCTTTTTCATAATACTGACAGCGCAGTGGCTTGAGACTACTGCGTAGTAGCGCCACGTCACGCTTCCTGCCACGTGACACTACTATCAGTGTCTTGTGTAGATGTGGCCCTTGTGTAGATATTTCTAGACAAATCAATATAGCCATTAACCTTCTCTTCAACTAGTGAAATCAAATGAGAATCTTAAATCTTTCATTTTCGAGGCACATATTCCAGCCCTCCACTCATTCTTGTGGCTCTTCTCTGAATCTTCTTCACTCGTACAACTTCCTCTTAAAAATGAAGATACCAGAACTAGAAGCACTATTTTAGTCATGGTCTGCATGCAGAGATAACATCACCTGCTTCCTCCTACTCAATACTCCCATTTATATAGCTAAGGATAGTGTTAGCACTTTTAAACAGAGCAGTGCACTAGAAGACCACGGTGAGTCAGTTACTCACCATGACCCTTCAGCCCTTTTCAGTCACTGCTTCCCAAAATACAGCCCCTCATCCTGTGAACATGACTTGCAGTCTTTGCTTCTGGAGGCATGACCTTGCATTTAGCTATATAAAATCCATTTTGTTTGCCAAGAGATTCAGATCACTCTGCTCTGTATAACTGACCTGTCCCCATCATTATTCACCTGTCCACCAATCTTTGTGACACTTGCAAACTTCATTAGCATTCTTTCAGGTCAGTGATAAAATTAAGTAGCATTGAATTAAGGGTTAATCCATATTCAGACCCACCAGAAATGCCCCCATACTATAGTGATTCTCCATGAACAACTCTTGTGTTGAATTCTATGTGTTAGCCAGCATTTAAATCGATGCAGCTTTGTCCGGTACTGACTTTAAGTAGTGCTTTTAAACATCAGGATGTCAGGTGGCACTAAGTCAAACATCTTCCAGACATCTAAACATCCTACATCAACACAGTTATTGAGAAAGCTTGTAATTGCATAAAAGTATCACATTAATTTGACAGACCTATTATCCGTACATCTGTAAGTACTGAATATGTGTAGTAAGCACTCCACACAAAGGTTAACATGTGTTTGCATATGGTGTTAGCTGAATGCAGGATGTGTTGATGGGCTCTGACAGAGGTAATGTTGTTGGTCTCACTACACCAGAGAAAAGTATCAGTTATATGAGTTACTCCTAGCTTACCATTGCTAAAGCATTTACCGATGGTAGAACTGCACATATCTCTCTATACTCCGTAGTCCTGCCTGCATCACAATACGATGTACATGAACAAGCATGCAAATCGTCATGTTTGTGAAACTGAAATTGTTACCTGGTTTTGGGGGGGGGGGATTGGGGGGGGACCCACTAGGAGAAAAAAGGGCTACATTTGGCAAATTGAACTGTTCAATGTGAATCATTCACCTTACTCTTCATATAAGGCTAAACTGTAATCTAATTTAAAGTAGGAGTGTACTGATGAAACTTTTTGATGACACAAAGTTAGGATTCATCTGCAGTACAGAACAGTACTGGAATATTGCACAGGAAGACCTAGATGAGCTGGAGAACTGAGATAACAGCCATGGGTGACAATGCAATAGTACAAAGTGCAAGGTCATGTACTTAGGAACTAATCACAAGAATTTCCACTGTAAACTAGGGACACATTGGCAGGAAACAACAGAGGAAAAGAAGGAAAAGAAAGACATGGGTATATTAAAAATGATCACAGGACCAGGGTGATGTGGCCATGAAAAAGGCAAAAGCAATTCTAGGACATACTATATTAGATAAAATATTTCCAATAGAAATATTCATACCACTGAATAAATGCAGAGTAGTATGGTTCCAGTACAGTCCCTCACTAGAAGGAGTGAGAGGAAATAACTTGACTGGTTTTAAAAGAGAACATACTAAGGTTGTGGAATGGATTATGGTAGCTGGTTGCCTGGGACTGGCCTTGACCCCAGAGATCCCCAAAAATCAAACCATGAAACCAAACACAAGGTTTTGAGAGACAAAATATTTTTCTGTACAAGCCAGCATTCTTACCTCCCATGAGGAAGAGAAGCCCCGCCACATACTGCATAAGGCCTCGATCCCAGCAGCATCCCAGCACCCCTATAATCCATCCGAAGAGGATGATGGCCACAGCCATGCCCATGAAGCCAGCTGTCATCCTGCGCAGGTCTGCAAAAGGAAAGAGAGTATAACAGCATACTCATGAACTGTGGCAAATTGTTATCATCAGAGCTTCATTAGAACCTGAAAAGCAAAATAACCTCCTCTTGTGCAGAGCTGTCAGTGGTCAGCACAGGAGGGTTTATGTCAAGATGGTAAAGGAAGGATGATCCATTACTTAGGATGCTAAGCTGGGGCTTCAGAGACCAGTGTTCATTTCTCTGATCTGCAACAGACTGCCTTGGGCATTCACATAATCTCTCCAGGCCTCAGTTCTCCATCTATAAATTGGGCCGATCAAACTCCCCTACTTCCTAGGGGCAGAGTGATTGTTCAGCCTTCAAACACTGTGTGTTGGGGTCATATAAATAGACTGGATCAGAGCACAGAGAAGAGTCTTTTTCTTCCTTGCCTCAGGCTGGGGGTGTGAATATTTCAAATGAGTTGTTTTGTTTTGTTTTGGTTTTTTTTGGGGGGGGCTGGTGCTTTCATCAGATCTGACAAGCAGCAGCAGAGCTGAGGGCTGGTAGAGGGCTGGGAATAAAACAGCTAGGTGTACTGTAGGTCAGGCATGCGGGGCACCAGCACAATGGTGTGTAATGCCTTGTGTCTGGCTTGTTTGCGCCAGAAAATGACACATTTATGAGCATGTTTTCAAAACACAAAAAAACCTCTATATCAAATTTTCCTGTGTCCCATGTCAGGGGGCGCATCCACATGTGATGCTATGTCGCTGTAGCAACATGCTATGGCAATGTAGCATCGGCGGGCACAAACCGTGATGCCACGGCTACGTCACGGTAGCAACATACTCCCTCAGTATAGCATGTTGCTACGGTGATGTAGTGACTAAAAAACCCGTGCGCCACCAGCATGGCGCAGTATAGTATAGTATACATATAGTAAATGATGACACAGTAACAACGGCACTGTAGGGGCACGTGCAGACGTGCCCAGTGTTCCCCTAACGGGGAGGGACTGTGGCACTAACATTGCCCACCTGTACACAGGAGAAAATAAAACATTTTTACAGGGATTTCCTGCATGAAATGTGAAGCTGGAGAGTCTACACGGTGACTAAAAAAGCACAGGATGCTACCACTAAGCAGGACCTTGACACCCTCCCGATGAGGTAGCAGAGTGCAGGGCACTCAAAGGAACAAGCAGCTCATTCAGCTACATCCAAGCACGCACGCAAAGTGTAAGCACCACCAAGCAAAACTACGCAGATAGGAAAAATGCCAGTTGAGCCAGCTCCTCAAACATGCTCCCACCCACTGGAAGCAAATTTTATTTGCATTGGATATTTTCCCCTTCTTTTAAATAACAGAATGCGCATGGGGGAAGATGAGGAGAAGAGGGGGATTTGTACACAATGAATCAGCCATTGGTCTCTATGGCAGCATTTTTCCTTGGCTTAAGTAATGGAAAATGTGGCCCAACAGCAGTGCGAACAAACTTTTTTTCTTTTTGCCCTTTTGCACTGATGGATTAAAAAGATATCCAATGCCCTGAGCCTGTGCTTGAAGGCCCTCCTGAGATTTGACAGTTTTGGTTTTCACATGCCTGCCTAGCCTGTAACACTTGTGCAAGGTAGAGAATGCAAACCTTCCTGTACCTATAGTATTATCCCCATCCAACATGTCCCCATCCAACATGTCCTTGTCCCTTTTTCTGTTTTGCTTTGTAAACAGGACAACAGTCCCTTAGCTCTGGGGCAGAAGGATTATTGGTAAGCCCCGCTCTTACAGAAAGCAGGTCTTAAACTCCCTCTTTGTATATTACTCAGAGGAAGTGTTTCCTGGTTGCCCAACCGAAAAACAAAAGTGAAGAGAGAATCCAAAGGATTTAAATATATCCACAGCATGTCTGGTGCAGAAAAAAAATTGGTACTTCCTAAAAGCCCTGTCATGGTACCTTCTTTTCTGGGATTTTTCAGAGCAACTGTATTTTAACTCAAGAAGTAAATCTGTGTAGGCAACATAGCTTGGAATAATAAGCAAAGAGGTGATTCAAATCACAAGGAAGTGAGAAACGTACAGAGTCTGCAGGCCACTGCCTTATCTTCAATGACAGCAAAGCTTACATCACAAAACTACGGCAAAATTGTCTGTGTCACCTTGCAAGAGGCCCCTGATTTTAACTAGGCATTGCTAATTCAAGGTAGGAACATGCTTGTTTTCCCAGTGAAGAGTTTTGAGCTTTAAATAGTCTAAATCAGCTCCAAGATGGTACTAAATATGATCTGAGAGTTAACCCTCAAGCATCCATCCTGATGATTTGCTTGATGGAGCCACTTTGAAAAGGGGTATGGCAGGGGTTCAGAAGCCCTTTCATTTCACCTACCAAGAGAAGGGCCAGTTTCTGCTACAATTAAATCAATGGGACTCTGAAATTAAATTTGTAGGGGGGTGTCTAGTGCTGAGGTCCATTTACAGCTGAACTCCCTTCTTGAGAGGGATCAGTACTTGTCAAAACACCAAGGTGAAGTCCATTAACATCATGACAACACTAGTCTATGTCCTTTCCTGCAAACACTAAGGTTAAAATGTGGCTGAAATTTCATAACAAGCAGAAAAGTTTTATGTTCTTTGAAAAACTCCAACTCCCCCGAGTTGTCCACTTGGCTCCGTTAAAAATTCCCACCGCTCTCCTTGTTCAACTCTGCTCCACACAAGCTGTTCCATTAGGCTTATATGAAAGAGATCAAATATAAAGTTTCTTTTCTGTTCAAAACCATCTTGGTTTCTGTCCTGTCGTAACACTCCCTGAGGGCACCACTTGCAAATAGCAATGGTGGGAAAGGGGAATTGTAAGCTAATTTCATAAATAGCCCTCATTTGTCCAACAGTATCACTCTGGCATTATTTACCTGTCAGAGCTTGCACAAAGGAGATGTCAGTGCTAAGGACAAGCCTATTCAAAGTGATTCTTCCCTGGAAAAGGACTTAATATACATAATGTAGTGCACCACTGAATCAGCACCCTTAAGCTATTTAGGGAGGAGGAGGCCACAGAGGAGAAGCCTGCCTCTTCTAGACAGGAACCTCTATTAGTAGTAGCATTACTATTACTGTTTTGTTTGGATGACATCTGACCAGGAAAACAGGGTGGAAAGTCAAAGGTTTGCTCTGCATTTCTAAAGCATTGATTAGCTCTCTTTGGCTGTTGGCTTGGGGAAGGGAGGATGCTACATGAATGAATGAGGAACAGGAGGAAGGTAATGAGCAGTGTTTGGTTTTGAGTTTGGTTATCTCTGAGGATACTTCTTGTTTAAAGATGTCCTGCAATAGTCAATCAGATTATAGTGTTTGCTCTCTGACTGTATGTGTGGTATGGGAAGACATCCTGGAAGTTTAAAATCTAGGGGTTTTTTGGAAGACTCTCCGGATGACTGGAAAACCCACAGGTTTAGGACAGCACAAGGAAGTGAAAGTGAAGGTACATCCATGCTAAAGAAATGCCATGCTCCAAATTATGTTGATTAAAATGAAGCACTGCAAGTTAAAAAATGGGTTTACTGCTTCCCCACTTCCGCACTTGGGACTTTCTGCATTGAATCCCACCATCCTGCAACAGGTGCAGATGCTACAGCTGTAATACAAATCCATATCTACAGTATAATCTGTGTTAGGATATATAGCGCTGTTTGAAATGAATCACATCTTTTGGAAGTATAGCTAAATGTCATCATAAAGCAGGCTATTACAATGTTTATTGTGTAAGAACTAAAGTTTGAGTACAAATTCTGTGGCTGGTTGATTGCTAGTCTCAGTGGTTTCCCAACCAGGTTTTCAATATGAGTATTAAAACCACAGGGGGACACAAGCACTCTTCATTTCTTTATGGCTAGATGGACTAGTTGTCTTGGTTTTTTCCCCCCACTGTAATATGGGGCTAAGATATGGGAAAGGGTGTGAAATACTTGTTTTCTCCAAAGATTGTTTCCTGTTAGTTCTGCCTGTGCCAAGGCCCTGTGAAGGCAGCTCTGGAGATTATCATGCTGTGCAGAGATATCTGGCAGAGATTACTCAAGCTATTTCTCCTCATTTCCTGACCAACTGTGGGCCTCGTGCCTGGGAATCAATCGTGACCACTCCCTGTGGATGCTGCTGCTCCAGAAACTAAGTACAGTTCCCTTTCCTTTTGTGTAGCTCTGTGGATAGCAGCTATTGTGGAGTTTTTTGATGTTTACCCCTTCTCATTTCTAAATGCAATGTGGTTTCTTTCTCGCTGGGGTTTGGCCCCTGGGATACAGAACTGTTTCTCTCCTCACTCCAAAAGGCAACTCAGTTCTCCATTTCACCTGTCTGGCTCTTAACCTCTCCTCAGAGATATTACTCCCTCCCTTCTTCTTGTGGTAGGGTTGCCATGCAGCATTACTCCAAAGATACCATCAGGTTCCCCAGTGAGAACCAGCATCTGACTCTGGAGCCCTGCCGAGCGTGTCCTTATCCCCACACACGGCACTGCTAACTCTCACAATTTTCTAGAAACTCTTCCTCGTGATTTTTCTTTCCGTCATTTGACTACATGAAATCCTCAGCAGTCGTTTTAAAGAAGTAATCTCTGCCCTTAAAGCTGGCTGTGAAGAACAAACTATACTTCAGATGGGTAGCAGAAGACAAATAGAAAAGAAACCAACGTTTGTTGTTTCTTTAAGCCTGGTGAATTTTAAAGTAACTGCATAATTTGGGGGAAAGGAGGTTGATCCATGATTTTTTTTAACACCTGAGGTTGGCAACACCACAAAAATGAAAAGAACTATAAAACTGAACATGACAATTTAGCAGAGATTATGAATGTGCAGGCTATGTTGCTCTAAAACCTTTTAATGATAAGTCTACCTGGCTTCAGATGAGAGATTTCACTGAACTAAAATACCATGTTGGCTTTTTTTACACCTTTGATTCAGTGACATTTTCATTCTGTACCAGAGTTTTATTCAGTACAAGGAGAGTGTCAACACCCCCAGTCATTTGGGGATGCCAGAGCATGGCTTGCCTGGTTTTGGATTAACATCTCTTCACTTCTGCAAATTAGTGATCTTATGTTTCAAAGATTCCTCCCCACTTTCTGCTTCTTCTTTACTTCAGTGTGCTAAATTTTGCATTTGAATCACATGCCTCGTTGACTTTGGGAATGAGACCCATGCACACTGTTGCTGCTTTACATGACAGAAGAGCCCTCCAAATGTCATTTTTGACATAAGGAAAATGAAGTGGGACTGCCCAGGAATTCATGCATGATGTTGACATAGTCTGTAAAAGAAAGCCTTACACCTCATCTCTAGTAGCATAGAAGAGGGAGGATGTAACAGTCCTGAGCTATTAGCCCAGGCTAAAAGTCACAAACTTCATACAGCATGTTGGAAATAGAGATCAACACATTTAAGAAGAACTCTTTAAAGAGCGTTTCACAGACACAGTGCATTTTCTAACAGCATTTCAGTTCTCGGCTAGAAAATATTCACTATAAAGGTCTCCTGGGGATAATCTGAGTAGAAGAAAAGTTGATGAAGAAGCTGATGAAGATTTATCTTTTTCCTAGCAGCATGTGGTAGAATCTTGTTGCTGTCAATCTGTAGGTGCCCCTCCCTCTGCTTTCAGTTTAACATCTGTCC
This sequence comes from Crocodylus porosus, assembly GCF_001723895.1. Lineage (NCBI taxonomy): Eukaryota > Metazoa > Chordata > Crocodylia > Crocodylidae > Crocodylus > Crocodylus porosus. The sequence continues at coordinate 41,290,958 of NW_017728931.1, forward strand.
ATCTGTGGTGGTTACAGAAGATACGAAGATACCCTGTTCTGGTTTGATCATTACAATGCGGAGGAAGTTTCACACCCCAGTACTCATAAATGAGACATGCTTTGAGTCAGTATTAATGCCTGAAAAAATCATGATGCCTTTTGACCACAAGATCTCTGTGTAAAAGAAGGGCTCGGTCCTTCTCCTATTGATATCTACTTGTCTACACCTGCATCATACTAGTTGAATACCTCAAAAACAACAAAATACCTCAAGAACCCCATAACAACACCTACGAGAAGGGAAAATGTGAGCCTCCCTTTAGAGATGGGTAATTAAGAAAGTATAGTCAAGGCCATACACAGTATATCTGTGCAAGAGTCAGGAAATGAGCCTAAACTACCTAAACTACAAGCCAGTACTTTACCCGTGAGACCTTACCCACACTTCTGACTGCAGGCATGTGAAGCTGCACCAAGTGTTTGCTATCAAATCAATACAAAGGAAGAGCAGTTGTAAAGTATATTTCTGATATTCTGTGCCATCCTTACTTCCTACTTCCTCTCTCCACCCAGTCTGGCATGGCTGTTGAAAGGAGATCCTACAATGAACTTCTGTGTCCACTTAGAACAGACTCTGACTCTCGTGCCACTTTGTCCTGACATCCTGCCAACCATGATGGGAGAAGAATTTTAATTGTAATTCTTTACCCACCTTGTCAAGGACTTAGGATTTGTTTCATAAATGGCCAGAAATAGATTGGGGCAGTGTAACCTCTTGTACTAGGTTACACTAATCCATCACTAATCCAGGGGCAGGCGAGTATTTTGGGTGAAGGGCTGTTTACTGAGTTGTGGCAAGCTGTCAAGGGCCGCTCGGGTAGCCCCGCCCTCTTACAGGTGCCCTGCCCCCTGGTCGCCATCTTGTGACCAGAAGTCCCGCCCCCTAAGCCCTGACTTTTGCCACTGAGCATTCCTCCCCTTGCCCCCAGAAATACTCTTTCAGCAAGGGGTTTTGCCATCTCAGAACCAGAAAAATACTAAACTATATTCTAAAAAGCAAAAATCTAAAACATTAATTGGATTTAAAAAAATATTTTTGTCCTGGTTTACATGTGTTTGTGTAGTGTACATAGAGGTGATTGTATGTAATAGCTTCATATGAAGAAGTCTTACTCATATATACTGGGGGGAATGGGAGATGGGTATAGGTTTGTGGGGGGCTGCAGGTGTGTGGGTATATGGGATGTGGAGGAGGGTGTGGGTGTATCTGTGGGGGGGATGGATAGGTGTGGGGAGTGTGGGGTGAGGGAGCATGTGGGTGTGTATGTGGATATGTGGTTGTGGTTGGGTGTGGGGTTTGTGGGGGATGTGTGTGGGGGGAAGGTGGCTGGGATGTGTGAGGGGGTATGAGGGTGGGGGTCTGCATGTATGGCAGTGCAAGGGATGATGCATGTGTATGGTGGGGTGTGGATGTGGGAGTCACCCTATGAACACACACACACACTGGGGTACCAGTATGGCTCCATGCTCCCACAGTGGGGCCATGCAGCTAGAAGCCACATGATGCTGGAGCAGTGTTGGGGCAAGAAGGCAGGGAAATGGCTGGGGTTGGGGTGGGGCTGGGCTGCTGCATTCTTGCTGATGTTCCTCCTGGGTCCTACTGCCCCTGGCTCCTGTCATCTTTGACAGGCAGCCAGGAGCAGATAAATATTTTCTAAAATTTTTAGGGACCCTGTGGGCCAGATAAAATGGCCTGGCAGACTGGATGTGGCCCATGGACTGTATTTTGCCCACCCCTGCTCTAATCCATATCCCAGATTAGACCTACTCCAAGTTGTCTTTAGCTAAGTTGATTCATGTTTGTCTGTGCTGGAAAAATCATCTATAGCAGAATTTCCCCACCCTTTCTTCACAGCCATTTGTCTAATGTACAATTATTAAAATTTCTATGCATGTTCTCTTACAATTTAGCAGTCTCGTGTGATCTGAGAGCTAGTTTCACCAACTTCTGTTGAGAGCATTCACAATGACTGATGGTCTGGCCATTTGTATTCTTCTAAATGCTAACCTTCTCCTAGAAGAATCAGTCACAGGTGGGCACTCTTTTCTTCCACTCTCACTCAGAACATAATAGAAGAAACAAAGCTGGAAGAGACCTGTGGCAAAAGCGGTCTCTACACTGACCTCAAATTCAGCACCATCACTAGCAGAAACCAATCACACTAAGTGGATGCTACTAGAGGTAGGTTTAACTCCATATCTTGTCACTTTTGTGACCCCCTCTCTTCACACCTCAAAATTATGGTCTCTCTCTCCACCCCATGTTGTGAACAGTAACATAATGATAGAAATGCTTCCAGTTCACCTTGAAACACAGCCAAAATGAGTGCCTTTTGCAGAATTATTGTTTGTGGATCATATTCTGCAATGTTAAGTTTCCTATAAAGCAATAGCAACAAGAACAACCCATTTCGATATAAATAACAATAGTTTAACACTCAGCTCTTTCCATCATGAAATGATTCACAAATGTATATTAAAAAGCACTGAAATACAGCTATCTCTGGAAGGGGAGGAAGCAGCCAGCAAAGGGAAAATTAGTACAAAAAGGGTAACAACACCTATATTACAAAATGCAGTAGAGACTTTATAATATAAATTCACAACAGAGAAAATCACATTCTTTAAAGATTTAGTTGAGAAACACAAATGACTTGCCTAGACTGGAGTTTCTGGTCACGTTTTAACATGGTAAGGCTTTATTTATTAACCCTACACCATTAATACTAATGTACACTTTATCAATTAACCCTATACTGTTTAACACTACAGCATTTATTTCTGAATCTTGTTCATGCTTGTCAAGCCCAGCCTGGTCAGATGCAGTGGGATTGAGGTTCAAATAGAAATTCTGACCAGCTTTTCATTCTTGCCTGTATGTCTGTTTAGAGCTTGTGTAGTCATCGCCCTTCACCAGAGTGTCTCAACCCACAATTATTTAAAAATAGAAACAGTGATAAAAAAAATGATTCCCTCTCTTTTTTCCTTTCCATCTTGCTGGAAGAATACCTCAATTAATGTATAACAGGGATGTTAAACATATGGTCCATGGTGCTGCCTCTGGATCTCAGAGTTGATCCACATGCTGCAAACAGTGCATACTGGACCAGCCCTGTATACTGGAACTGGGACACACACTGCATAAGCCTCCAGGAGTGGTGCTGCACATGGCATCTACCCTGGCCATTCCAGGACTACACTGCATCTGCTACAGGTGCAGGGCCAGCCTGGGATGCACACCACATGTGGTGCCTACTCTGGCCAGCCTGGGATCCGCACTGCGTGTGGCACCCACCCCACACCAGCTGGGGGATGCACTGGGGGTCCCAGCCGAGAAATAGCAGGTAACACATGCAGTGCACTCCCAGACCAGCCAAGACAGTTGCTGCGCATGCTTGATCTGGCATGTGGGAGAGGGGGGCCCACAGACCAGACCTGTGCCACTCATTTGCTCTATGGGACCAGATGAGTGCATAAGGAACTTTTGTTTTGGACTTTGTTTGCATGTCTTTGCCTTACCAATTTATTCTACACTTTTGTTCTTTATTTAAAATAGACAAATCAGAGAGATAAGTTTTGCAATTAGCTCTCAATACAGTGAGAGCCCCTGGCTATTATCTTTGTGGCAGTGAGTTCCATATTCTTAAGTGCAACTCCAGTGACGGTTCTGTTTTCCATGGTCTTTACAGTCTGATTTTGTTCAAGGGCTTCATCTTTCTTGTGGAATGAAGCTATTGTGTGAGGATGTGGTTGTGGAGGAAGAGAATCTCTTGGGTAGTAAAATCTGGTTCCAAGAAATGATGTGAACTTCAGATGATTGGCCTTTAGGTCCAGTGGGGAGCCTGTGTAAAATGGAGAGCAGCAGGAAGCTGAATTCCTGGTAATTTGTGCTGGCCACCTTTCCTTTCAGCTAGTGTTTCTTTTTAAAGCTATTCATTCCTAGACAAAACAGGTTGCAGCAATGGATGTCACCAATGCACAGATCACTGTTCCAGATCTATATCTGATAGCATAGGGTGTTAGCTCTTGGATAGGTGTAGATGTAGTTCCCATTTCTTCCCATCATGTCCAAGCAAACCAAGGAGTCCAAAAGGACGCAAATGTTGCAGACTGGCTAAACTACCTGAGAGCTACTGCTGCTGCTAGGTACAGAAAGTTAAGGAAGAGGCAAGTTGTTTGAATTCTTCCTTTTTCTGACTGACAGTGTCTGTTTTGCTGGGATTCAGCTTCAACCAGCTGTGCTTCATCCAGGTGCTAATTTTGACTAAGTACTTAGAGGACTGGAAGATGGGGCCATGGTTGCTATAAAAAAAATGTGAAGCTTGACGTTAGTCATGTACTGCTGACACTTCAGCCTGTTTTATCTCAACAGAAATCCCAATAGTATGGATGTTGAATAATACGGTGTACAGAAAGGTACCTTGTCCACAACTAGGCTTGGAATAATTAGAGATTTGTGCTTCAGGGCAAAAGAAATCTGTATAGCCATGTACTCTTAGAGTCACACAGCCCCTGAGATGTGGGAGATCCTTAAGCAGCCTACATTTGGGATTCACCACTGTTCTGTACACTGGTGCACATCTATACTAGATGCGCGACATACATGTCAAAAGCAACAGAGTCCTGAGAAATCTGGGATGACTGTCAGCCCCTGTCTGTGGCCTGAATTCAGATCTTGCTTTCACTCTTGGCTTTCTTCTCCACCGCAGGGTATGACCATGTGAGAGAAGGTAAAGGAGGCGTGGTGGAAAATGAAAGCGCTGTCTGACACAACAAGAAAGAAAGGAGGTGAGAAAAGGCATCTAGCTTGGTAAGTAAGGGGCAAGAAGGAAATGGCCAAAAGTGTCTCATCATCAGATACTGAAGAGAAGGATTTGTCTTCAACAGGCCTTCTTATATGGACATTAGAGGGGTTGATGCACAAAAGTTGCATTTGACATTAGAGAGGTTGATGCACAAAAGTTGCATTTGACAGCTGAAGTTTAACATAGATAAGACATAACTCTGACCTGATGCAAAAGAGTCTAACCATTGAAGACAGAGGCCTTATATTAAGTCTTAGGGGGGTAGGGAAAGCATGTGAGTATTATCAAGTAGAATGGCTCTTTCTTTTGTTGCAGCTCTCAGCCATCCCCTTATCTTCCCATGACAAAGTAAAATGTTTTGGTTGATTCAGACCCAAAACACCAAAAGGGACTCCAGTTCTAGAGGGAGAGGAAAGTCAGGAGATTTATCTTCCACTTGGAAAACACATTCAGTTGGTCAGTTCTGTTTACCCAGTGAAGTTAAACAGCTGACATTTTTCTTTCTCTCCAGTTCTACTCTCTAGGCATTTATCACTGTGGTATATGATCACCTGGGAAAGTTTCCAGGCTTCAGTCCCAGTACAGTATGTTTGTAATTTGCCCAAATAATACTTCCTCTCCCAAAGAAATACCTAAGAGGGTTTGAGTCATCCCTCTTCACAGTTATAGCTTCAATCCCTTCCTATTCCTGCCAGCTAAGGCCACACAAACCAAATACCTCACAGCCCTAGAGGTGCCAAGAGACTCATCTTTTTATAGCTTTTATAGATCCTGGAGATGTTGAAAAATGTCCTGAATTGTGGAACTGTCTTGTCTCAAAGCTGTCCTCATTCCTTTGTTTTTATTTTATTTCATTTTCCTCTTGGAGGATCCTTTGAAGAATACTGAAGAGTCACTCTTCTTTGTGCCCCCTTTCCTTTCACTTTAAACCATTTCACCTTTGAGGCCCTTCATCACAGGTGCTATTCTCCTGCTTGGGAAGGAATAGATTGTGGGTCGGCAGCAGTGCATTAAAATGGTCAGAGGAATCATTGTTAGCAGATGCTGTGCACTCCCAGAATTTCTAGCTCCAGCAGCAATGGGAGAGGCCAGAGAGAAAGCCTGTATTTTTTTTTAAATGGAAATTCTGCATTCTCTAAAGGTAGAAACAGATGTGGCCAAATTGAAGCAGATCAGCTATGGCGGGACACATCCCACCACAGCTTATCTGTTTTATTGGATGAAATGCATGTAAGGAGCCATATCCAGGAGACCCTGACTTTCCTCACTTACTGAGACACACCTTGAGACTCCCCAGGGCTCATCTCTGTACGGGAAGAAACCTAGGCATGTGCACCATTGGCTGAGGAGGGGCCCAATCCTGCCTGGGTATTCTCAGGATGTGCAGCATTAGGCCCCTAAGGCCTCTGGAGCACCTGCTGCCCACACTTTCTTGCCACCAAGCAAACAGATGCCTACCACATTCAAGTGGCATAATCTATTACCATCTTTGTCACAGCTGCAAATTTGGGGCATTTGTGGGGCAACAAAGCAGCATCTATCTGCTTCATCTCTGCGCCACCATACAAATTTTTATTGCAGTGCAAAGTCAAGGAAAGGCAGCACCTGTTTTTACTTTAATGGTCTGAAAGAAAACTAGAATAGTCAATGCGTCAAAACAAAGAACATATTCCTTGTTGTAAAGCAACCTTAGAGCTGGTAAAAGGTGTTGGATTGACAGCCTTGCAGACTGAACTCCTCCAAGTAAAGCTCAGGCAGCACCAATGCAAGTTCCACCACACTTCTCTGCCTATGTACCCCAGCCATGAGCCACAGGAACCAATTTCTGGGGCATGTGAAAGATATTCCAGGACCATTCAGTATTCAGACTTTCTCATCGAACTGTTAACGGTCATGCCAGTGAGGGCCAAATCCTGTGAGGTACCATGAAGTTACAGGGAGGTACTGAGCTGCCTCTGCTTCCACTAGAGTTAATAGGAGGTAAGGGCGGTTCCACTTCTAAAACCCAGACTGTTTTCTACCATCCAAGGGTTCTGTAGAAATGGAATGGCTATTTCTGGTGAGGCATTCAGATAATGCTTTGGCTTGGGGCATATAAGCAGATTTGAACAAGTGACCTGGATGCTAAAAATTCTACATCCTATTACTAATCCCTGATTTTTAAATCAATTCTGTAGCCCATTGAAAAGAATGTGTAATTTCTTTCATTCTGATGAATCTGTAATAGTTGGTTTAATGTTAGGGAAATTTGTGTCTCAACACATAAGTCAGATACAAGGAAAATACTGAGACCCTCAAAAATGGGAACTGGGTGGTTAGTTTATAAGGAGCAAATCTACCTTGCTTTCTGTCTATAGAACAAGACACTCTTAAGACTGAGGGGAAACTATAGTTAACCTGAGGGGAAAATGTGAATCAACTCATTTTTTTCCAGTTGCCTTACCCAACTCCTTCAAGACCAGCTTCTGAAAGTGCCTTAGAAGGTGAAGGTCAACTCCTTTCAATTTGGCAGGTCAAAAAAGGTCATTGGCCTTTTATGTATATCCATCCACAAGTGCCTAGGGAGGGAGTGCACTGTCTATTATAGGAAAGAGACCCCTATTCCACTCTGTTCTAGTCCAGTTCTCATCTTGTGCCCGTCACTGTCATGCCTTTGCATCCTTTCTGGACACAAGGAGTGGCATGGATAGTCTCCTCTCACGTAGGATTCCTTCACTAAGGGCACACCTAATCACTGTATTGGTTACCATTAGCATGGGGCTTGGATCCTGAAAGCACTCTCCTCTCTGAATATAAGGAAGTTCATTAAAATTTAATCTCAGACCACTGCACAAACTTGAATCTGTCTGAACCACTGCCTGCAAAAGCACACAGGGGATAATGAGATCTGGAATGAGGGGGAAGAAGAAATGGAAAGGAGGCCTTTCTTCTTTCCTCTTTGAGTAAGGAGAAGGGAAAAAAGACAAAAAAAAGAGAGGAGGGGAACAGAAGAAAGGAATGGGAAAGAGGATGCTTTCATGAAAGAAGAGAGATGAGGAGACAAAAAATGGAGAGGAGGGTTTGATCCTATGAGGTGCTAACAGTCTTCTGCAATATGCAGATTCATCTTCTGCTCCCACAGAAACTTAATGAGAAGTTGGAGGCACTCAGCATGTTGCAAGATTGGACCCTAGGAGAGAGAGAGAGAGGCCTGGTAGCATCATCCCTGTAATTTCACTTCCCACTGTCACTCTCAGTCCAAGAGACTCCTTCTTGTAGCTACTTTTCCTGCTTCTCCCCCTCACTAGAATCCTCTTGCTCACTTTACAAAGAGAATAAAAATATCCAAAGATTTTCTCCCCTGTGTCCCTATGCCCCGGCCACTGGTGGAATATTCTGTAGTGCTAGTGTGAGAATAATCCCATCACAAAACATTCAGAGCAGCGGGTTTGATAAATGGTTGGGCTGGAAGAAGCAGGAGGTGGAGAGGGGCTATCTCTGTTTTATCAGCACCTCAGGGCTCTGCTCAAACATCCTCATTCCACAGACCCTAGCATTGAACATTTTAATTTCGCATTTCTGAAAGGTAGATTCTTTTTTTTTTTTTAAAAGACCATTTAAGATGAGAGTGGATGGAGGTAGGAGGATGCAGGAGATGGAGAGAGGAAGTACACAGAAAGATATTAAATACAGAGGAAAAAAATGTTCTCCCTCATGGAGAAATTTTGATTTTGAAGTTTACTCTTCTATTAACATTTAAATCGAAAGGCATTGCTTCCAAGCTTCATGCAGGAAACCAGAAAATCTGCATTTAAATAGACAGCATTTAAAAGGGGGAAAAATCTATAGCGATGCTGAATGCTTCTCCACTTGTTTGAAAAGAACTTCCTCTCTACATGATTATTATTTTCCTTTTCTTTGCCAATTACTCTTTTTAAACAACAACACAAAAAAAATAGAAGTATATTAGAAATCCTTCTTGGGATAAGGAGGAAAGAGCCCTATAGCTAATTAAACCAGGGATCCAGTTTGTGGTCCTTGATGCACCATACACTGGGATTTCACCTCCTGTAGGAGGCAGTATGATCCAATACTTTAAGCAGGACCTGGAAGTCAAAGACTTTCTCATACAAGTAATTCCCCGACTTCATTAAGGCTACTTGATTTGGACTGCAGCATTGGACCCTCTGCAAATTCACTTAACCTTTCTGTTTCCCCATTTAGAAAATGGGAGTAATAGTTATCCACCTCATCACTGCACTTTGATCTCCTTAGAAGATATTAATTGGGATATCAGAGGAAATGATATGGCAACGGACAAGTCAGGGCAGTTTGGGATGGCTGTGTTGGAATATTCTTGAAACAAATCACACAGCAACTAGAGGAAACCTAGAGCCACTACACTTGCGTATACAAGTTTTGAATACACCAGTGTTCAGGTTTATTAGGATCTGGGACTTTGGTCAGCCCATGACAGAGATAGGAACCTGGAGCAAGAGCTAGGATTTGACTAAATTCTCTATTACATTGCTTGGGAATGGATGAAAGAGAATAGAAGCAAATCTGTAAGTCTGTGAAGGTACAAAAAACCACGTTACAGTGTCTAATCAAGCTGGGGGAAAACACAAGGAATCTGACTCCCACACCACATACCTCTTCCTCTGGCTTGTCATACTTTGACTTCTCCCTGCCAGAAGTGGCTGACTGCTTGACTGAACATCAGACCTATATGCCATTTCCTCACCACTGACGCACAGCCCTTTGCTCCTTTGTCTTAGAGGTTTCTGACCTGTGTCTAATAAAAGTGGAAAGAGCACAGAGGGGGAAAGGTGAGTTCCTGACTCTTGCGAGAGGGGCATGTCTCACCTGCCATCTCTGAAATCTCCTGCTGAACCTCCTTTTGTTTTTTCTCCTGAGTGATGAAATTAAATTGCACATACCAGCACCGCTCAATGAGTAACAAAAAGCCACCCGCGTGTGGCGTTTGCTCCAGTTGCACTATACAATGGGCTTCGTCTTCCCCAAGACAATCCAATTATTAATATTCACTTCCTTTTTTTCCACCTCATTTTCAAAATCATTCCTACAGAGAAGGGCAGACATGCATTCTTTCCCTTAGCTGTGCGTGATCAGTGACCTAAAGGGCCTTTGCTGCCATGTCAGAAAGGGGATAACCAGGAACGAGCTATGATTGGATGCCCTAGAGGCTTGGTAATAGACTCTGGTGTCTTTCACTGCTAGGTCGCTGGTTTGAATTTAGGTCAGCTTGGTAGTAACTGCAAGCTACCATCTGAGGGCTTTGCAGTGACTTGTGTGAAATAAGCTGTGAAAGCTCCATAAAAATCCTGATAGACAAGTCCCTATGCCACACTCCGGCAGGCTCAGCAGGGTGGCCTAGATGTGGAAACTGAGCTACCCTGTGGGAAGGTGGTAGTCTGAGGTATGTTGCAGAGGTGCTGGACCTTAATCTGATCTGTGGACAGAGCCCTTCATTTTCCCTGACTGCCAATCGGACACTGAGCTCACCTCAAAAAATTAAAACAATACAAAAAAATCAAAGAAGAAAAACAAGGGATGACAACGGATGGTTCAGTGATTAGGACACTAGCCTGGCGCTTATGAAACCCACATTCAATTTTCCACTTCCCCATAGATTTCCCGATGGATCTTTAGCATGTCACTGTCTCTCTGTGCCTCAGTTCCCATACAGTGGGGATCATCTCTGTCTCCCAGGACTGTGGCAAAGATAAATACATGAAAGATTATGAGGTGCTGGGACACCCTGCTAACAAGGACTATAGACAGTACCTCAGATAGACAAAGTTTTTCTAAGCTGCAGCAGGATCTGAGAGGTTTTCACTGCTGAAACTGGTGAGTTCTTGCATAGTATTGTTCAGTCTAATTAAATCTGAAGAAGCATATGAATGAAAACAAACAGAAAGACAATGTTGTCTCCATACACATACTCCCAAGCTTGGAGGGCAGTCAACATCTTAACCTTGGTGGAATGCTGTAACTCTTCATGCTGCATTGAACCATTCATCATCATTAAATGTTATGTGATGAGAAACTGGACACTGTAATTGTAAGTGTTGACAGTGGGGAGGGGCACAACTCTGCGCCATCGCTACCCCCACCGCTTCTGGGCACTGGCACCAGACAGGCTGCAGCTCCATGCCTGCACCCTACTGCTGGCACAGAAACCTGGGGCCACATGTGTCTTCTTATGCCCCACAGCATGTTGCCACTGGTCCTAGGCCTGAATTTTGCAGCAAGAGCCTATCTCTAATTTCCATACATGAATATCTCATGTAATTGCAGCCTCTGAGCTGATTCTGCATCCTCACTTCATCTGTGTCTCTGACTTCTAATGCTTAGGCTCAACAGATCTGACTAGCATGAGGCTTTGTTTTTCCTGCAGCTTCTAGCCCAGAGTTTTGTAATGCAGATAGCAAATGCTTTCTGAAATATATAGGTGACAAGAAAAGCATGTTTAGCAGGAGAAGCAGATGCCTGGGAAATGGATTCCCCTCTGTCCTTCCCTCCCCTTCTTCCAAACCCAATCATTTCCCTGTTAATAAACTCGCTGACTACAGCGTGGTGCTAACCTTTTGCAATTGACGCTGGTGACATTTTGACAATTCCACATATGGGCCTGCTGAAAGTGGAAGGAATATAAATTCGCAATTTGGTAAAAGCTAGGTCAGCAGCCAAAGCAGCCAGAAGGAAAAAGGTGGGGAACAGCAGAGCATCCAAACAAAAACACCCTGCACAGATGTTAGAGTGAAAATTAAGAGTACCACAGTGCACACAGCTGGATGTGCCCTGGCAAATACATGCTTGGGAAGAAAGCCTTGGGCTCCCATTAAGCCCAACCTAGCCCAAGATGCCCTCTAACTGACTCTTATCATAGGAGGCTAGCAAGTCTAGGGGGAGAGTTTCCTATTGGGAAGAAATAGATGTTCAGAGGGTAAAAGCTACCCTACTGATGCTGGCTATCAAAATGTTGTGTGACACAGGATTCTGCCCTTACTGTTGTGTTATCAACAGCAGAGACACACCAACTTTGTCACATCATACTATAGTGGTGTCCTGGAAGGCTGCACATGGCTAACGTTTCATCAGTTCAGAGAGTTTAAGAGCACAAGGGATCATTAGGTCACCTAAACTGACTTCCAATATATCACAGGCATGCTATATCTCATTCAGTTAACATTTCAGCCCAATAACTTGTTTGTGTAAAGCGTAACTTAAAAAAAGGCAGCCAGTGTCCAGCCTTGAGGCAGACATCAGGGGACAAACACTTCTCCACTTCCCTTGCCATTTGGTTCCAGTGGTTCATCACCATCATTATTAAAACTTTATCTCATTTGAATTTGTTTGGCTTCAGTTCCCAGACCCTGCTTCTTGTTGTGCCTTTCCCTGCTAGATTAAAGAGCCCTTAAGCACCTGCATTTTCTCCCTGTGGAGGTACTCAGGTGCTGTGATCAAGTCACCTTTACATCTTCTTTTTCCTGCGCTAAAACTCTTTAAATCCCTCAGAATAAGGCATTTTCCCCATCCTTCAAATCATTTTCTTAGCTCTCTACTGAGCTGTCTCCAGTTTTTCAACATCCTTTAAAAATGTAGACACCAGAAATGGACGTTGCACTGCAGTATTGCTTTCACCAATATCATACACAAAGGAGAAAGGTAGTTAGCGGTGTTAGTTTGAAGTCGGGCAGAAAGTAGGGCAGAGTGGCAACTTAGGGGAGTGTCCAGATGAGCATGCACGTGCGGCATGCAGCACCACAGACCTGTCTGCGGCACCACATACCTCACAGGTGGCATATGCAAGTCACGGTGTTCCCTGTGCTGCTAATTTGCAACGCAGTGGAGAGCCTGGTGTCAAAAAAACCCACAGCAGAAAAAAGTAGTGAGGCACATGGCGGCAGCATATGCCACCTGGAACCAGAGCCTGGCTGGTCAGAGCCATACTTCAGCTGCTGGCCAGACTCTCTTTTGTTGGATCACTGCTGCTGGAGCCATGGGAGGCCCCCAGGACCCCATGTAAGGTTTCTGGAGACAGCCCAGCCTCCCCTACCCCACCTGAAACAACTTGCTGTGTGCCAGAGTATTCCCTGGGGACAAGTAGTAGCAGCACATATTGTGCAGCTGCTATTTGTCCCCAGGGAAAAAAAACAGGTGTGCTCGTCTGGACACACCATCAAAGACCAACCAGGTCAGAGGCACAAGCTTTCATGGGCAACAGCCTGCTTCATCAGATGCTATACAAAGAGGTAAAATCATCTTTCTGCTCCTACTTGCTACCCAGCTCTACACACATCCAGGAAAACCAAGGGTTACTTTTAGCCCTCTCTGTTAGCACCCCCCATTTGGGGGCTCATTGTTCATTTGCCTGTCTAATGGGAACCTTAAATCCTTCTGAGAACCACTGCGTTTTGGACAGTCTCCCATTCTGGGTGCATGCCCTGCATTCTATGCTCCTAGGTACATAAAATAACTTTACTTTTGATGGGATTCAAGCATGGGCCCAGCTTATTACCAAAAAATGTAGAGCCTTCTGTCTGAGTGCCCTCATCTTTTTCACTTGTAAATTTTATCCACAGTGATTCTATATTTATTTCAATATCATTGATGAAACTATTGAATAATGCTTGACTAACTATAGTTGAATGTAGAATATGATCAACAATACCCCCTCTTTGATGCTGATTTCCCTATTCACAGGTACTATTTGATGCTCATTTTTTCAGAGGAGAGGAAGTGTATACTCTGATCACCCTTCCCTCTCTTTCTTTCATGCTACCATATCCACTGATATTTGCAAAACCATGACCTTCTTCTGAAAAAGGCTGAGCATGGTTTTCCCCAGTTTGTAATATCTCTGCAAATGTGACAGAGATGGAACGGCTGTGTATAAATCTCTGAGTGCTGATATTCAATAATTGTATGAATACTGTTAGTGGCCTGGTCAGTAATGTAGCTCTACAGTGTATCTAAGATGGTTTACTGGGATTTCCTGTTTGACTGTATCGATCTAACTTAATAGAGGTCTGTGGGGAGAGCAAAAAGGAAAGCATCACCATAGATCTAGGATGAGGATACCCTACTAGAAGGAAAATGGGACAAGTTTTTTTTCAAGTATCCTGCTTCCTGTCTCCTACAGCCCTGTACTGTCTGAGTTACAAAATGCTACTTAAGGAAGAAAGGTGGGAGGCAGGTATTGCTCATCACCAGCTATCTTAGGAAGTTGAGCTGAGAGAGAGAGAGACAAACAGACAGATAGACAGACAGACAGACTCTACTGGAAAAGTCAAATGAAGTTGGGCTTTCCCAGATGAAGGGCATGGTAAGTCTTAGGGAAAAGCAGGTTCATAGAATCATAGCAAATGAGGGTTGGAAGGCACCTGAGGAGGTGATCTAGTCCAACCCCCTGCTCAAAGCAGGACCAGCCCCAGTTATATAATCCCAGCCAGGGCTTTGTCTAGCCATGTCTTAAAAACCTCTAAGGATGAAGATTCCACAACCTCTCTGGGTAGCCTGTTCCACTGCTTTACTACCCTCCTAGTGAGAAAGTTTTCCCTAAAGTCTAACTTAACTTTACTGTGGCAGTGCACCTTTGAATGCCTGCCACTTTAAGGGCAGCCTCCTCTTAGGGCAGCCTCCTCTTAATATATTATGAAAACATTCAAGTCGTGGCAGGAGAGTCAGGGTGGGCTGCCCTAGGCAAATGGGTGGGCTAGGGAAGGTTCCCTGTCATATTTACCTTGAACATAATCTGTTTTATTACTTTTAAGATGCATGTGTTCTAAAACACTTTTGTTCTAAATAAATAATAGAGAAGTCTGCTTGGTCATTGTATTAACCACTGTCATTGGAGGATGTGAGCCTGAATGAAACATGCAAGGGCACTTACAATTAATACATGGGGTCTGCAGCCTTAGTGTGGCCTGAGAGTAGAAGAATCATGTGATTCAACCCTAAGATAGAGCTAATAGCTAAAGGTCTGGGGCCTGAGGGGACTTTACTCAGTGAGACTTGGGGATGTCAGAGATACAGTTTCCCTTGTACTAGGTTTCTTTATATAGTGCTTGATCTGATGCTGCTCACCTGCCAGACTTTAGAGAATGTCAGGAGGATGTTCTAGGAGCCAGAATACTGTGTTTAGCACTGACTGCATGCCTTTTGCTTCTGGCAATGCAGTACTTCAGCTGAAAATGATTAATGGATTCCATTTTGGCACGTGATCTTATTTGGTCTCACAAGCTAAACAGAGTGGGACATAGTCAGTAGCTGGATATGGGTCTCTGAACAGACCTCCAAATAAAATCTACACAAGGTCAAACACAACCCCTTCCAAATTAAAGTATTTGGTAACTTAAATGATAATAATAAAACATAAACCTCAGTCTAAGCTTTCTCTCTGGGCCCTGCAGCTGTTCTTAGAGTTTCCGGCAACACCTCAGGTCTCTGCCTCTATTTCCCTCTTTCCAGAGGTCACATGCTCTTCTCTGACTTCCTACGCGGTTAACAGGTTGCACTATTGCTTACATTTTCCAGGAAATCCCCTATATCATTGCACATGCTCCCATGAAAGCTACAACAGGGCAGTGCTATGGGTATTTCTCTGACTGTGTGGTCAGTAGTGTTAGAAAACAGTGGTAACGCTCAGTGCCCCCTGCCTGCCCTAGCACCTTCAACATCACTGCCACTGGCAAAGTGAAAGTGGAGCTTGTACAAGAGTGGGAAATCTCCTGGAAAAAAAATCAGGGTGAATTAGAAAAACGTATTCAGCTGCTTTAAACAGGATTCTAACTCCTGCTGTCAGGATGAGTCAGGCAACAAACCCTGCATCTTTATCCAGGCTCACAGATCCTGCCATCCTGTTACACAGTCTTCTATTCTAAGACCTCCCTGGGTGCTACAAGAAGAGTTACTGGCAGAAGCAGATCCAGGATTTTGCAAAGTGGGGTGTGGGAGCAGTGAGTGGTGCTGCAAAAGTGACTTCATCCCCCAGTCCCAGTTTTCCGCCCCCGCACTGCACTGCAGGAGCAGCAATCAGGGACTTCAAGTCCCCAAAGCAGGTAATATCCCCCACCTTCCCCTCACTGCACAGAGGCATGCTCCCTCTCCTCCCCATGTCTCCCCTCCCCTCCCCTGCTACTGCCAGTTTCCCCACTGTTACAGGGGTAAGGAGAGCATCAGAGCCACTTTTGCCCAGCTCCAGTTGGACTGTGCAGGGGCCAGACTCATCCTGGGACAGCAGCAGTGGCAGACGCGGTCCCCCTCCCTGGGCTGAGCAAGGTCCCTGCTCAGTCCAACTCGAGTGAGCAGGAGCAGCTGTGGACTTTCCCTTGCCTCTGGGTCAGTAGGAATAGTGGCAGTGGCAGGCAGAGGAGTGGGAGAACAGGAGGAGACACAAAGGGAAAGGGAGGGGGGAATTCTTAAAAAAAGGTGCCCAGCTGCTACTACTGCAGTGTGGTCTGAAAAGGGATGTGGCTGTGCCACTGCCCCCACCCTCTGGATCTGCCCCTGGTTACTGGTAATTTGGTGGGAAATGCTAAACCCTCTGCCATTAAGCCAGTACTAATCCAATGGGCCAGAGGCATAAAGACACAGCCAGGCACCCAGGGCAGCTGCCACACATGGGGGAGTGGCGATTTCCATTGCTGCTGTGCCACTGGTGTCATCATGTTGCTATGGTGGTAGCTGGTTATTTTTCCCCCTCCGCAGTCACACCACAGCAGTGTGTTATGGGAATGTTATGGGGCTCAATGCTGACACTTGAAGAGACACTAAACGGATGTCTTAACTTCTTGGCACTAGTTCACCCTTTCTACAAGCTCACAGCCTTGCTGTCCTGGCTAGTCTCCAGTTAAGGTAAGCATTCTGTCTCCCTAAAAAAAATCCCCAAGTTACCTCCATTTGCACATTTTGTTCCTCACTATTTGTCTTGAAATGTTATGTGTCGTTGTTGCTGTCTGTCTGTCGCAGAGACTGAACTTTAAATAGTCTTTGAAGTTTGTTGAATATACTGTAATCTTAGGACAAAAGGTACTATGTATAAAGTCAGCATGCTGCATTCGCTGTCTCATCCATTAATCAGATTTCAGGATTTGCCAGTGTTCCAAAGCTTGCAAAAAGAGGTGGGAAAAGGGTTGGCAGATATAAATGTTTTGGAACCTGAAAGTGACATTAATATATGCACATATGAGGTTTGTGCCATTTGGTATTTGTGCACAACTCAAGTAGACAACACGTGCCACACAAATGCTTCACAATTCTATTCAATGACTTTAGAAGACCTCGTTGTATGTGACAGGCCCTTTTATTCTGCCAAAATGAAAGAACTAATCCTGTAATTGCACGCACTTTGAGTCTTTTCTACCAGTATAAAACTGGAGTGACTCTACTAATGTCCCATTCAATATATAATGACTCTCAGCTACAGAGGAAGGACCAGATAGGTACATGGCCAACAGCTACTATATATCTATGAAGCACAAGACTGGTTTTTGTGCTCTGGAACACAGTACAAGTAAAATGGTCAGGATATACAATGACTACTGTGGAACATAACATAGGCCAGTGACACCTAAGATAACTGTTCATTGTGGACAGAGGCAGGCATCCAGTTTAGACTGATGGCACATTGCTGAACTCAGAAAGTTCACCGTATCCTGTTTCTTGCTAACTTATTTAATAGGACTGTGCAAAGCTTTGGTCCCTGATTCAATTCAGCAGAGATTCGGCCGAATTCAGGGGCCGAGTCTCTGAATCCAAATCAAATCAGAAGACCCTTTAATCTTTCTGAATCGAATTAGAACCCTCCGAATTGATTTGGAGAGATTTGGAAGGATTCAATGATTGGGACATAGACACAGCTTTAAATGTTTTTTCTACATGCCTCTAGGTAGCAAGCAGCTGATGAATGCTCTGATGCTGGGGTACAAGGAGCGTCCCACAGGAGTGCAGGGGGCTTCACAGCACATTCGACAGCAGCCACGGAAGTGGATCAGAAGCACTTTCAATCCACTTCTGGGTCCACCGGGGAGTGCGCAGGGGGCCTCCCTGCACCTCCCATCCCCCCAGCTTGGCAATCAGCCACGGGGGGATCCCAGGTGCCATCCCCAGACCTAGGAGGCACTAGTCACCAAGCCGGGGGGGACATGGGGGAACCCCCTGCACACTCTCTGGCAGGACTGGAAGTACTTCTGCTCCATTTCTGGGTTCGCCGCTGAGCATGTGGAGGGTTCCCCCTGCATACCTGTGGGACTCTCCATCTGCTACAGCATTGCAGTGTTCACAAGCCGTGCTGGTACCTCAAGGTATGTAGAAAAAACATTTAAAGCTGTGTCTCTGTCCAAATTGCTAATTCTCCGAATCAACATCGAATCTTCAGATTCGGCCAAATTGAATCAGGGACAGTGATCCGAATCAACGAATCGAATCAATATCCCCAATTCAGGCCAAATCCGAATCAAATAGGGCCTGCTTTGCACACCCCTATTATTTACTTCAAAGACTTGAGCCCAATGGTTTGAGCCACTCCACTGGATATGGCCAGTCCATGCAGTACCAGCAAGTGGTATGTCAAAATAGCTTAAAGTTGAACTTCAGGGTCTTCTGGATTTTAATGGTGCTGTGTGCAGGCCATTCTCCTTGTACTGTATTCAAGCAGCCTTGGGGATGCTCTCACTTTCATTATGCTGCAATGGCTACAAGCAACTGAAACTCATACTAGGACTTGGGGCTGTAGAGGGGCGGTCAGTAAGGCAAAGGCGGAGATGGAACTGGGATTAGCTACCCAGATCAAGGACAACAAGAAGTCCTTTTTTAAAAACATAGGGGAGTAAAAAGAAGGTACCGGGTAATGTGGGGCCTCTGCAAGACATGCTAGGAAATCTGGTCATCACACCAGAAGACAAAGCTAACCTATTTAACAATTTATTTGCCTCCATTTTTGTGAGCAGGGACAGGGTCACTCCCCCCACCAGGACCCCCATATGCCCCTGGGGAGGCGCACCCAGGCCTAGGGCAGTGGGGTTCCCCAGGGCTCGGTCCTGCACTGTTCAACATCTTCATCAGTGACTTGGATGAGGGGGTAAAAAGCACCCTATTCAAATTGGCAGACAACACTAAGATGTGGGGGGAAATGGGCACGCTGGAAGGGAGGAATAGGCTGCAATTGGACCTGGACAGGTTACAGGGGTGGACAGATGAGAACA
>NW_017728931.1:41310404-41311479 GCF_001723895.1 Crocodylus porosus
AAGGCTGAGGGGGGATGTAGTGGCCTGTTATAAACCAGTCAGGGGGGACCAGCAGGCACTGGGGAAGTCCCTGTTTCCCCGAGCACTACCAGGAGTGACTAGGAATAATGGTCACAAGCTGGCAGAGGGTAAATTCAAATTAGACATCAGGAGGTGCTACTTGACGGTCAGGGCGGCTAGGATCGGAAACAAACTTCCAAGAGAAGTGGTGCTGGCTCCTACCCTGGGGGTCTTTAAGACAAGGCTTGACAATCACTTTGCTGGGGTCGTTTGACCCCAGTACTCTTTCCTGCCATGGCAGGGGGTCGGACTGGATGATGTGCTCAGGTCCCTTCTGACCCTACCAACTATGGAACTATGAAACCCTGGCTCATTTTCTTCAGTCATACTTTTTCCCCTGCTATGAAGAGAGCAAGGAAGATGCAAGGAATTTTAGCTCTCAAGTTGGCTCCATGTTATCAGTGGATCACCCTTACAGTGGTTGAATCAGCTCTATGGCCAGACAAAATATGAATAGTGGCACAAAATGGCTACAGTACACAAGGGGATCTTGCAACTGCCTTGTAACTAGGACAGCAAAAACAGCAGTACAACAAAATGCTTTTTTGTTTCTGTTTGTGGTATTATGTATCTATCCCCCTTCCCATATGTTTTTATTGTTATTTATATTGCACCAGACACTAGCGCTAGATGATTTTTTCCCAGTGAATAACAACTCACTGAAAATGGAACTGGAGAGGAAATGAACAAAACTAATTTGAGTTGAATTCAGCAGTTTTGGTCAATAAAAACAACAATAAAAGCTTCAAAAATATTGAAACATTTTCATTTGAACAATTTTTAAATTAAATGCTTCATTTTGTACAGGTTGAAATATTTCATTTTGACATATTCAAAGCAAAGTTCCTTCCCCCTGCCCCCCAAATCCTTTTTGCTTTGAAACATATGTATTTTCACTTAAAAATTGACTTAACTAAAAAGGGTTAAATGACACAAACCCCAAACAAAACAAACCCAAATAAAAGCAAACAAACAATAAACAAACACACAAAAAATCCCGGGACGTCATTCTCCC
>NW_017728931.1:41312944-41323113 GCF_001723895.1 Crocodylus porosus
GCACTGCCCATCCAGCCTGCTGGGGAAAAAGGTTGAGCACCACTGAGTTAATCCATAGATTTGGGATCAAATATCCTTGTAACATTTTTTTTTCTTTTCAAGAAGCTTTCTGTTTTCCTATATCTGTTTCCCCTTATTCTATTCATCCCTGTCTCCCTTTATTCTTTGTATTCCCTTTATTAGGTATCTTGTTCATTTCCCAATGTTTTTTAATGGGCCCCTTCAAATTTGCTGTACTGTTTGAAGCTGTGAAGTGTATGTTTTGAAGGCAGAGGACAGGTAGAGGGAAGTACCCAGCATTCATTGCTAACACTGTCACACATTTCTTTAAAGCTGCCATTAGGGGATACGCAACTTGGTGAACCTATCTGATTTCATTCTGCAGTATGAAATGCTGAGAGGCAATAAAAAGATGGCAGTCAGACCTGCTCTCTCTCCCTATCAAAATAGCTGTTTAAGCCCAGTGTGGAGCAGGACGGGTATGGTAAATGCACGTGGTAACTGCAGAAAAGCATCTTGGGTTGCAAAGGGCTGCTTTCCCCTTGGATGGGATATATGAGGCGAGAAAAACCTCCAGAATATGTAGAGAATTGGAGAAAAAATACACTTAAGTGCTGGAATCCCTCACTGCTGCACTCTCTTGGGCCACAGTGAAGATTTATTTTATTTGGATCTCTACTAACAGTGAAAAGAATGGAAGATGATAGTGATATGTCTTTTAAAATAGTCTGTCACACCAAATGTTCAAACACCTCAAGAATGGATCCTCTATAGTAGGCTCCAGTAGGCTCATTTCCCTTCTTCCATTTGTCTTCTCAGAAAGACAGCTGACAACATATCTTGTATGTGAAAATGTATACTCCACTACATCCAAAATATCCAAACCTTCTCCCTACACCTATCTTCCTTCTCTACCTTCCTTCTCTCTCCCAGCCCTTCCTTTGCTCTCTCTTCTCTTCATTCTAAAACCGTCTACAACTTTGCTGACTTTCCATCCCCTCTTCTTGTCCCTATCCATCTCTCTTCCCCCAACACACTATTATTTCCATCACCCTACAATCCCCTATATTCTTACTCCCTTACCTCTCTGCCCTTCTTCCTGTTCCCTGTAACTTCCCTTCTTCCCTAAGTCTTTCAGGACAGAATGTGCATATTTGCACTCTCCTTATCACTTGTAAGATCTCCTCCCCCTAAAGCAGGGGTAGGCAATGATCTTGGCTGGAAGGCCACTTAATGAGTTTTGGCGACCTGCTGAAGCCCACATCCATCTGTCTCTGTCTCTTCTCTTCTCTCTTTACTCTTCTCTCTTTTCTCTCTCCCTCTCTTCTTTTTTCTTTCTCTCTTCTCTTCTCTCTGTTTCTCTCCCCCTCTAACGAAGCTGTAGTTAGCCAGGAGCTTCTGCCATGCTGAGTGGGCACTGGCATCAACTGTGGGTGCAGCCAGCAGGTTCCAGAGCCCCAGCATGGAAGCTGCCAGCAGCATCACAGATGATGCTGCTGCCTGCCCAGTGTGGCAGAAGCTCCTGCCTGGGTCCACAGCTGAGCATCAGGGCAGGGCTCCTGGTGAACTACAGCTTTGGCTGGGTATGGAATAAGGGGAAAGGAGGGAGAGAAGGGGAGAGAAGAGATGAGACAAGACAAGATGAGACAAGATGAGACGAGACGAGAGATGCTGCCCAGCGTGGCAGAAACTCCTGCCTGGGTCCACGGCTGACGCTACCAGCAGGTTCCAGGTCAGGACGAGAGCTCCCACTGCATCAGGTGGGCAGTGGTATCAGCATCCACAGCTGACACTACCACCCACCCACTGCAGTGGAAGCCCTGCCCAAGTCCACAACTGATACCATGGTAATGGTGCTGAGTACGTGGAGGCTCGAGGGTCCTGGCCCCCCTCAGGAAGAGGGCTGTCACTTGAAATGCATAGAACTCCCCACATGTTCATCATCTTAGGCCCTTCCAAGCAAAAATAAAAGCCAGTGCCAATGTGCCACAATGTCACGGGAAGATGCTGCTGGGCAGAAGCAGTCCCATCCACCTGCCTGGCACCATGCAGTGAACAAAGCTGCCCACAGGCCAGATCCAATGAGTTAGCAGCCATCCACCCACAAGCTAGACTGAATCTGTTGGCAGGCCATATCTGGCACATGGACTGCATTTTGCCCACCCCTGCTCTAAAGAGATGCAATTAGTATCAGTACTCAGACTTGGCTAAGAGAAGAAATCAAGAGACCTAATGTGCTAATGATAAGACCTAACTACTGCTGTTGATATTCGACAATAAACATACCAGTGTTTGGATCCTACATTAGATTAAAATGGTTTTCAAAATACTTTCTCCATTTTTTCCTTTTAATTATTCCCCACATGGCATTGTTGCAGAGTTTATTTCATCGATTTCATAGACATTTGGGCTGGAAGGGACCCCAGAGGATCATCGAGTCCAGCCTCCTGCCCCAAGGGCAGGAAGTCAGCAGGGATCACAGGATCCCAGCAATATAAGTATCCAAATGTGTTTTGAAGGCATTCAAAGTGGGTGCTTGAACTGCCTCAGGTGGCAGTCTATTCCAAACCTTGGGGGCTTGGACAATGAAGAAGTTCTTTCTTATGTCCAGCCTAAACTGGTCACAGTGGAATTTGTGACTGTTCGATCTTGTCATCCCTTGGGGGCTCTGGTGAACAGATATTGCCCCAGATCCTGATGAGCACCCTTGATAAACTTATAGGTGGCCACCAGATCACCCTGAGCCTGCGCTTTTCCAGGCTGAATAGCCCCATTGCTCTCAGCCTCTCATCATAAGGTCTGTTTTCCTGACCTCTGATCATGCGCGTGGCTCTCCTCTGCACCCTCTCAAGCTTCTCCACATCCTTTTTGAATTGCAGAGCCCAAAACTGGACACAGTACTTCAGCTGCGGCCTCACCAAGGCCGAGTACAAGGGGAGAATGACGTCCCGGGATGCTCGAGAAGCATCTATGGATACAAGCCAGTGTTTGCTCACTTTACTAGCTGCAGCATCACACTGAAGGCTCATGTTCATCTTGTGGTCAACCATGACCCCCAAGTCCCTTTCATTTGTAGTGCTAACCAGTGTAGCACTACCAAGCCTATAAGCATGGTGCAGGTTTTTCCTCCCAAGGTGGAGCACCTTGCATTTTTCGGTGTTGAACACCATCAGGTTCTCATCCGCTCATTTCATGATTTGGGTACCTAAAGAAGCTACCTTTCCATCAAGGTCTCCAGTGCAGGATAAGAAAGAGGGAAGAGATAATGTGAGTGGTTTTGAAAGAACAGCTTCTCCAACATACCAAGAAACCAAAACCAAAGGTAACCCCCTCGGCAGTTTAGGAACTGGATCCCTCAATGGGAACTCCCTGAGAATATATTTTGTCTCTCTAAAGTTACCAATCATTCCCCTCTACCAAACACTGGGAAGAAACACAGCCAATCCTATTTGTCTGAACAAGAGTGCAATGAGTCTGGTGGGAGGAACAATTCCTAGCTCCCTCCCCTTGTTGAGATGCCAGTGGGAGATCAGTAACAGCAGGACTGGACGGAGAGGCGACAAGAATGACTGTCTTCAATTGCTTCCTTTTTGAGGGGCTTGCAGTAGGGCAAGAATCTACCACCTAGGTAAATCTGGATGTAAAGAGTGGGGACCTAATTTGAATCAGTTTAGTGATATAAAGACACATTGTGTTAATTAAGGGAATTGTGATTTGCCAATGAAATCCCAGCAGGGCGTCTGTCTGCCTGATCAAAGACTCAACTTTCTGATGGAATCTTAAGTGCATGAGCCATGAAATTACTTTTCAAAAAGGGAACATGCAGCACGAAGAGGGAGAGGAGGAGGGGAAGGACAAGGAGTGTGTCTTGAAGTGATTCTGTTGAGAGCTTTCATTTTCTGCATAAAGCTGCAGTGGGGTAAATTGTAGAAAACATTCTCAAGGATGCCAGACAGAGCAGTCATCATCCACAATTATCACCCCCTAACCAAATAGATACCTATTTTTCTTTCAAAACGGTATTTCAAGGGAAGCTGCTTAACAGAGTGTGGGGCGATGTCATCAATTTATTTCTCAGTGATTCCTTTTTGTTAACTCCCATTTTGCATACAGAGAGCTCACAGCCTGTGATTTGTGCTTTGAATTCAGGTTTCAAGCAATCCTAAAAAAATAATGATGTTTTCTTTTTTTCCTCTGAGGAAAGCATGTAGAACAATTCATTCTCAATGTCAGTGCAAAAGGTTGAGTAACCCAGATTTGCTCCAAACTGGGCCCGTATGTACTCCAAGAGTCAGCAACCATTTCAGCACACTTGCGATGAGTTTTGAGCCCAAAATAAAACCTCAGAGCAGGTGAATTCTGTGTGATTTTGGCTTACCTTACTTTTAGGTCCCAGGATACTGACTGTTCTGTAATACAAGACACTGAAACTTGATAATGAGGCACATACCTACGAGCTCAATTAATCATATCTTCATATCTGCACTGTTGAATCATTTTCACAATAAGCTTCATAGTCCTGTCCCACTGTGCAAGTAGGTTTATCATAAACCAAGAATGAAGTCTTCAGGGGCAACCACAGCTCCAGGGATTCCAAAGTGTTGGGGAGGAATTTTGAGGTCCTGCCTTCTGGACACTGCGGTTCCAAACATTTCACACAAGTGTCCCTCAAATAGCTTGCTGTTAACAGCCTGGTGGGTGTGGACGCCTTTGCCATTTTAAACAGAGGCTCTATTTATGACTATATTAACTCTGATATTAGAAAAGGCCATATTGGTCTCTTTCAATCTGGTAACCAGGCTTCCAAATGTGGGTAAATCTGGACGCTTCAGACCACAAGAAAAACTCCCATATATACGGACTGTGCATTGCAATACTCCATTTAATGCAGGACTAACACAAAACCAATATGTTGTGCTACTGCTTCTGATCTGGCAACAGCACGGACCTAATAAATCACCATCAGCCTTACTGACATCATCACTGGGACTGGTGCAACAATGGAAATAAAACATTTTGAGTTCCATTCAAAATACCCAGAGGAAAGTAATGCACTAAATAAAAAAGAACACAATCAGTAAGGGAAAACATTTGGTTTTCAAGCATTTCTAATAGTTTGTTTAGCATAAGATCCTAAGGGATTTTGAGAAGTATAGTGTGATATAGGCTCTGGCTCTAGCTAGTGGCACAAGGAACTATCTCAAATACGTATGGCATGGGTTTTTTTAATGTGCCTATGCACATTAAACTAATGTAAGTGTAGCATCCTCTTAGTTGTTTTAAAGCTTCACTGTGTGTTAGACCCAGGAGAAGCTGCAGGTTGTGGGAAATAATGCAAAGTGGGTCACGGAATCCAAACATTTAACTTGATTCAGCCTCATTCCCGCACAGTAGGTTCTTCCCTCTCCCAAGTTTTAGACACCCAGTTTATCAAACTAGCTCCTGCAAGAGCAACGGCCATCTGACTTTCAGTTCTTAGATCTAGCAAGGGCTTCTCTAGTTCATATTGATCTTTTTTGGTCCAAGTTCTCTGCTCAGTTAAATAGTGAAGCAAATATCACCCTCCCTCTTTCAATTCTCTGTTCTCTTCCACACATTATCTTCTGCTGCTGCTCTCTTCTCCACAATCTGATCGCTACAATGGATGCAAGACTTTTCTTCACAGCTTCAGCTGCAGTCTTTCCCTACTCCACCTCTTTCTCATCTCTCCAACTTCTTTAAAATCCCAGCTGAAAACACAGCTCACCCTCTCACCCTTTGCTCTCCAATTCTAATTACTGAACACAGACTCTATTAACTCTGTCAAATAAAGAAAATACACAAAATAAAAGGGGACATGTTTACTGAGGAAGAACCAAAGAAAAGTGCCTGGGGTTTCTAACAGAATTAGGTTTTGGGGAGCAACCATTTCACATTTCTAGTTTCTTCAAAACACTTTTCCTTCTCACTGTCAGGGTGTTCCTCCTCACTCTGAGGAAACCTATGAAGGCAACTTTTTACTTGCCTTACGACAGGTTTTATGGTAATCTGAGGAACCAATTATAAATAGCAACAGATGCTATTAGGACTTATATACTGACTCATATACATTAGAGTGGGTCCAGCTGAATACCCTTGAATTCTTTAGTGGCCAAACTTTTTGGCAAGCATGCCAAAAGTTAAGCATAGCACCCTCTGCAAGTGCCACTCCGTTCCCCTTTCTCTACCAGATTTGCTGCTCTGCTTTCTGAGCAGATGGCTATTGATGGCTAGAAAATGATATTTAGAGGTTTGCTTTTGGGAACTGGCTTTTAGGTAAAGTAGATAAGTATTAGAATAATGGTCCAGGGCAATGGCAAGGGTAAATTGATTTCTAAAAGCCTATTTGTGACAAAGTTTCCTTCAAGGCTCACTGTGACTAAAGCCAGCAGACACACAGGCTGGGAAATTGAAGACATGTACCACACTGTTCCATAATGGAGACAAGGGACTCTGCACCATTTGCACCAGGTCACTGTGTCCAACTGCACAGCCCTTGTGATATTTGATTTGGTAAACAGACCAAATTAGGAGGCCCGGTAAATAACCAAATTCAGATGTGTGCATGTGATGGGTTTGTTGAAACAAAGGAATATGCTGACAGGACAGAACGTGGACGGTAGGGAAACCAAACAACGATGCCTGGATATGAAATCATCAGAAGACAGAAAGAATACAGAAGGAGGGATTTCAGAGCAGCAAAGGGTTCCCAAGAGGGGAACCCAAGGCCACCATTGACAGAGGGCATACCACCAGACTGTCTCACCCACCGCGCTGGGGAAGATGGGCCTCAGCCTTTGATCTCCAGGCTGCTAACATCTGACATTCAAGAAAGAACCTCAGGGTGAAGCTTGCATGCTGCCCAGATATACCTTCCCTCAGGATGAAGCTCACATACAGGCCAGACATACCTTCCCTCTAGGACTGGTAGATATAAAATTGTTTCCATTATTCTTATCTGCTATCACTGTGCATCAATAAAATTTGCCTATTATTGAATAAAAAGGTTGTGGTTGGTCTGAGGGTTTGGGGTATTGGGGGTCTCAAATCCAGCGCTAACACTATCTGCCACTGTGTTCTCTGCTCCCTCCCCGATTTGCCATGTCACGCACAGAAGCTGCCTGAGCCACTTGGGGCATGTGTGCTGCAGGTTGGCCAACCCTGCTACAGAAGAATGTCCTCATTTGAACAAGATCTCATACCCTCAGCTCCTCAGCTGTGTCACTGCTGCTCATAGTGGGCAACACGAAGAAATCTTTCCCAGAGAAGCTGAGTAAAGTTTACTTCTGCAGCATCTCTAGAGGCTGCAAATGTGATGAAAGATACTGTCAGGGAGTGCCTAGCAGTATCCCATAAGGAGTTGTGCAGGCTATAATGCTTTATGTCTTCTGGTTATTAACAAGAAGGCACAAGACTGAGCACAGTGGTACAAATTCCCCACTTTGATTTCTGCTCCACTCAGCAGCTGCACTGAGGAAGTCCAACAAGCCCAGTGTACTGTCAGACTGGGTTGGGAGTCTGGTTTGCAGAACACAGCTGAAGGCAGAGAAGTGAGCCAGTAAAAGGGAGACCTGGGGAGAAGGGCTGGTGGAGAGATTTAAAGGGGAAGGGGTAAGCAGTGCCCTAAAGCAGGCTCCAGGGAGCCAGGGCCAGTTCTGCTTCTGGGTAAAGTCCCATCCTCTCCTTCCCCCTCTGCTCCATGTGGCCAAGGTGGCTGCTGCTATAAGGGATCGAAGTACTGGCCAGCAAGGAATGGGGTAAGCAGGGCAAGCCCTAAGCCAGGCTTCCTGGGCTCCAGGGCCAATGCTGCTCTTGGGGAAAGTCCCATCCCCTCTTAAATAGCATGGAGTTCTGAGCCATGCTTCCATGTGCATAGCCCACTGGCTTCCACACCCCAACCCCTGAGGCTGCACAAAGAACAGCACCAGCGAAAGCCCTGGCTTGCCTTCAAACACAGCACTTTAAGGTTTCCCAATGCCATGTCTCTGCAGCCCTCTTCACTATGCTCCCGCAGTTCTTGCTGCAGTCCCACACTTAACAAACCTCAGTCATATTGCTATTTACTTTTCCAGTGGCAAGGATTTATTGTGACATTGTTAATGGACCAGCTGTATAGTTGGAAGAACTCTTGGACAAACTTTGGCATCAAATGCCCTTCCTCAAGTCCCCTTGCCCAACCGTTCTCCCAGCTATGCAGCTGGTCCAATAATCCAGGTATATTTGAGATGCACATTTAATTCTAATGACTATTTGTCTAGTTTGTTGTGTTTTTTTATACTTAATGTACAATATAACAACATAACAAACATTCCAGTAAAGTTATATTTGTTTTTCCTATGATCTTGACCTGACGAATATGGATATACCACACCATTTGCCCCACAACCCTGCCGCTTTTCAGAATCCTAGATCCACCATGTATGTGCATGAAGTGGCTATACATGCATGGTGTGCATGTGTATATTTGTTTACAGAGGGCTGCATGTACTGGTGTGCATAAGTACAGGATAGTCACTGAATTACAGAAAATTAGGGTTGGAAGGGACCTCAGGAGGTCATGCAGTCCAACCACCTGCTCAAGGCAGGACCATCCCAAACTGGATCATCCCAAACAAAGCTTTGTCTAGCCAGCTCTTCAAAACCTCCAAGGATGGAGATTCCACCACCGCGCTGGGTAACCTGTTCCAGTGTTTTACTACCCTCCTAGTAAGAAACTTCTTCCTAATATCTAACCTAAACTACCCTTGCTGTAACTTGAAACTGTTGCTCCTTGTTCTGTCATCTGCTACCACTGTGAACAGTTTAGCTCCATCCTCTTTGGAACCCTGCTTCAGGTAGTTGAAAGTTGCTATTAAGTCCCCTCTTCTCTAGACTAAATAAGCCCAGTTCCCTCAGCCTTTCCTCATAAGTCATGTCGTGCAGCCCCCTTACCATTTTTGTTGCTCTCTGCTGGACCCTCTCCAATGTGTCCACATGCTTTCTGTAGTGAGAAGCCCAAAACTGACAACAGTACTCCAAATGTGGCCTCACCAGTGCAGAATAGAGGGGAGGAATCACTTCCCTTGACCTGCTGGCAACACTCATACCAGTGCAGCCCAATATGCCATTAGCCTTCTTGGCAACAAACGCACATTATTGGTGCATAGTCAGCTTATTGTCCACTGTAACCACCAGGTCCTTTTCTACAGAGCTGCTGCCCAGCCAGCCAGCCCCCAGCCTGTACTGGTGTATGGGATGGTTCTGTCCTAAGTGCAGGACTTTGCACTTGTCCACGTTGAGCCTCGTGAGATTTCTTTTGGCGCAATCCTCCAATTTGTCTAGGCCACTCTGAATCTTAGCCCTACCCTCCCGCATATCTACTACTCCCCCCAGCTTGGTGTCATCTGCAGACTTGCTGAGGGTGCACTCTATGCCTTCTTCCAGGTTGTTGATGAAGATACTGAACAAAAATTGCCCCTGGGGCACTCCATTTGATAGCAGCTGCTAACTAGACATCAAGCCATTGATTATTGCCCGACACTCCAGCCAGTTTTCTATCCACTTCACAATCCATTCATTCAGCTCATATTTCCTTAGGTTGCCTGAGAGAATGTTGTAGGAGACCACATCAAAAGCTTTGCTAAAATCAAGGTATATCATATCCACTGGTCTCCCCACCTCCACAGAGCCAGTCACCTCATCAAAGAAGGCAATCAGCTGGTCAGGCATGACTTGCCCTTGGTGAATCGATGATGACTGCTCCTAATCATCTTCTTCTCCAAATGCTTAGAAATGGATTCTTTGAGGATCTGCTCCCTTATTTTTCCAGGGACTGAGGTGAGGCTGACCAGTCTATAATTCCCTGGATTTTCGTTTGTCCCTTTCTTCAATATGGGCACTATGTTTGCCCTTTTCCAATCATCTAGGACCCCTCCTGATCACCATGAATTTTCAAAGATGATGGCCAATGACTCTGCAGTCTCATCAGCCAACTCCCTCAGCACCCTTGGGTGGATCCCATCTGGTCCCATGGACTTGTATATGTCCAGCTTTTCTAAACAGTTCCTAACCTGTTCTTTTGACACTGTTGGCTGCTCACCTCCTCCCCAAATTGTGTTGCTTGGTGCAGTAGTCTGGGACCTAACCTTGCCTGTGAAGACTGAGGTGAAAAA
>NW_017728931.1:41323237-41380290 GCF_001723895.1 Crocodylus porosus
CATGTCCCTTGTTAGCTGCAACTCCAGTTGTGCTTTGGCCTTCCTGACTTCATCCCTTCATGCCCAAGCAATAATCTTATACTCCTCCCTACTTATTTGTCTAGGCAGCATGATAAAGCAAAACCATCAGGTTTTCTTTTCTTTGCCTTCTAAGGATCCCTTTGGGATGTTCATTCATAGAATATAAGGTTGGAAGGGACATCAAGGATCATTTAATCCAGCTACCTACACAGATGCATGATTTGCTATTTCTGAACCAAGGGTGCCCAACTCATTTGGCCCGACAAGCCTGAACTGGACTGCCCAACCTCTGGTGGCAGGGCAGTGGCTGTTGTCACACCTGCCACAGCTTCTGTGTTGACCTGGCTCTGGAAGCCAGGGGATGAACAGCACCACAACCCATCCCCCATTTTCCCCTGCCACTAATGCCATATTCAGTGTCAGGCAAACAATGGAACGATAAAAAGCAGCACTGTTCACCCCCTGGAGTCTGGAACCACACCAATGCAGCAGCTCTGGCAGCTGTACCCACAAGTCCTACAGGCTGTGATTTGACTACTCAAAGGCTGCTTAGACAACCCTGTTTTAAACAATCCCAGACAGATGGCTAGGCATCCAGCCTCTTTCTGAAAACTTCCAGTGACTTCAGTGGAACTACAGAGATTTGCAGCAGCTGAGAATTTGGCTCATGAAACACAGTTAGATGCATGTGTATGGGCTTTACTTCCCAAAAGTCCCTCAAGACTTCTCTGTCCTTGTAAGCAGCTTTCTCATGCTATTGCAAATGCCCAGGCAGTGGATTAAATCAGCATGGAGGATGGTCTTGTAGTTACAACCCTGGATGTGAGTTCAAGAGCTCATGTCCAGTTCCTGTGTACCCTCTTTTATTCTCTCTGTACCTAAATTTCCATATAAGAAATTAAAATAATGACACCCCTGATTTTACAGGGGTCTGGTCAGGAGAAGCTAGAAGTACTGGAAAGGTGGTCTGATACTATTGTTATGTTCTGTAAGTGTCCTTCATAGACAAGAATAAGGAGCAAACTCTCTTTGAGGCATCCATTCCTCTCAGAACCCTTCTGGGAGCTTAGATCTTAGTATTTTTTAATTCTGAAGTGGGGAACACTATCCAAAGAGACAGTGATCCCTTCATTGAGGAAAAGGGGCTTGCAAGCTGACAAGACATCATCAGTAGTTACTCCCAGAGTCTCCTCCTGCTGCAGTCCACAGCTGCTTTGCTCACTCACAGGGGTTTCCCATAAAACACAGCCCTCCCCTACTCTTTATTTAATGAAAAAAACCCCTAAGACACAAGCACAAAATACCTCAAAATCACTGCTATTGTATTTGTTCCCACTTCTTAAAGGGCATTAATCGCTTTGGGCTTCACCTCAGAGTCGTTAAGTATGGATAATAGCCAGGTTGCTTGGGCATGCTGCCTAAATAGCTGATAATTACAGCCTGAGAACAGCAAGACGCATGCTGTCTTTCTGCCACTGCCGTCTGTCTATCTGGTTTGTGAGGCATCTGTCCACCTGTCTCCAGGTAATTGTTCCCATTTCTACTTGAGTTTCTTCCACCCCTCCCTCACGTTTTTTTTGCTTCTCTTTCTCTTTCCCATCTTTCATTTTAATCTTTCCTTCAGACTCCTGACATATTTGATCTCTTGTAGACAGGGAACACAGCGTGCTAGCTCCACGTTCAGGAATCCAAACATTTTATCACCCCCTGGAAGAAGCCTACGATGTGACAGGTGAAACGTCAAAAACAATTACAGCAAAAGTGAGGTTTGCAAACCCCAAAGGGAAACTATCCGGTCTGCAGTCTGTTCTTGGTCTTGCCACCATGCAAGAGTCACTATGAGCGAAGACACACAGACACCCATACAGACAGACAGGCACTGAGACGCAAACATGCAGACAGGGTTCTGGAGAAGCTCATGCAATAGTAATGCATTTGGGGCCACAGCTAGGCCAAAATGAATGTGCCCTTGACAACTTCTGCCTGCATGAAACCCATTTGTACTGTTGTGCCCATCTGCCCCTTTTGTGAGGCTCTGTGGACTGTAGTGATCACTCTGGATCGCTTAGGGAGCAAGGCAGTTGAACTGAAGTACCACTTTCCAAGCCAGGAAGGCAAGCAGGAATATTTGCTGATATGCCCCTCTGTACTGGAGTCTCCTCTAATGGGAGAAACACAGGGAGACCTGGGCTGGGCATACCGCCTAGCAGACTGTGGTGTGGGGTCCAGAAAAGAGCAGTCATCTGTGGGACTGTACTTCACATCTACTCCAGTGGACACCAGCAAATCAAACCTCAACATAGGGTACCCACAAAGGGTCCCATTTTCTGTGCTTCCAGGTCCTACTGGGTACAGGAGTAAGAAAGGGGGCTGTCATAGTATTGTTAATGGCTCCCTACTTCTCTCTGAAACCCTGCACAGATTACAGCAGACTCGAGTAGTGGATTACAGTTCTTCATGGGTATATTCCAGGTTAGGATTACAAAGCATAATGTTCCCTGGCCTGCTTCTCAACACGCCCCCAGTCCCTGATACGAACCCTGCACTGGGGGGCTGTGAGGACTGCTACATACTGAGGGTACTGCTAACAGAGGACTTGAGGGAGATTTCTCCCCACCAGGCACAAGGGATGGAGCAGAATCCTAGCTAGAGGTGCATTCACAAGGAAGTCCACATATTTGGTGGGATACATACACCCGCCGCCAGGGCATCTGTGTCTTGCACTGGAAGTCAGGAAGCTGAGTGGTTTGCAAAAATGGAAAAATAATAAGTGGAAAAGCTGAGCAAATAACCTCAAAAAACCCCCCCAGTCAAAAGTATCTGATATCATTGCAAAGGACCAGGCCAATTCTTGCTAATACTAATACTGTGACTGGCTTTCCCCTCCCCTTCTCCTGCTCTTGTTGTTTGGAAGTGCCGCTTACAACCAGCCAGCCACCTGAACCTGCAAACAGCAGCTCACCTTTCCCATAATAAATGCTCTTATTCAGCAGATTTCCTGCTGTATATGGAAAATGGCTTCCTCCCACTGCTTGCGTTTCTCTATCTCTTTTCATAAAACCGTTCCGGCAGATTATCTTTTTGCTTCCTGTTAAATAGTATCATTTGCCTCCCATGCGCTCGTGCCAGATGGCAGGGTGAAATGACTGTGTCTGTACAAGAGAGCGCTCCAGCTCTCCACATGAGGGAAGCCAGCCAAAATAGAAAGGAAAATACTTCCAGATGAAGTCTCCTGACAAAAATTGATGAAAAGCCAGGACAGTTGGAGCTTGGCTTTAACCCACTTTGTCCTTTGGTATTTCAGGAGTTGGGAAGACAGAGGAGAGGCCAAGGAGGATATATTGGGAGTTCCTTACCTTTTGCCTGAAATTCTGCCCCTCTATCATTTCTCCTTCCTATCCAAGGCCTTTTTTTTTAAACAAATTTTTGAGGCAAGAGGCTATCCCTAAGGCTCGGGCTCAACATCTCCTCACAATAAACTGGATCCTAATGTCCATATACAGGCAGTCCTCAACTTACAACATTTCAAGTTACAACATTTCACACTTACAAGGTTTCTAAATTGACACTGTTTCAGCTTTCTGACATCAGTTTCCACTTTACAACGCTTGATCCGATGTGATGCCACGCCGGCAAACAAGTTCACTGCATCTCCCATCTCCCTGGAGAACATCTGTCCAAACTTCCTTGGACACTTTCTTTAAGAAAGCAGACAAGACTCCAGAAAAACCTGCAGCCAAGACTCCTGAGAAGACTCCAGCCAAGAACCCTTCAAAAAGTCCAGCAAAGTCACCTCAAAGAAATCCTTCCAAATCAATATGATTGCTATTTACAATATAAATACATTCATATAGCTTTATTACTCATCTATAATTGATCAAGTACAAAATTATGGGTTATTTTTGGTGAAAATGGGGTATCGGGCCTTGGTTCAGGAACCAATCCCCCATTTATAACATTGTTTCTTATGAGAAAATTGGTTCTGAGTTACAATGTTTTGACTTACAATTGGTTCCTGAAAACCGTGTCTTGTCGTAAGTCTGAGGACTGCCTGTACCGCATGAAAGCTGTTTTACAGTGCATAACAGTAGGCTACTCAGTTTGTCTGAACAACTGCTACAATGCCATGTGACAGTAAGTCATTGCTTCATAAAGGGCTTTGGGATACCTGGGGCATGAAAGGTGTTAAATCATATTCTAATCACAACACCGCTATCCTTCACTGCTCCAGTTAATTATAATGGCCTAGGTTGCTCCTGTTAGATTCATAGCTGATATTTTGGAACCACTATAGAAGCGTCTGTTCCAACTTCCCTATCCCTAAAACAACCCACTGTAGATTGGGCTGGGCCTCTTGTTTGCCAAGACAGGCCTTTGGGGGTTATATAGATGCCCAGATAGTAGAGTTATCACTAAAGACTGTAAGTATACACCTTACTGAGCCTCAGGGCCTTGATTAAAGAAGATCCTAATCTGCCTGTATACAACTGAGACCCAACCTCAAATGCATTCCTTGGTTGCCTGTGTTCAAATCTGGCCTTTCCTTAATGCTACTGGGAGCAGCTGCACCTGCAAGTCTCAGTAGGTTAACAGCGTGGCTGGGAGGATGGCCAGGCTG
The DNA here is from genome assembly GCF_001723895.1 of Crocodylus porosus. Taxonomy (NCBI): domain Eukaryota; kingdom Metazoa; phylum Chordata; order Crocodylia; family Crocodylidae; genus Crocodylus; species Crocodylus porosus. Next base: position 41,327,877 of record NW_017728931.1, read on the forward strand.
GGAAGGGGAAGGGCATGGCTTCATTCCTAGATCATCTTGAGGAGAAAAGAAAGTTCAGTGTGCTTAAGCATTTCAAATGATTCAACCTTTAACAGCAGCAAATGCAAAACAAAAAGAGCCTAACGCCATTTTCTCCAGTGATGTGCCAGGGCTTATTAGGAAGGGGTTATAAGCTGCTTTCTAGTGTACTTGTTCTGGGAGAGATAAGCTGACTAGTGGGAAATCAATCACTATGAATTTTGATAGCAGCGCCTGCTGAAGTAATTACTTCAAACATCAATAATTCTGCTCACCTGCCTGTGGAATTTTCAGTCATGCTGAAGGTTAGATTAATGCTACGGTGCTCCTGGGAGCTTTTCTTGTTTTGTTTTCACTCTCCCTTTTTCTCTACTTCTTAATTTTTTTTAAATGCTGATGCAATTGAAATGTCACTTTGTCGTCTTCTCCCTTTCTCTGTCTTCTCACCCCAGACATCAGCATGAGTTTGCGCATATCAGTGAAGTTGTCTCTGAAATAAAGTGACTTCTGCGCACAAAGAAACTGTGGATAATTCTTGCTGTCAGAATCACCAAGTGTTCAACCATCATGTCACATCTCTCCTCAGGTGTTTAAGTGCATGTTTAATGTTACATATATTTTAGAGATAAGTTCAGACCAAAAGCCTGGAGCCAAACACTACTGAATTTTGGAGAACTTTATTTCAGACTCTTAATGGTATAGCTCTGGCCCATTTTTATGTGTGGGTGGCCCCCTCTACATGTGCAAGGAAAGGTGCAATGGGAACTAATGCACAATTTACACAATTGCACCTCCTGCCATGCCACATGTGCATGGAAAGAGGCATGACTGTGGGATCCTGCATTAAATCCTATTGCGCCTTATTGCTGGTGCAGGGGGAGTTTGGGATTAGGCTGCCACAATCCCTAGGGTTTAGGGGTTTTATGCTGGGCATGGTGCACTGCTGTGGTTGGGAGCCTTGCCAGCTGACAGGGCTCCCAGCTGCAGGGGAAACCCTTGTACACATGCAAATCAAAACTTGATAGCAACCAGCTATAAGGTTAGTACATATTTTCCAAGTCTAACTTTATAGCTGGTTGGAGCTTTTTATTGTGCAATAGCTAGCTACTTTGCACATGTAGCTGGACTACAGGTAATGGCACAATTAACCAGTTAATTGTGCAATATCTGTAACGTGTAGAGGAGGGCTGTGTGTGTGCATGCATCTATATTGTTATACGATGTGCTTATTGGGTACCTTCAGTATTCATAATAGCAACACATTTTACAAAAACTCTAGGGTGACCTAATGTCGCCTAAAATCTTCCTGTCTCCAGGTAAGTGCCCCTCTACCGAAGCCAGAGTGAATAGAAAGGCTTTATAGCATGTCTGTAAGTGTATGCATACACACACAGAGGCAACTGTTAATTAAGGGGGCTATAATTCCATGAAGCTGAGTGCCTCATCTCGTTACTAAAACTCCATGATGAAATTATAACCCCAATAACCAAATCAGGACTGCCTGTTTTTTATTCCCTATGATGGACCCGATGATCTGTAAGGTCCTAAAAACTAAGAAACTGTGTGAGCTGACTCTTGGACCCATAATCTTCACATTCCCATTTCCTCTGTTCTCATTCACAAAACACTGGACATCTGTTGCTGCCTTCTCTTATATACTCTCCAGGTCTCCTGCTGTTGCCTCCTCCCCTTTCCCCCATATTTTGCCAGGTTTCCCACTGCTGCTCCCTCCTGCCCCCAAATTCCTCACAGTCCTGGCAGCTCTGTTCTCACTGCTGGAGCAGCAGTGTATTTATTACTGTATTATTATTGTACTTCGGCTCCCAGTTACAGCAACGTCCACCCTGCTGTAGCTCCACCACCCTTTGCCATTAGACAGCTTGGGAGTCCAACAGGCCTGGTAAATTTGATAGATTTGTTTATCGGCTCATCAAGACTGACGCAAATGTGGCTTTACCAGCTGACTGCAGTTGAAAGCAGAGGAGGATACTCCAGGGGGTATTTTTCTCTCATTTCTTTTCACATCTCCCTCCAAACTCTGTGGAGGAAAGGAGGTTGCCATGATATTCCACAGAGTCTTTAAAATTATTTATATGAAGGCTGAACTTCCATAAACAAAGAGTTTCATATTAACACTAAACATTTTAAGCTTCTTTTTTATGTCAGATATTGAGCTTTAAGGCCTAGCCATATAGATTCCTTTATTTATCTCTATGATTGATTGAATACATCCCATGGAAAACAGAAAGCCCTCTGCAGGCCCAATTTCAGATCCAAAAAGCATCCTGACAATTGCTCACATAAATTCAAGCAAAGAAAGAATGAAAACTAAAAGCCAGTGCTTTCCTGTCTGAACGAGAATTCACTCCCTCAAGAAAGGATGACATCCATAACTCTTCTACCACTCAGCACATAGCTGCATCCACAGCTTCCTGAAAGCCAGGCAAACAAACCACCGTGGCAGAGAGGTAAGTAAGGGTGCTTTTGTACCTCTGAAAATCAGGCCATTTTCATTTAGGCTCCATAATCCATATTTAGGCATCCAGCTAGAGCAGCCAGGTTGGAAAACTGTGAGCTTTAATTCTGCTTCCAGCTGCATTAACATGGTTTCACTGTAGGGGAGTAAGTGAGAGCAGAATTCGGCCCATTTTCTTGTTAATGTGTAGATCAATACTCAGTGGCATGCTGTGAGGATGTCTATTTTGTTTATTAGCAGGAAAGTGCACTTGCTTGATCTGACACTGTGTTTACCTCATTTTTATTGAACCCCCTCTTAAGTTAACTGCTAAGGAAAGGGAGGGGAGAACTCCAGTGAGAAAATGAAGTGAGAACGAGCTTATGCAGTTAAGGCATTGTTTTTGGCTGCAGCAGTTTGCGTACAACATAGCAACAAAAAGAGAAGCAAATATCTTCCTAAAGAAAGCCCTTCATTTTAATTTTCAGAAATTCCAAAGCAACTTAGGACCCTGAGCCCCACTGATTTCTAACACCAAAACCTGCTGGGAGTCATCTAAACTAGTTTCAGTACCACAAACCTTTGGCTGAAGATCAACATGTTATTTCTTTTTTTCACTGTCTCAGAACTGGCAGGAATATTCCAAAGCTGAAAAACCAGAACTTGGAGACACTGCTGTGGTTTAAAATGCACAAAAATGATCACATGTGATATCCAAAGCAGGGTGGTGAAATTTACAGATGATACAATTTATTTAGTTTACTCAAGAAGGTAGAAAACACTGAAGAATTTCAGAAACTCTCACAAGGATAGGTGAATGGGCCCAAGGATGGCAAATAACAGTCACTGCTGACAAAAATCCAGGTATTACATGTTGGATAGAATAATTTGATGAGTCATGACATTACTGGTTTCTACATTTTCTGTAAACACTGTGAACAGCTTGGTGTGCAACAAGAGCAGTCAGAAGAGCAAACCAAATGTTGGGGTGTGTAAGGAAATGGATGAAGAATAACACTGAGAATATAATGCTATTACAGAAATACAGTAGGATACAGCAGAAAGAGGGGGTTCAGATAAGAAAAATGATCCAAGGCACAGAAAATCTTCCACATGAAAAAATATTAAAAAGATAGTGCTTAGTTTAAAAAAGAGAAAAATAAGTGGAGACATAATAACAGTATACAGACTGGTGAATGATAGAGGGGACATAAGAGCAAGTAAATTAATCACTGGACTGAAAGGTTGTAGTTGCCTAGGGACTGGTGATCACGACCTGATTATATTCAGTAAGGGCAAACAGAGGACAGCCCAACCCAGAAGATATATATATGCTTATAGGTGGTGCTCCTAAAGGGCTAATTTTCCAAAAGTGGAAAGAATAATAAGTGAAATGGATTTGGAGGAAAATGTAAATAGAAAAACATGAATGAAGATTGGGATTTCTTTAAAAAAAAAAATCTCATTAGATAGCCAAAAAACCCCCAGGATTTCAGTGTCAAGAAAGAGGGCAGGCTTGGCTAAAAGACCACTGTGGTGAAAGTGGGATTCAGGAATAAAAAGCAATAAATAACAAATGGAAAAATGGCAAATAGATACCAAACAGTATAGATTAGAAGTTAAGAAGTGGAGAAACTGGCAAGGGAAGCTGAAGACATCAAAGAAAAATTCACGGTTGACAGGAATAAAGACAATAAAAAGAAAGCATTTTATCAAGAACAAAAGGAATCCTAGAGAGTGCTGTTAGAGATGGTAAATTGCTAATGATACAGAAAGGCAGAATTATGCAAAGATACTAATAGTAATAAGAGTTATGTTTTGGAAAGGAGGAGGATGTAGCACATTTACTATACGAGGAGGATAAAATATATTCCCATGCACTGGTAAGCAAGAAGAACGCTACACAGTTTCACTGAATCTGTAAACCCAGGTTGTTTGCTTCCAAGAGTCCTTAAAGAGCTGGCTGAAGAGATCTCTGCCATACTGCAGTTAATTTTCTATATGTTTTGGCATACAGAGGCCAAGACCAAATAAGGGTAAATGTGTAAATTCTAAAAGACCAAATAAGGGTAAATGTTATGTACATGTTCAAAGAAAGCACACAGGATGAGAGCTGGGTAATTATACGTCAGTTAGGTTGATAGCAATCCCAGGCAAAATAATGGAAAAGCTGACAGACGATTCAATTGCTAAAGAATTAAAAGATAGGAATCTAACTGCATGCCAGTCCAAGAATATAAGTCTTGTCAAACAAATCTGATTTTATTTTTCAATGAGATTATAAATCTGGTTGAGAAAAGGTAATTATGGAGATGTAAGAGAAATTTGAAAGTATTTGACTTAATACTTCATGCAATTCTAAAGAAAAAAATTAATGTTATACAATATCAGTGAAGCAAATGTTACACAGAGTAAGAACTAGTAAACTAAGGGTGTGTCTACACATCGCCCTATAGCAACGTTGTTACTGCACCATGCTTTAGTACTTCTTTTTGGAAATACTAAAGCATGGCGAAATAACTACCCGTAATGCACTGTGCAAATGGCCCACAGTTAGTTTTAGCCGCTACTTCGTTGCAGTGGTGCACTAAAGCAGGGGGGCACACCACTACAGTAAAGTAGCTGCCGGTCATGTGTAGACCCACATGGTCGCTACGGCAATGAAGGGCGACATGTAGACATGCCCTAACATATCTAAAAAAGTAGTTGCAAATGAGGAATCATCATCAAAGTGGGGTCTTCTGGTTCTTCTCTAGGGATCAATACTAAGGACAAGTGACCATCAAAAGGGTTCATACTGAACAAACAAATGAACATGAGCTCCAAATGTGAGGCAGTGGCAAAAAGGGGCTAATGTGATCCTTAGATGACTAAGCAGGGATATAGTGAATAGTCAGAAGGAGGCAATTTTACAGCTGTATGAAGGATTGGTGAAATTGATACTAGGACTAGGAGGCTGTGTCCAGTTCTGGTGTACACATTTAAAAATGCTGTTGAAAATCTAGAAGGGACCCAGTAGAGAGGCTACAAAAGTGATTTGATGGCTGGGGAAAAATGCATTACCATGAGGGACTTAAAGAGGTCAGCCTGTTCAGTGTATCAGAAAGAAGATGGAGAGGAGACTTGATCACAGTGCCTAAGTACCTCCACAGGGAGAAAATGCTGGGTACTAAAGGCCTCTTTAATCTACCAGAGAAAGTCTTAACAAGAAACAGAATCTGGAAGCTGAAGTCAGACAAATTCAAATGAGAAACTAGGCACAAAGTTTCAACAGTGAAGGTGATGAACCACTGAAACCAACTGCCAAGGGAAGTATGGGGTTGTTTGTCCTTGATGTCTTTGCCTCAAGGCCAAATGCCTTTCTCAAAGTTATCCTTTAAGCGAACACAATTTACAGGGCTCAGTCAGAGCAAAGCTGGATGGGATTTAACAATTTTTGATATACAAGAGAGCAGATCAAATGATATAATGGTCCCTTGTGACCTTAAACCTTACAAATCTATGAAAAAGGACTTTTCAATTAAATGAAAGAGGTAGCAAATTTGAAAATGATAACAGGAATTGTCTTTCGTATGTAGCTCTAAGTATTATTAACCAGTATAATGCATTTCCAAAAAATATTGCTGAGACTGAGGACTTAATAGGATTCAAAAAAGAATTTGATGATACTTATGGACCACATTCTTATCTCCACTGAACCCTACTTACTTCACTGTACAATGTAAAACAGCTATATTCTGGTATACATGTAATTTAATTTTACTTTAAACGTCTAGCAAAAATTTGTATTTACATTCAGTAAATCCAGGGTCATCTCAAACACAAGTCAGATCATGTACATGCAGCCTTGGCAAGTATATTTCAGGATCTTTACACCAAGATTCACAGGTCTCAGCCATATGTCTTAAGGGAGAAAATCCAGTTGTAAGGCTGACTGATGTGTCTGCCAAGGCTCTGAGAGGCCAGGGGAGGGCTGTCTGTGCAGGTGTCTTCACTGCATTACTGACATCTGAGGCTGAGCAAGCTCATATTATGCATGGTCATACAGTGCTCAGCTCTGCTCATCTGTGTCCATTCTGGTGGTGTAGTTATCCATGTGAAGTGCTAGACTCCTGGGCTCTTTCCCAAGGACCTGTGGAAGAACTTGGTTTTCCTCTGGGGCATACGGGAGAAATTGGGAATACACTGAGGATTCATATGGTTTAGCCTGTACCCTTGGTGCAAAGTGGGCCTGATGTCATCCAAGTCAAAGTAGCACCTGGGCTATAAATGCGTCTCAAGAAGGGTCAGGTACCCTGAGTTGAAAGCACCTCCACACTCCAGTTAGAGGGTTTTGTGTGTGCATGGGAACTGGATTATGGGAAACATCTGAGTGAGACCCTGGGTCAACTCCGAAATGAAAACAAGCCCAGAGGGAGAGAGCAGGCAGAAAAGAGAGAAATTGAGAAGAAGCATCAGAGAGGGAGGGTGAAAAGGTCACGTGTTGAGATCATGTGCAAGGTCAAAAGTGATAAGTGTTGGGTGCATGTGAGCTGGGAAGGAGGGAATGTAAGGAAGAAGATGTGGCTAGGGCAGAGGACAAGACAGCAAATGATCATAGATAAAAGAAGAGGCAAATATAGGGACAGAAGTTAATGAAAAAAGGAGAAATGTCTGGAAAGTCAGAGGAGGAGAAGAGAACATAAGAGAAAGGTGAAAATAATGAAAAGAGAGGGCAGGAAGAGGGCAGCCTTTCCTCTCTGTTCACCTTTACCTCCTTCTCCATTACCTCTCTTCTCTTTCACCTTCTCAGTCCATCCTCCTCCACCCCTTTCTCTTTTTACCCTGTCCCTGTCAGATATTTCTTTTCAGAAAAAATGAATCCATACACCCTCTCCAGTACACAAGCAAGATAATGAAACAGACCTGTCACCCCCACCCGAGTCTGCCTCTGTCAGCTGATGAATCGCTGCCAGGTATACGACACTAAGACAGAACAATTTTACCTTCAAAGAGAAAGCCTTATTCTGACAAAGCCAAAGTTTGTTTCCACCAGAAGATGTCCCCTAGGGGATGGAATTTAACAAATCATACGCAGTGTAATATTAATTTGTATGTGTTATTTCAAGCTGACACGCTGTCTATTAAATGACTGATTTTTCCTAACAGGGTTATTCCACTGGGAAGAAAATTAACTCTTAATAAGCATTTCTCCTCTCTTCTTCCTTCTCTCAGGTTCCTGTCCCCCCTCCTCATCCTCTCCCTTCTAATTCCCTTCCTAATGTCTGTCCACTTTTCCCTGCACCCTTCCTATCTCTAATACCTTGTTTTCTTTTCCCTTTCTTTCCTCTTTCCCTCTTTCTTAGCTTTCTTTTCACTTCCGATTTTTTCTGCTGTATTACTCCCTTTTGTCACTTCTGTTCACTCTTGTCCACCCTCACAATTCTCAGTGTGTACTAGACCTTTAGTGTGTATTCTGCCTATGTTATACATATGTACGTTTATACTATAGTCTGAGTAGATGCACAAGGGCCAACCCAGCGGTGTTTGGAAACCTCATCAGTCAGGCAAGCACAGCCAGCCACCCCCGAGTACACCAGTCTGCAGTACAGCAGGTCCAGGGTCAGGAGTCATTAAGGGGTTGGACCAGGGGCCATACTCTTAGCTCCCAGAAATGAAAAACTAACATCTTATGATTCTCCATATTTTGGGGTAGATAAAGTAAGGGGAATACAATGTGACAGAGAAAGGAGGGGAAAGAGATAGATAGAGAGACTTACAGAAGAGAATCCAAAAGGGGAGAGGGGAGGAAGAGAGGGAAAGGTAGAAAACCTCTGTTTAACAGAGGATGGAACAAAAACATACCCTAACTCAGCAATGTCAAATTCAGGGCCTGATTTTTCAAAGCTGATGAGTTATGGGTTTTCATTAATGGTGACTGGAGTTATGAGTGCTCAACACTCTTGAAAATTGGGCCTATAGAGACACTTCTGAATTGAAGGCTAATCCAAGTGGTTTACTTTCCACTGCTAATGCTCTGGGCATTTCACTCCCAAAATGCTGACTTCATTGCATTTTGCACCTAACTGCTACTGGGGAAAAAAATGGAGTGAGAGAGCAGAGAATTAACACAAACATCTCTCCCAGGAAACCAGTCAATATCTGAGAAATCTGTCTCAGGCTATTTCCCTCACACCATTCTTCACTAGTATAAATTAATCTCCTGACAGCATGGACTGTCAAAACCTGGAAGGGTATGCATGCGCACTCACACGTGCTTGCATGTATGTCTCTTTAGGTGACAGCAATTTAGCTGTATATAGATGTACACAGCAATTTTTATGTCACAGAAACTGGAAGGCTGGTACTGTCTTCCAGAGGGATCAGTCTGGCATCTGCAGCTGGCTGGGTTTAGCCTGTCCATATGTATAGTTGCAGCATATGAAGTTCTGGGATTTAAACTGTCAAACATGGAACAGGGCTGCTAAGTCTAGGGATATAACTTTTTCAGGTTCACGTTCAGGGTTTCCTGAACATGTATGCAGGGTACAAGACAAGCAAGTAGGAAAAAGGACAAATAGCAGAAAATGGAAGTCTGTTAACCAAATCAAGGAAGAATGGTAGAGGGAATAACACGTCTCTAAAAATGGTACCGGAAGCCCAAGAATAAGCAAGGTTCTCTGAATGCAGGTTTTAACCCCCTCCCTCACCCACAGCTATTAAGAAGGTACCTATGTTTATACTATGAGCATAGTACCATATTTTTAAAGGATGTCAAGCAGTATCTGTATTTTAAAAGGGGCCAAAAATGATCCAGGCAAGTGCAGGCCAGTTTGTCTGGACTCCTTAATGTGCACATCTTTGGAAAAATTCTGCAGGAAATAATAATTAAACATATGGAGGTAAATGGAAAATGGGATGAAATGCAATGTGGGTTTACCAAAGATAGATCATGCCAAACTAACCCAATGTCTATCTTTGATAAGATAAGCAACACTGTAAACAAAGGACACGCAGTACAGCTCATCTCTCTGGACTTCAGTAAAGCATTTTATACATGAAAAATTATTGGTGAACCTGGAGAAGACAGAGAGTAACAGCAGAACTCATCAGGTAGGTAAGGAACTGACTCAAGGGGAGAAGACAAGAAGGCAATGTTGAAAGCATCATATTGGAGGGAGCTTATTAGTGGAGTTCTTCAGTTTTAGGGCAGAACTTAACATTTTGTTTAAAACCTTAACAAAAAAAGAGAGGCAGGATTGATGAAATCTGATCAAGACACACAATTGAGAAGCATCATCAATACAGAGGAGGATCAGAATAGTGCACAGAAAGAACTGAATGGCTTGAGGACTGGAGTACCAAAAATGGGGCGAAATGCAAAAATACAAACTGCAAGGTCATTTACGTAGGGACAAATAATAAAAAACTTCTGCTACAATCCAGGAGTTTGTCCATTAGAAATGACTGAGAAAGAAAAGGATTTTGGTATACTGGTTGATCATAGGATAACTATGATCTACCAATGTGGTACAGCTGTGTGGAAGACAAAGGTAATCATAGAATCAAGTAGAAGAGGTATTTTCAGCAGAGGTAGGGAAGTATTAACATCATTATACACAGCACTAGTGAGATTTCATCTGGACTTCTGTGTATGCAGTTCCAGTCACTCATGTTCAAGAAAGATGAATTCAAACTGGAACGCATTTCCAGAAAGGCAAATGGGGCGATCAGGGGAATGGACAGTTTATGATACAACAGAAAACTAGAAGAACTTAACTTGTTTAGTCTGGCAGAACAAAGGCTGAGAAAAGATATGACTACTGTCTATAAATACATCAAGGGGAAAGCACCACAGAGGGAGAAGAGCTTTTTAAGCTAGTAGGACAATGTTGGCACAAGAACAAAAGAGTATAAAACTGGCCATGAATAAATTTAGGATGGAAATTAGAAGAATCTTCCTAACCATTCGAGCAGTGAGATTCTGTAACAGCCCAGCCTTCCCATCACAGTAGCTGGAGCAAAGAAACCAAGTAACTTCTAAAATTGAGCTCAGTCAAGTTATATGTCAGGTTATAGGACTTAGGCTGCTGACAGATGTGACCCGCCCGTGCTTTACCAGAAGAGGAAGAGTGTTAGTTCGACCCAGCCCTCCAGCATCTGTATAGATTGTGCGCTTTAGCAGGGTTTTTTGGCGCTTGTATCTAATAGTTGCTTCAATCTATTGAATCTATCTATTCAAGCTATTAGATAAAAGCACCAAAAAACCCTGCTGAAGTACGCAAGCTGCTATATAGACGGTGGGCGAGCCGGGTCAAACTAACACGATGACTCTTCTGGTAAAGCAAATGGTGGGGTTCACATCTGTCAGAAGCCTAAGTCATAAAACTGCTGCACTTGGTGTAGGGGCACACTGAGCTTAAAGCAAAGCACTATTTTGTTTTGTTATTTTCAAGTCTATAAGCAGCTTCAATCTATGGAATCTATCTATTCAAGCTATTAGATAAAAGCACCAAAAAAACAGTGACTGCAGGAGCAGAAGACTGGACACAATGGCCCAGGAGGCCCCTTCCAGTCTCAAGTTCCTAACTTGCTCAGAGGAGTGGGAGGCAGCCACTCTACCAGCTTACCCAAAAGCTTGCTAAGAAGCATTTGAGTTGGTCTAATAAAAGAGATCAGATTTACCCAAAGAACCTTGTCTGCCTATGTCCTTAGACCAACACAGCTACAACCTATACCCCTGACACCTGAAAGCCTTCAAACTCTTGAGCTGGCCATCTACAGAATTTCATAGTTGGATGGTGAGAGAAAGGCATGTGCAGGAGAGGTCTCTTGGCCCTAGAATTCGCCACTCAGATTTCTGCAGAGCCTGAGTTTGTTAGGCACTTGCTAAGTCTGTTTCTGTGCAGACTGCGGTAAGGATTCTGGTGGAGGTGGTTTTAGCAAGGCAAGGGGCATTTTTTCTGTCTGCTGACACTAGTTGATGATTATGTACTGTTGTGTTATTTCAATGGACACTGGGATGGTAGTAAGTGATTGTATATACTGCAGGCACATTTATTAAAAAGCAATGATCCCTCTATAAAGCATAAGTACATATTAATTACTCTCCAACCCTGTCATGCTTTTCTGCCTTCTAATAAACAATCCAGATTACATTAGAGCCATCTGAAGAACTGACATAGTAAATGCAATTTTGGTGAAATGTATGTGCCTGTAAATACTTTTCAGTCACAAGTACTCTTACTATTAAGTTACCATGCAATTCATTAGAACATTAACATGATATGTCTTTTCCTTTAATGTGTTACTGACTTTTGTACAGGAAATGTTCATGTCCCAGATAAGAAAAACTGAGATGGGAGTGAAATGCAGTGCCTGGAAGATACCTTGAGGGTTCAGAATAAAGGGGAAGTATAAATATTTGCTTTCATTACCACACACAGACACATGCGCACACACACACTTTTATTCCAGAGGAAATAATGCATACAAACAAAATCTGTGATTTCTCTATAGATGCTTCTTCCTGGGAAATTTGGCAAAGCATCAAAAAGAAAGATGGGGGCAAGCCAGAGAATTTGCTAAGAGTTCTGTTAAGCAAAAACAGCCAAACTGCTGCATGTGTTTGAACAATCCACATCCTTTCATTCCATTCACTCCCCCCATTCACATGGCAAATTCCTCCCTGCTCTGAATTCTCTCTCTAGCTCAAGAGAGGGGTAATGAACACTCTTCTAGTAGCCATGGTGACAGCAACAATGGATGTCTGCAGCCAGAGAGATGAAAGCACCTACTCAACCAGCTAAAGCCTCAGTGCCTTCACCATCACCATGTCCTTTGCTAGCAAACTTACCTCTACTACATCGAGTCATATTAGAGCAATTAAACAGCAATGTGAATTTGTACTGATCTGTTAATTAAAAAGCTACTTCTCAACGTATATGGCAGTATGATTCAGTACAAAAGACCTTGCCAAATCTTGTCCTCCAGCTATTTCAGTCACTCTCCTACATAAGGGAAATACTGATATATCACTCCTAGTAATGGGACTTTTGTCACATACATGGTTTCAGAGCTGGGTTTCAGTGACAAGAGAAGGATTTAAACAGATGATCTTATTCTCCTTTCTTAAATATGCTATTTATAGGTATGTACAGCCCAACTTTAAATACAATATGTATCAGGGGTGTCAAACATATGACTCATGGGCTGGATCCAGCCTGTGGAAGCCCATCATCTGGCCCTCAGTGTTGCCCTGGGGTCTGAGTGGACCCACACACCACACACAGTGTTCATTGGACTGGCCCCACATGCAGGATCTGGAATGCACGCTGCTTGTGGCAGGAGAAGGAGAGGTTCATGGGCCCGATCCAGCCTGTGGACTAACCCTGAGCCAGGCATCCAGTCTGAGGGCCCATATGAGTTTGACACCCCTGGCATATATATATATATATATATATATATAAGGGCTGGATCCAAATGAATCTTCAGGTGCCTAACATGCAGCACAGGTGGAATTCTGTGTCTTAACTATGATGTAGGGAAGGGATGGGACACTCCCCTCCGCTTGCTAAAGCTTTGCCCCCATCCAGCTAAGAATTCCTGATTCATAGTGTCAGAGAGACAGAGACAGGAAGCGAGAGAGAGCAAAAGGCAACCTCACTCTGGGCTAGGTTCTGGCCCCTGCTCCCCAAACTATTTATGCATTTTATTCCACGATTTTTTAATACAAAAAAGCATATGCAGTCCCATGGATCAGAACCCAGGCTTTCCCTGACCTTCTAGGTAACTGAGCCAGGTTTACTCTCTGCCTGAGAATTTTGAGTCTTGCTCTGGTGAAGTCTTGCACACAGGCACAGGATATGTGAATGCTCCAGACCAGCCAAGCTCTCACTTGGTGCTTAGGCAATCTCCTGAGTTTGAGCCCTGGGTTACTACTTTCTGGACAACTGTTCTTACCATAGGCAGTAATGTAAAAGGTGGTCAATATTGTCACCACCTGCCATGTTTTAAAGGAAAAGAGTGAACAAACTCTGCAGCCAAATAAACAATTTTTGTTCTGTGTTGTGGACTCCCCCTGCATATCATCTCTTGTTATATTTTATTTGTGTTAATAGAAAATGAAGTTGCTGAACAACAAAGACCCCAGAAGCTCCAGTGCATGTTTAAGCTTCAAGGAAAGTAAAAAAGATGAAACAATGTAGGGATTGCTAGGACAGACAAGCTGAATGGGGCAGCAGGCAGAAGAACAACAGGAATAGGAACGGGATAAAAGGAAGGAGGGGGGGCAAAACTAGTGGTCCTGAATAAGAAACAGATGGGCAGTGGAGTGGCAGTGGGTATAACATGTAAAAGTACAACATTAGCCATTGGGATTCAGGGAAGAAGAAGGAGTAGAAGGGACACACAGAAACAGAACAAGTGGGTACAGAGGTGGGAAAGAAAAAGGACAGAAAAAGGAGGGATTATAAAACACTGGTGAGCCTACAACCAGGATATCATGGACAGATTTTGGCACTTATGCCCCTTTCCCCCATCCCCAATATCAAATCTGGGAGAAGCATAAAGAAACTCAGCAGAAGGATAAAGGGAGAAAGACAGCTACCTGCTTGGCTCAATGTACTTACTAGGGAAAGCTCAAAAAGATGAATAGGTTGGCTAGATGAGAATAAATAAGCATTTGTCCTTATTTGTTTATTATTAGTATTGTAGTAGCAGTTACGTTCCCCAGTCAAAGGCAAGGACCCCACTGTGCTTGACACTGCACAAACACAGAATCAAAGGTTGGCTCCTACACAGGATAACCACTCAAGGAGTACAAACCAATGAGGTATGCAAGCACCAAAGAGGGAAATAAATTTGTTAGACTGCCATTGGTGGTGCATATGCATGGTAGAGGAATAAGTAGTAATGGTGGGATACAACTCAGCAAAATAAAGTGTAGGCTGATTGTCAGGAGCACTGAAGACTCCCCATGATACAAATGGAAGCTTCATAGCTTTGGACATTTAAATTAGAATAAGCAAAGACAATCTACTGTAGGAAGCAATCTTGTGTTGCACCACATCTAAAGGATGGAACAAATCACCAAACAGGCTGTTCCTGTTCTCTGTCTGACATGGGGAGGCAGAAAAGTTGTGGGTGTTTAGGACACAAGGGAATATAACAGATGCTGGCAGAACCCAAGGAGATAGGCCAGAAGTGAGTGGGACATAGGGAAATGGATCAGGAGCAAGGAGAACATTCAGAGACGGAGCAGGATCAAATGTGACAGACATTGGAATATTTCATGTTTTTAACTAAGAAAATTCCCAAACATTTAATGATAAATGTGCTCAGCCTTCAGCACCATCACTAACCAGGACCACATATCACCGGATTCAAGACTGGTATAGATTAAATGGTGTGATGAATCCACTGATAATCCATCTGAGGCAGGTACCAATCCCAAATCCAGGATTTATCAGTGAATATCAGGGACAAGAGAAAAGCTAGGTGCTAATAATTAGGTGCTGAATATCTGTATGGTTCTCTGACATATGAAAGTCATGATTCCTTTTTCCTCAGGCAGAATACCACAGGGGAAAGGGACTGTGAATCTTCGTTGGTTTGCCTAATGATATCTATCATAAAAACCTTTTCTGAACTTCTAGCCCCCTGTCTGCACTTATCATGGTCTCTAACTTTGTTTCTAATGGTGAAAGATTAGCTTTCCTTGATGCCCTTTCCTCACTATTTGGCAAGTCTTGATTGCATTTGTTCTATTAATGTACCAAACTCACCTCCAATCCTAACTCCTGCAGCACTCAAACTGCAGTTAAGAAGCCTGAGATATCAGGAAAGAACAATTCAATTGTTTGTTCCTTAAAAAACACATGAAAGCTCCAGGGCATGTGTACACATGTGCTATAATGTGCATTAACCTATTTTAATGTGCATTAAAGCATTACTTAAAGACTGTTCACTTTTGCTAATGCACATTAAAATAGGCTAAAGCACATTAAGCATCACTTAAAACCCATTTTTGGTTAATGCGCATTAAGGTAAGCTAATGCACACTTTCCTAGTACCTGACAATGGAGGTACTAGATTTAATGTGCATTAAATAAAGCATGTTAATGCACATGTAGATGCACCCCATGTGACTAATCTCCGGGGGGAAAATTCACATTAGGCGAATGCCACTTTTGCTCTGATCATTTGGAAACAATACACACCTCTTGAGAAGTACCCCTTACACCTCATTTGTTAACCTCTGATTGGCACAGGCTTCTTTGTCTTCATATTATTTGTTACACAGCCCAGGGATACTGATGTTGGGTGTATTAATTAGCCCTGGATCCTTGGAGTGCTGTTGTACTGGAATGCCACTGATGAATAGATGGGATGTTTGGTAAGATGTGACGTGGCCTAGAGAAAAGCAAAGAGGAGGAGAGGGCTGGAGGGTAAGGAAAAGGAAACTGCCTCAAGGTCTGCATTTGAAAGGACGGAGGAAAAAGGACATTCCTTCTCTCCTGATTCCAGTATGGCTTTGACTGTCAGTTTACTCAAAGAATACTGCTACAATTCTTGTCCATAGCAGCCATGACAACTTCTTTTCTACAGAATCTAAGGATGTGTCTACATGTGTATTGACATTTCTCAGCTAACTTTACACTAGCTAGCTCTGTGCTGCCAGCAGCATAGTGTGGGCTAAGCACCTGAACACGTAATCTCTTCCTGAGCAGGTGTCTCAGCCCACACCAAGCCATAATGCCACAGTTATACTGCTAGGTTAAAGCTAACCCAGATATGTCTATGTGAGCTGCAGTGACTGCCATGTAGGTATGCTTTAAGGGCCTAATCCAAAACCCTAACTAGAGCAAAAACCATAATGGGCATGCTTCCACCTACCCTCCTCAGATAAGAAAACAGATATGTCTCAGCAGAATTTGTGCTTAATGAAGTGGTTCAAAACCCTTAGAGTTAATTCAGCCTTGGCAATGGAAGAAATCTCTCCACTGGGTCACTCATTGTGGTTATAACTTGACAAAGAGCAATGGTGGGCAGTGAAATCTCTGAATCATTTTTTTAACACATGTTGAAAAAAGATGGGAGTCTTAACGGTAAATGTCCAGTGTGACAAGTTTTAACCATGTAAATCCCAGTGAGGCTGGGTGGCTGCATCCAAGCCCAGAACAGCTATCCTGTTAGTAGAAGGCTCTTAAAAAGCCTAAGGAGCATGGTTACACTATTGTGGTTCAAATGCAAGCATGTGTGACATCCCATTGGAGACTGCTTGTTTGTTTTCTTCAGCTAAACTTCTCTTCCCTTTTTCAAAAAACACTTTCATCCCATCACAGAGCTATTTAATTAAAAACACAATGGCAGAATGTTAGTCTAACAATAAATAAAGCAGTGTGCACAGAGCTTACAATGCAAGCACCTGCTCAGGGATCATTAGCGGCTATGGATGGAAGTACTTTGCTGCCCCTTGTCCTGACTTCAGATAAGTCTTTAAAAGACAGAGGCTCATCACTTGGTGATGCCCATGATGCAATAATACTCTGACTATCTATAGCTTTTGACACACAAGGCTCTCAAAACACTGAAGCCGCATCATCCATAACATTTGTGTTACCAACTCCTGCAGTTCTATCACGTTGTCACTGTTTGGTGTTTTTCTGCAAGCCCTGGTTCATGGAGTTTGCCCAATATATTAGACTCTCGGGGGGTTTTTTGTTTGTCTGTTTGGTTGGGTTTTTTTTTACAAGTGAACCCTAATGATTAGGGTGAAAAAAACAACAGAAGGTAAATTCTAAAGGAATCTTCATTTTAATAATTGTCAGGGTGTTATGAGCCATTTCACATACTGAGAAGTTTGCACAGCTTTTCCAATATGTATCTGGGCACAGCTTTTGCATTTACCATGAACTACAGGATATCATCAATCTCAGTAATGTGGGGCCTGATTCATTGTTTTGGAAAGTTTGGGACTAGCAATCTTGTAATAGCTGTCTGAGAAAAAGAAGTATTATTACCTGCAATTAGCAAATGAGGAAATTAAAGGATGACACATAAGTCAGTCCCACTGTCAGCGAGCTTTGAGGTCAGGGGACTGGTTCTCCTACAGGGTTGAATTTGGTCCATAAAAATGGGAAGTGACTTCCTTGTAATTGTAGAGAGCATGTGATAAAGTCTGGAATACAAACTAACTTTCCTTGATTCCCAGCCCTGTTCTTTAAACCTAAGACCATGCTCCCTTCCATAATAAAGGAGTCAGTAAAAATGTCAGCCCCTCTTAAACAGCAGAACTGAAACCACATGGGAGCTGCAAAAGGCAAAAAGAAACAGTAAGAATGGTTGGCATTTCCCATAAACACTTGGAAACAACAGAGCAGCATAGGGGGAAAGAAAGAGTCCCTTTGGGATTTTAAACTTTGCTTAGATAGAATGTATAGATCCTACAAATGCCTTCCCCAAAACATGATATATCTGATCCAATGCGCCAAGTGCTCTCATGGTAACACAGAGGTGAAACTAAACATCAACTATGCACCAGAATAAACTCTCATAGAAAAAAAAGGACAGAAACACACAAAGCTTAGTTAGAGCACATTTCCAACAACCACCACTCCCTTTCTGATCTTACAGTCCTTGCACTCAAAGGAAATCTATTAAACACCTTTACAATGTGAATTTGGGAACTAAATTCATAAGGTGGAGGACGCTAGGAGCCAAAGACTGAACACTGATATTGATTTTGTAGTACACTCATGGGAAATTCGAAAAGGGGGCTGCAGATAGCGAGGTGCATCACCACATATAAAACAACAAATTTTTATCCAGTTAAAAACAAATTAGAAGCTTTACTAATGAGGTAGGGGCCTAGGGCTGTACTATTTAGTTTAAGATGGAAGCAAAAACAAATATAAATTAATTGCAATGAGTTAAAAACAATCTGCAGGGCTGTGAAATAGGAGCTTCGTTACCAGGAGCCTTTAACAGACAGAAGAATTGCAGAACAAAAGATAGCTTGACTGGTGGAATATCAAGACCATTAAAAAGAAGAGAGGGTCATTAACACCTGTGGAATGAAGAATTTAGATGGGATCAGGTAGATTATGATTCATGTAGTCAATTGACTCCATCACTGCTGCCTGACTAGAAATGCTGGGCATTTGTAGATGACACATTAAAGCTGATTAAATGCCCTTTTATACCACTGTAGCAAATTCAGAAGCGTGATGCACCTTAAATGACTTTGGGGCACAGCAAATGACTTTGGAGTGCAGCAAACTAAAACACCTCTGCAGAGTTTTAGGTTGCTACCTTACAGCCACAGAGGAAATCACCAGGCTCCGTGTGGCTCAGGAACTTTGCAGACAGCCCCAACAGGCAGCCCAGCAGCAGCCCAGGAAGGTTGTACTAAAGGAAAAAAAAAAGCCGCGTGCCTGATTTTTTTTTTTTCTTCCCTAGACTCTGCCTGCCTACCTGAACTGCAAGGGGGGGTCGGTGCTTCCCTCTGCAGCTGTGGTGCCCCCCAGGACTACCTGAGACAGGTGCCAGCAGGCAGGCACTGCCTGGGGGGGGCCCACCGAGGGAAGCACCAGTCCCCTGTCCCTCCCCCCCCAGCCCAGGGACTGCTTGGCCCGCTGGGAGCTTGCTCTCCCCTCCCTGCCGCCGGAGAGGCAGGTAAGGACCCAGGTGTACATGACACAGGGGTTTACTTCACCCTAAATTGAAGCCGTGTTTTTAAAAAAACATGGCTTCAATTTAAACCCTCGTGTTGTCTACAAATGCCCGTTCTTCTCACTTCCAGGCAGGTGGTTTTAAACTTTGGGTGGACCAGGAATCAAACGAGGGGTTCACTAGTGCACCTCCCTGGGACCAACTCTGAACACACTATAATCCATCAATTTTTTAAATTCTTCCTTCATACTACAAAATGTTTCACGCAAAAAAATTACCATGAGAGCACTTGGTGCATTGGATCAAACTTTCCTCATTTTGATAGGTCTTGATCTCCCAGTAAGCTTCTTTTTTCTGCTGTTTGCTACCCCAGGGAATTTCTCCACTCTCCAGTTTCACAGTTCTAACCACTATTCTAAATCTCTGCTGTGTATGCTTCCTTCAGACCTGCTGAAGAATGCCTTGCATTCAAAAACTTCTCTAACTTTATCCCAACCATGCAGGTGGTCTAATAAAATCATCAACAACAAAATCCTTGCCTCTTGCTTAGACTGTAATTCATGACAGTTTCCCATTATTCCTACTGGCCCAGAAAGTATCTTGTCCATTAGTAGGGTTGTTGGTTGTAGCCATGTCAGTCTAAGGATATAGACAGGCAAGGTTCTTTGGGTAGAGGTGCTAGCTTTTATTAGACCAACTGAGGAGCTGGAACAAAGTTCTTTGCAAGCTTTGGGGAACAAGTGCCCTTCTTCATGCCCAAAAAAGGGTACTTGTGCCCCAAAGTTTACAAAGAACTTTGTTCCAACTCTTCAGTTGGTCTAATAAAAGATAGCGCACCTACCCAAAGAACCTTGTCCACTAGTACTATGTTAATTCTTACTAACAACATCTGTGTTTCGAGCCACTTCAAAGGACAGTAGCAGACAACAGAATGAGTGCTGTGCTGATACTAAGGAGTTAAATGAGTTGTATTTCCATTCATTTCATTTCCTTAAAAACTCATTATGGATACAAGTCTAGCATAGCTAGGACCCTGAGGCCTCTTGTTTAGCCTGCAGCATATGACAAGGGGTGGAGCCATGCTGTTTAAAGCCATGTTGTTTAAAGCCCAGTGACCTGGATGATATAAGCTGTTTCTTGCACTGAGAAGGCTGCACAGGTTTTTTCTTTTTTTTTCGTTATGGAGGGTGTCTTGCACTGCACAGCAAGCAAGAGTGATGGCCTTGGCTGCACTTCCCCACCCCTGTCCTGCCATGTGCCTCAGTCCAGCGGCCTCATGCGTGGCTCTGAAACTTGAAACTTTGGTAGAGGGTAGGATGGCCAGTTTATGACCATTCTGGCAAAAAGAACACAAACAAAACTTAAAAAAGGAAGAAGCAGTGAAAAGAAAAAAAAAGTTTTTGAACACTATTTAATTTCACTGCCCGTCGTTGTGGAGTAAGGGGACTGAATATTGGAAGGTCCATAAAACAGATTATAAACAGTCACACAAGAAAAACACTAGCTATTGTGAGATGCAGTTTTATAGAGATCTTCAAAATGAAAATAAGATACTAGGCAGTTGGCAATGCCTGTGAAATGTGATGCAGAGATGGATCAGTAATACAAGGAATTCAGGGGAGAGGAAACAGAAAAGCAGGGAAGTAAGAAAGAAAGAGTTAAGGAAACATTTAAAAATATATATTTTATTCCTTTTAAAAATAATTTGGGATTTATTTCAAATTTTTTCCCAGTTTGAACAGATGAGTGGGTCTTCTTGATGCCCTCTTGAATGAACAGCTGTTAAAGACAAGAAAATAGACCCTTGGGTAATATGTAATCAAGATAGGAAATAGGTGAGAATTTTAAAAGCAAAATACTCTGACACAAATTAGCATTGTGGGGGGGAGTGTTGGTTTGTTTTTTTTTCTTTTTACCTTGAGAAGGAAGAGAGAGACAAAAAAAAAGCAAAACAGAAACAAATCAAAGTCTAAAATGGCTTTCCTCCCTCGCAACTGTCAGGCTGAAATAATAAGTTTCTCTAAGTGTAAGGGGGGCCCACAGAGAAGACAGGGACACAGGGAACCAAGGAGGGTGCCAAGGAACACAAAGGATTTCAGGACACCCTGGGACAGACCAGCTTGCCCCAAATGACTGTGTCTTCTTAGTTTTCCAACATGTATGAGAAGTAGATTGAAGTTAACTAAGTTGTGTCTGAGTTTCTGCTTCCCTTCCTTTCCCATTTGTTTCCATGTGTTCAAAAAGGTGAGCACATTGGCAATACTAGAAACCATAGCCTTATTTAGTAGCCATGACAAGATTTGCTGTACATATAATATCCATTTGTTGAAGCTGTATGCTGTCGACTGGGGAGCCTTGGCAGTTGTACATAGCTATTTTACCACTAGGGCTAAGTACAGAGAGTCAAAAAGCCCGAGGCTGAATTCATTCAGTCTTTGCAGGTTAGTCTGCTGCAAAGATTGAACCAATAAGCAAATGAACAGACATTCGCTATTGATTTAGAAAATGCAGCCACACACCTGCAGTGGCTCAAACCAGAAGCCAGGAGGTGCTACAGCATGGCTCTCCGGCATGTAGCCAGCATGGGCTGTGTGTTCACGTCCTCTTCCTGCTGCCCCTGAAATCTCTGGGATTTGCTGTCCAGACTCACAGCAGCAGGATTCTTCAGGGTTGCTCATCATTTCCTTTCCTGCTTCCAAGCGCCTCTGTGATTTGTAGTCCACAGTCACAGCCAGCACTAAGTAAGCAGGGCAAGGCAGGGTAGCTCTGTACTCAGGGGAAGGGAAGTTTAACCTCCCCTCCCTGGCCCCAGACTCCAACAGGGGTTTGCTGAGGGGGGAGCAGTGAACTAGCCCTACTCTCTGGAGCAGACAGCCCAGCCCAGCTCAGGGCTGCAAAATGCTGGGATACTGGGGGACTCTGGTTTAACTTGAACCAGGAAAGGGTCTGGGACAGAAGTTTCATGAACTGGTTTGCCTTAAATCAGTTAAGTATGATATTACATTCAACCAGGTTTACCTTAAACCAGTTTCATTGAACTTCTGTTCATTGAACTTCCATTCTGATACAGGTTTAAACCAGTTTCTGACCACTTAAACTAGTTTATGTGTAACTTCTATCCCTAGCTTAAGAGAGCCAAAGGCACAGCCTGCTCTCTAAGGCTGAGCCAGTAGGAACGACCCCAAGCTTGCTCCAGAGAAACACTGTTATAGATCAGCAGGGGTGGAAAAAGGCAGCCACCTGGAATGCGACACTCACCATTTGTGCTACACATTGGTCACACAAAACTACAGAAAGCCACTGAGAATAGAATTAGATCCTTTTGACTGCAAAAAGCACAGGCCCTATCCAAAGGAGTTCTAGCTGTACAAGACTTTTGAGATGCAAATAACCAGTTCTGATTGTATTCAGTAATTAGTTACACCTACTGGAACTTTATTACAATGCTGTACAGACTGTAAAAAGGTAGGAGACTGAGATAAACTTACCAGTTCTATTCCTGTGGGTGTATAACTGGCCTGCCTTCTAGAAGCATTTTACACAATTGTGATGGGAGTCCTAACTGCTACTGAATCAACAAGGGAGATCTTTGCTTTGTCTCTCTCCCTTTAAACAAATGACCAATGCTGCAAAGGACACTGGAACAAGTCCTGGTGTCAGTAAGAAAGACCCATTTTCTACAGAACATGGGAACCCTGAATAACCTCAGACAATTACTCCATTTACACCTAAGTTGCAGCTGGACAAATGACTGGAAAACTCACTTAGATTGTAATGTCCTCCGGGCAGGGACCTTTTCTTATATGTTTGTAACAGCCAAGCACATCTTTGGTGCAATATTAACAAGAACAACAATAATGTCTGTGATGGCAAATGGTTGGGGAAAGAACACAGCCATCACTGTACTCCACCGAGTTTTCTTTTTTTATAACTGTGCGGGACCTGTATATTCCTTATGGCAGCAAACATCTTAAGAGAGATGAGGGGTAGACATGGGGAAGGTCATTTTCTTCCTGAGTAAGAGCCAATCCCATTTGCCGGCACCAATGTGAACATAATTTACAAGGAAGCAATTACAAATATGGGAGATAGAATCTGACACAGTAGAACCCTGACACTTTGCGGTGCTAGGATCCTTACCCCTCCTGCAAAGGTGAGGTTTTGTGAAGTATCTGAAAGTACACAGCACTGCAGGAAGCAGATACATGGGGCCCTGGAGGTGTTCCAGCTGCTTGCTATGGCTTTTATTTCAAAGGGTGCCACGCTGGCTACTGTTGAGCTCCAGCTGAGTGTAGAAGCTGCACACATTTGAAGTTAAATCTGCAGAAAATGGGTGGGCAACTAGTTCTTAATTCAGTAACTTGCTGTGACTGCAGAAAGATGCAAAAGACCTGGAAATGAGGGATCTAGGTTCTACTCTAGCACAGGACACATGGACTGAGCTGTTTATAGCTGGGATGCTCAACCTTTTGGCCATGTGAGTCAAATGAGTAGCACAGAGCTGGTCCATGGGCTGAATCAGGCATCACGCAATGAGATTAGACTCTGGTGAACTGTGTTGCCTCTACCTGCTAGGATTGGATCCTGAGATGCCCTAACACCTGATCTATCATGCAGAGCCATGCCACCCAGCCTGTGGGGCCAGCAGCATAGCTACATGGCCAGGAACCCATGGCCAAGCAAAAATGGTGACTTCTGGTTGCCGCTGTTACCGTAATTGTGAACACTCAGCTGCCAGCAGCAGCCACTCCTCGCCCTCCCCTGCCAAGTTGGTGCCAAGGCAGTTGCCCCTATGGCTCCCTGCCCCCAGTTATACTACTTGGGGTGTGGGACTTCCCAAGGCTGCAGACATTTAGCAGCAAGTGAGTGGCAATGAATGCTGCCAGCACTCCCCACCCTGCCACCAAGTTTCCAGCCAGTGGGGAGCCTCACAGGCAGGGTAACAGGGTTTAAGGGCTGGATGTGGCCTGCGGGCCAGGGGTTAAACGCCTCAGATTTACAGAAAAGGAACCATCCATGCACGTAAATGAGTGGGATTGCTGTAACATAGCAATCCCACCAAAGACAACAGTTTCTGAAACTTAAGTTTGCCTTCCCTTTCCCCATAATGAGAAACAAATAGTTCTTTTCTCCTTTTTTCCAACCAACTTCTGTGTTTCTCTCATAGTATTTTGTCTTTCTGTGAACTGCCAGTCATCCCTACTCTAAAATCCCTTGGCTTCAACATGAGTGCCACATCAGAGGTGAATCAGCCCTGTATCTGTTTCACAGTTTATTTCTCTCACACTCTTTCTCTCCCTGAAATTAATCTGCTTGCTGTCCATCTCTGTGTGCGCATGCCCACTGGCACATGCATACACATGAATTGAAGACTTTCTTGCCTGATGGCAAGCTATAATTTACTAATGTGGCCAAGACTCTATATAAATCTCCCCACTTCCTCTCATACCTCCACACATTTCTGTCTTTCCAAAACTGTACACATGTTTCCATATACAATCTTTTCTGTAGGTAATCTGACAATAAGGATGCCACCGAATGGTTATTGCATGGCTGGCCCAGAGAAAGCCAAAGCACTGGTTGTGCTTTGAAAAATTCCAGCAAGTCCCTTGTCTTTTTGAAAAAAAACCCAACCATTGGGTTCTCTTCATTAATGCAGCTATTGCAGAAGGTGCCAGAAATTTAACTAAGGGCTTCTATAGTTCATTTCAATCAAGGCAAGGCATCTGTCAAGGACAGAGACAGAAAAGTCAACAATCCAGTTCAGTTCAGTTAGCCAAGATTATCTTCATTCCTGTTTTATTCTGGGTTACAGACTATGCCTTTATAGAGTTACTGTACCCTAGTTCTATAAACTGAACAGTCACCCATGATGAACTCTCATCATCTTTTTAAGAAGCAAATGCTAGAAACCCATTACCCCTAATGCAAGTAAAATTTGTCTTTTGTTGTCACATCATTTCATCTCTCTCAGACTCCAGCCTGGGTTATCAGATGGCAAATTCATCATTGTATCCCGGGAGGGGGAGGGGGGGCGCGAAGAAGAATATGCACAGGAAGCTTATTCATTGGAGACCTTATTTGTTTCTAATTCCAATGATTAAGGTAGTGAGAAATGCATCGCAAAGAAGGGCTGATGCTATCTGGGTTAAAACCAATATCCATTAGATAACAGTAATGACCCTTACTCCCTCGGCAGCAGCATACAGATGCTGTAGGTCAGAATCTTGCTTTTTACATGTATTTCATTTTTAATGAGATAATGCTGCTGAAAAGTACAACCCTGACAGCCCAAGAGACAGAAGTCTTCTATCAGTGGATTACATAAAGCACAGATATTAGCAGTACTAGCTTTCTCACACTGCCCTGCAAGTGTGATTCAACCCTGAACCAGAGGGACAGTCACTAAAGGTCAGGAGATAGTGCCATCACTATGCCAGTCAATCCTTGATCTTTGCTCTGGCTGCCAGCTAGGGTGCCAGCTAATGCTAACAGACAGGAACCCACACCACTTAAAACACAATTAGGAAATGAAATGAGATGAACAAACTACTTACACACAAGGGGCCACTGAAAAGATGCCATATAGCAATGACTTTGACTATCAAGCTGAGCAGAAAACCAATGTCTCCACAGCAGACACTTTTGTTAAAGGACACCCAGACCTTACTGCCACAATGGGCTCAATGCAGCTCTTTAGCTGAATTCAGCTGACAGGGGGAACTGTCAAAATGCTGGCCACATGGGAGAAGTACAGTAGCAGGACAGTATCATATTGGCAATGCCATGTTCCTCCTGGCTACCTCCTCTATGCCTGAGGCAGTAGGAGACTGATATAATGGCCCTATGCCACCCAAATAGGTGGAGACTCCAGGTATTCAGTTACTGAGACTTCATAGCAACTTTTCATTATCAGGATGCTAGCTACTAAAGGGCTGGAATGGGGTAGAGCATTCCTAAAATGTTAAAGCAGAGTGCTGGACATGCTCAGAGAGCTCCAGAAACGGTGGGGGCCTGCAATCTTCTGGTTAATGCCTGGAGCACATTCTTTGCTATTCTTCAGACTGAGCATGGAGAGAACTGGGAGAGAAGCAGAATGCCATTCGGCACTGCGATGGGTGATGATCATAGTGGCCTCAATGTTGGTGAAAATATAGATGATGATTCTGCGGCTGGTGCTGATGTGATGGCTATGATGACAGAGAAGTGAATAAATCACTCTTCTATGTGGCTGATGAGACTGACAAGGATACTCTGAAAAGCAGTGCCTACCTTTTCCGTTGGTGCCTTCCTATTTCCCATTTTAATTGCTACCATTTATGTAAGTACTGCTGCAAGGTTGACTACGGGTGTAGGAGAGAAGCTTATGTGGCACTCTTGACTTGGGTATGAGCTGGCAAAGTTAATTTCTTTTGGTTGTTGCTCCCAAAGTCCTGTTTCTCCCATAGGGGCACAAAATGCTATTGCTAAGCCACTGGTCCAGCTAAAACATTATTAAAGAAACACCATCTCTAATGGCCTGGTGCAGTTTAACATAATGGCATCACCCTCTGTGGGGGCATTAGAAACAACTGTTTTTATCTTTACAGTTTTGGTCTTCTGAGACGGGACTCTGTGAAACAGCTCTCAAAAGTCTCATTGAAGTTCTCCTGCTGTGTCCTATTAAAACAAACTGAACACCAAACCATATAAAACTGAAAAGCTCCAACATGTTCTGGATCTCTCAAAACTTCAATGTTTAATTCATTCAAAATTCTCTAGGTTTCTCAGTTCTGTATCTATGGTCTATCACAAATTAATAATCCAGTTCAATGTAAGTAAATATATTCACTAGTTTGCATTTTGCTGGTTTTGATGCTCACATAGGAATAAAAAATAAATTAACACCTCTTTTTATAAATACTTTGGTAGTTCTTCTTAGCTGAGATATTTGGCTGATGGTACTTTTTATCATAGCACTAAAGGAAGACTACTCCAATCTACTGTTGAAATGTTTTGCTGAGATCAGTTTTTGCACGGGCTGGGCATTTCCGCCTTGGAAATGAGATGTGCATGGAGAAACCTACATACATTAAAATTTTAAGTTCCTCTCCTCACATGAACACTGGTGTAAAGAAAACCTACTATACTGTATGGCACAAGTCTACAATCCAGTCCCAGTATTAGAGAACTAATTTGTTGATCAGTTGCTATGTGTGCATGATTTGTGATGACAATCTGATGAGTGCATTAGAAATGCATCCATACAGTTTGGATTCTTGCAGTGTTGCAGGTAAGTGTAGCATGCTTGCTATATGAATTGTCCCGTTCTCCCCTGACTTATCCCATGATACTTCCATCAACTTCAGAAGTCTTAGCCTTTATTTACACCAAAATAATTCAAAGAAAAATCAGGCCCTTCACTAGTGATGTGGGCATGCTGCTGAAGTGAAAGGTTGAGAACTCCACCTCCAACATTACTACCATGAAGTGTAGAGCACCACACTTCTCAACTCTTCTAGGTGCAAATGAAAATCTTGACACACCTGAGAACCACAGGGTCTCCAGAGTCGATTATTAGCAGCACACACCCCCCCAGCTCAAGTTATAACTTGTAGTTAACTGATTTATTAGAATAAATCATAACTGAGACCTAAAGAAACACAAACGTAGAGAACAATGAATGAATGGATAAAGAGGTGGGGAAAAAGAGTGGTTTTATTTAACCAGTCCTCTTTCTTCAGGAGCTACATTTAAATTGCTTAGTAGCTGCATCCAGTTCAAGAGCTCTGGTATGAGGACTTCTGTTCAATATTGCAAGGTCCAAATCGCAATATTAGTACAGCTATGGTTATTATTCTTAGCTTCTAAGGCACATGTTAGGACACCAAAGACCCTAAATTCTAAGCACAACATTAGTAGTTGGGTAATTCTAGCACAGAGGTTCTCCAAAGGTGGCCTAAAGACAATTGGCAGTCCATTGAGTGCTTTCTGATTGTGTCTGTGGCATCTAGGAACATATAGGTACTGTACTATTTACCCAAAAACGAAGAAGCAGGCAGAATACTTGGAAATGGAGCAGAAATGGGGAGCACAGGTAAAGAGAGAATTAAGTAAGTGGGACAGGAACAGGAGTAGCCTGGAGGCACAGACAGTGAGCCTGATTCACATTTAGGTTACTCTTGTTTTTGCACCAGTAGAAATCCATTGAAATGAACAGTTATACCTCATAAAACTGGAGTAAAGGAGTGGTGAAGCAGTCCCTTTAAGTCCTGATATTACAGTATTCTTAGAGAGGTAAAGCAGAAAGAGGCAGGAGGCAGAATTCTGTCTTGTTTACAGTGGCATACATTCCCAAGACTTGTTTGTCAGTCAATGAATTTTGCAGAATTATGTCCAAAAGGTGTAAAAAGGCCTAACATTGTTTGGTCAAAATGCTATTCAAAACGTTTTGAAACCCTCCAAACTTGCCATTCTCCCTTTACAATGGGATGATTTTCAGATCTTTGGGATGTAGCTCAATTCTTTTTTGCAACAATTTTACTAGTATTGTGTGAGAAATCACACCTAGAAAAGAAATTATTTTGCATGGCATGGTATAATCACAAAACAACAACATGAAGCAATTTTCCATTCAATACAACCTATTTACTTGACAAGTTAAATGTTTCTGTACAGGTTGAGAAGTGTTTTTCTTTAGAGAGAGACAGATTTAGTGGGGAAATTTCAACACCGCATATTTTATGGAAGAGAGATGGCTCTGTGCATTAAAGCACTGGCCTTCGGGAACCTGAATTCACATCTTAACTGAGCGAAATGAGTTTGGGAGTTTCATTCTAGGCCCTAGTGACCATTAGTCCACCTAATTTTAGCACATCATAACCCAGTGTGAGTGAGAGACTCTCTGAAGTGGACGATAGCAGAGGCTGTTCCAAGTTGGAATTGAAGTGCACTGGCAGAGTATGTCCCATGGCAGGTGGGAGGCTCGTACCTGCCTCCATTATACTGGCTCATCAGCATTATTTCTTCTACTCTCTTGAAGCTTTAATATTCGTAAATTCACTCATAATGTGCAGATTAAAGAAAAGCACCTTTTATCCCTGATTGATGACCTTGTTTATTTTACAGAAATGTTTCCTGGACACTGAACTATAAGGATGAGAGAATCCAGCCAATCCTTTATCATGTGTTCTTGTGGAAACCAGTGGAAACCCAGCACCTTGGGAAACTGGTACTTTGCCCAAAGGTCACATACAGAGTTAGTAGCAGAGCCAAGAGCAGTGGCCACCAATACAGGCCTCCAAAGCCCTAGTCTAACACCTGAACCTCACTTCCTCCCATTATCTCTTTAAGGACACTGGTATGACTAACTCCAGCAGTAGCACATTCTGAACCTTTCAAGTCACACAAAGTGAAATTAAACAGGCTGGAGATGTGGACTGGAGACTTGCCTTCTGTAGGAGAAAACTCCATTCACCTAAGGGTCAGGAAAGCCAAGTAGGCACTTTCTCCATAAGCTGTTCTCAGTGGATTTGGGAGATGAAGGAGCATGTTATGGGTGAGCTCACTGCCCAACAGAAGTATAAGAAGGCCTGGTGGACGCTAACTCTACTAGGGATGGTGCACACAACATAATTCCGCAATCAGAATGTAAATGTCAATGTGGCCCCTGTCAATCCTGCAGGAGTGTGGGCACATGGGAATATGTTTACACTGCACTTTCTCTGTTATCCAAGGATACCTGGCCTCCTGCCCATCTGAGCTCAGTCTTCCAAAGGGGGAAAGAAGCTGAATGGGGCTTTGGAAAAGACAGTTTATCTCTTGGGAAGTAGAAAAAAACTCAGTAGTTCTTCTTTGCTGTCAAACTAATCAGTGCCGCTAAAGGTATCTGTTCCAGGTATGCTACTCAAGGGCATTTGAGCACTGTTCTGAGCACAAGTTGATGGCCCATGGCTGACAATGCCTTTCATAAAACACCTCCACTCCCTCAAGAACAGGGGCAGGCAATTATTTCAGCTGGAGGGCTGCTTAATGAGTTTTGGTGAGCTGTCAAGGACCACAAGGGTAGACCCGTCCCTTGACAGGTGCCCTGCCCCCTGGTTACCATCTTGGGATAAGAAGCCCCACCCCTAACCCCTGATCTTTGCCACCAGAAATCCCTTCCCTTTCCCCCATAAGTACTCCTTTTGGGAAGAGGGGTGTACCATCTTGGAACCAGAAAAAAATTAAATCATATACCTAAAATGAAACATTATGATATATTTTATTTTGAAAATATTTTTGTCTTTATTTACATGTGTTGGTGTGGTGTATATAGAGACAATTGCAAAATAGCTCAAATTAAAGTTTTACTCTTGTATATTGTGTATGGGGTGTGGCTGGGGGGCTGGATGTGCATGAGGTGGGGTGTGGGGGGGATGTGCCATGTGAGGGAAGTGTGCGGCGAGTGTGTGTGGAGAGGGGTTTTGGGTTTGTGGGGAAGTGTGGGTGTGTGGGAAGGGTGTGGGTGGGTGTGGTGTTTGTGGGGAGTGTGACTGTGTATGAGGAGGGTGTAGCTGTGGGGTTTGTGGGGGAGGACGTGTGGGTATGGTGGGGTGTGTATATGACAGACACACAGATAGACACACGCAGACAGACACACACACACACACGTGCATCCCAGGGTGACAGCCCTCCCTGCATGCAGGACAGGGTAGGGCAGACAGGCCTACTGAGCCCTAGGGCTGTAGCTGCTGCTGATTGTGGCTTGCAGCCAGAGCTGATCTAAGTAGAGTGCGGGGCCTGTGGTAAACCAGCCCATGTGGGGCCCTGCCCCCACTCTGATCTGGGCCCTGGACCCGAAGAAGCTGCTGCAACCATTGGCAGTGGTGGCATTGGCTGTAGGGGGGACTAGCGAGTAGCTGGACATGGAGCTGCTCTGGATTTGCCCTGGCTGAGCAGAGCAGCCAGAACTCATGTGCACAGCCCCAACCCTGGTCTGCCCTGCACCACCCGCCCATGCCGAGCAGTGGCCAGGCAAAAGCTGCTGCTGCTGGCATAAGGGAAACGTGGGCCCTCCCCCTCACCGCTGCCAGGCAATTCTTGCTGCAGTTGCCCAGAGCCCACTCCCAGGCTGCACTGTAGCTCCTCTCTGACGCCATCACCACCACCTGCAGGCTGCTCCACAGGGCAGCTATGGCAGTGCAGAGAAGCCGCAGGGCAGCCTGGATGTGGGCTCTGGGTGGGTGCAGCAAGAACTGCCTGGCAGTGGTGAGGGAGAGGGGCTGCTTTTCCTCCATGCTGAGCAGCAGCCTCTGCCCAGCTGCCGCCACCACTACTGCCACTATTCAGTGTGGGCAGGTGGTGTGGAACAGGCACAGGGCAGACCAGGGTTGGGGCTGTGCCCAAAAGTTCCTGCTGGAGCCACAGGGCTGGGGCCAGCAGCATCGGCAGCTGCTGCCACCTGGGCTGCCTAGAAAGATAGTCCAGCTGTGGAGCTGTCCCAGCCCCACTGCATGCCCAGAGGGCTGCAGGACATGCTACAGGCAGGATGGTGCTTGGGCCAGGAGGGGCCTATGGACCTGCTGTGGGCTGGACAAAGACCCTCCATGGGCCAGACCTGTATTTTGCCCACCCCTGCTCAAGAAGGTCAGTACAGGAGTGGGTGGGGAGGAATGAGAATTGGGACAGGGAATCATTAATAAGCATTTCTCAGTGTTTCTTGCCCCCTTTGAAGGGAAGGGCATCACAAGCTTTAACTTGTTTTGTTTAAACATTTTGATCCAGTGAAATCCTTTCTGCTGCAAAACCCCTGAAGTCGAAGGTCAAAATGGGCTGAAATGGCGCAGGCTGCCTGCTGAGCCAGAGAACGTCATGCCACACTGACCTCCAAATGTATGGGTTATTTACAGACTAATGGAGGCAGCAAGCAATTCCAATGCTGCAAGGGCTCTTTCCAGCTAAAGGCGGATCAGAAGACATCACAGCGTGATTTAATAGATCATCAAATGCCGGGGATTGAATTATCACGTCAGTCATCAATCTCACTCCTCAGCCATTATTTGTTTTATTACAAACAGAGAAACGGCTATTGAAGGACCTCTGTGAAGCCAGTGAAAGACTTTTATTTCAAAGAAGCGGGTGAGTCAAGATGGGGAAATTACAGTTGTGATTCACCAGAGAAGAAAACTGTTTATTTCATTAGAGAGGTTTATTGACCACACTAAACACAAAGGGTGGTGGGAAGAGGAAGGGGGAGGACTACAAGGGTTAACTGCTCTTTTGATTTTTTGTGGTGTGTAAATGGTCTCTTTGTGTTATTAAAGACCCAGTAGCACCTCATGGAAGACTTAGAAGATTCTATTTAGGAGAAACTCCATTTCTACATAAATTATTTCATCATCCCTTCTGCACCCCCTATTTTTTTCACTGTTTAAACAGATTTCTATGAATCCTGAGTCTTTGTCTCTTAAAATACATATTCCCATCGGGTACATGGTCTTCTAAGGTTTTAAATACTCCCATCTGGCATTAAAGGCAAAGCACTCAGCCCATCACAGGAGCTGTCCCACACCGTGCAGGACTGAGCCCACACTGTTATCAACCTTAGTTTATGACCCCACATTTGGTTCCTGTGGAGATGTCACATAGTTTTGTGATTTCAGGAGGTGGTGAGTAAGATGAAGGAGGTTTTATGAACTCTGAAGGAAAAGTCACATGTTTGTGCAAATGTCCTTTGTCACAAGAGATTAAGGAATCCGATTGTCCCCCAACTAGAATATGATATACTAACAGAATTTTTTCTAAATAAACTGATCCTTAAACTAGGGGAAAGCAAGAAAATAGACTGTCTTTTAGATAAGGCAGAGGAATGGGAGTAAGGTTGGCAGACTTCTATTCTTGGGTCTGCTACAGGTTCCTGGAGTGATCGTGAACTTTAACATTGACCTTTCTCTGCTACAACAGTGGCTCTCGACTCTTTTAGACTCAAGCCTCAAATGCTAGCTCTTACCTTTCACTTATTTTTTGATTACAGAAAAATACTAGAGCAATTCTTCTCTTGCAGAGAACCC
The DNA here is from genome assembly GCF_001723895.1 of Crocodylus porosus. Classification (NCBI taxonomy): domain Eukaryota; kingdom Metazoa; phylum Chordata; order Crocodylia; family Crocodylidae; genus Crocodylus; species Crocodylus porosus. The sequence continues at coordinate 41,361,033 of NW_017728931.1, forward strand.
AGAAAGATCACAACAGGTCAGAATGTTTCTGACACTGTAGATTCCTATTTGAAATTCCTGGGTTTATTTTGTGAATCATGCGCAGGTGTGTTTATTCACCGAACAGTGCAAATATTGTGTGGTGCCCTTAAGAGGATCTCCCTGGTGGAGAATCATTGTGCTACAGCTTCCCCATCTGCAAACTAGGCACAATCTTTCCATTGCTGTCAGAAGCTGTGGTGTAGCTAAACTGATGTTTGAGATCCCTGGCTGGTGAATTACAGATCAGAATGGCGATACACCGGCAGAACCATGCAGTGGGCGTAGGGGACGAGAAACAGAGCAGCAGCTGTTGTGCAGGAGTATCCTTCTGTGGAATCAGGGGGGTGGGAAGTACTGAGGGGTGGGGGAGGGAAGTGGAGGAGGGATTGACCAGACCGTGCAACATGGGGGCCTGGCAAAAGCACAGCTTCTAGAAGCCTGGAGGCCCTGATTGTGATTTTTTTCTATATGAAGTTCATGCTAATGGAATAATTACTAACCATGGTATTTAGGATGTGCCTAATTACAACTCAGTGACTCAGTATTCCCCCAACCTGGTATTCAAGAATTTAGGAGCAATCAGGGGGGGTTTGTGATAAAAGAGGAAATATATTCAGACTGAAAAAGCTCAATGGTTTAATGATTTAAAGGGGGAGGGGCAGTTAACATGATCCTTGGTGTTACAAGAATACCCAAAGGCTACTCTCACAGATTCATAGACTGTAAAGGGCTGGAAGGGACCTCACAAGGTCATTGGGTCCAGCCCTCCTGCACTAGACAGGAAAGACAACTGGGGTCAGGTGACCCAAATCTCTTTGCTTGTTAGTGCAACCCAACTGCCCCTAACCTTCACAGTTGTGGGCAGAATAAGTATACATATATATTTTAAAAAAATATATCAAGAACATCTAAAATAGATGAAAATCCAAGGGACAGGCTGAGAGGAGAGACATGAAGAAGAGGGAACAAGGAGGAGGCAGGGGGTGGAGGCACTCTGGAAGTTAGCTCAGTTTGGATGGAAGGTAGATAAAATCAATCCATATCCTTCCAGCCCCCATGCTCACCCACAAAGGCCGAAAGCATTAAAATAGCTATAAAAATTAAAATCACTATTCTTCGTCCCTGCTGAAAAGGGCTGGGGAGTTCAGGGGCAGAGAGAAAAATTTCACATTGCAGTCCATTTTTTTTCCCCCTGGAACAAACACGAGACAAAATCCCAATTTTGCTGGGATGCAAAGGATGTGGGGCAATGGAGCATCGTGCAGGATGAATGAAGACCGGCCTCTACCTTCGCTACCATTGCCAACATGCCCCACATCCCTAGAAAAGGCTGAGGCCAATGGGAACCAAGTTACAGAGGTGGAAAGGAAGGGGAGACTTCTGTTGTTTATTCAGAAGTTGTCCTCGCCCTGAGTCTTTTTGCTTCACTTGTCTCTCCTCTGGTTTCCATAGCAACAGCAGGCAGTAAGCAGCCTCTCTCTCTCTCTATCTGGCATGAATATATATGATCAACAAAGGGTCAAAAGTAGCTGCTGGGTTCAGGGAAGCAAGAAAATGCACAATGTCTTCTCTTCCCCGCCCTTTTTCTCCCCCACCTCCCACCCTGTTTGGTTTTGTTGGTGCCGGTGGGGTCATCCACTCCTGCTCCTTTCCCTCAATCACTGGCACAAAACAAGTGGTTTTATTTTCAGACATCTCTCCAGACACCACTCAGCCATATTATAACTATGTCCAGGTGTTTATAACAGAGGCACTATGAAAGGATCAAAGTCCCTAGAGAGAACTCTGTCTACCATTTCACAGGTGACCTAGGCAGCCTTCTTTGGTGGAGATGGTCAAAAAGTACTGAAGAAGATTTGCAAAAGTAGGGGGTGCACACTGCTGCTCCCTTAGTAACACGATCATACTGCTTTATTTGCTACTGGGCCTTTTCAACAGTACGCATTCTTTAACGGTCTTGTTTGCAAGTCCCTAAATAATTGTAACTGTTGTCCAAAAACTGGTTTAGGGATTTTGTGATTCTCTAGTTGGAATTTACTAATTTCCCATTTGAAAAGTTTCAGTCATTGAGGCAAAGAAACAACACCGTGTGACACTCAGAAGTGAAGTGACTTAGCACTCAGTCACAGCCTAAGAGTGCTAGAATACTTGCAACTACCAAGTGGGCTCATCATAATTGGTCTCAGTTCGCACAGAGAAGAGGGCTACATTTGTTGACTTGTTTGAATTATTTGCGGCTCATAATTCTACCAGCTCTATTCTGATTTCTCTAAGTTGCTGACATCCCTCACAGAAGGTTTGAGAGACACAAATATAATGAAAAAGTTTCAGTTCCATGTCATATCATGCTAAATGGCTCAGTGTTTCCCAGACACCTTTGCCAGCGAAGGGTTCTCATGAATACAGATGTATAGAAAATAGCATTTGTCCTAAGTCCAAAACACATTATCCTGGGTGACTGGATATAGAGACCAATGTGAAATATTTTCTGCAAGAGGCAAGGGGAGCTAAATTGTACCATTGTTCCTCATCTCTTTTCTCTTCTCCCTTCTCTCTTTTTCATTGTCTATTTTAAAAACCATCTAAGACCCCTTGCCAAAAGTTACTAATCCTCTTGCCACCCCTCAACTCCCAATTTGGAGAAGGTCAGACACAGAAACCATGCATGGGCTTGTCAGAGCTGCAGTATGGAGCTGGGGATTTGCCACAAATTCCCCAGCCCTGCTTTTCTCTTGTGCAGACCGGCACGAGGAGTCAGTAGTGCTACGCAGAACATAGCTTCAGCCTCTGGGGGAAGGGAGAGCCTTGTGTCAATTAACTGTCACCCTTCCAGATGATGAGGGAGCCACCCCCAGGCAAAAGGAGAGTAAAAATTGTGAAACAAACATGTTTAACACTGTCACTGCACATGATGCTGCTGCACATCGCTGCCAAGCAATGTGAGAGCCAATGACATCTTCATTTCTGGTTCTGTGCTTGAAAGCAGCCTACTGTAAGAGCTTTTAAAAGTCGCCATCCTCATCCCTACCTGAGCTGTAAGATACCTATCATGCTTTTACTAACTCTGGATTAGTACTGTCCATTGAGTGTGCCAAAGAGGACACCAAGACCAAATGGAAGAGACAGAAATGCATGAATTAGTCAGAAATACAAATCTGCTTTTTAACAGCCTGGGTGTCTTACCCACTCTTACTCTGTTTCTGCTTGTTCCACCCACTCCTGATTTGTTTTCACATGTCAAATCCACTCCCACTGCATTTCCACGTCCCACACATTCTTCCTCAATTTCCACCTGTCCCCTGGCTTCCTTTCCATTTCCACTTGCCCCACCCACTCTTATTCTATTTCCAGGCATTTTCTTTCTGACAGTGTGGGTAAAGGTTGGCAGCCTTAACTCTGAATTAATGTAGACTCTCCCCATTCCCCCTCCCATCACTGTTTCCACCCTAGCACATAGCTATTTATAAAATCTATGTTACGTTCACGTCACCCATTAAGAGGCCTGTTTCTGTCAAGGGGCACAAGAGAGTACTAATTTTCACAATCTGGTCTCTGGTTCTACAGGCCAATGGTACTGAAGTCTGTAAGGTCACTAAAGGGAGGCTGTAGTTATCTTAGGAAGCTAGGGCAAAGAAGTCCTAGCTAGTATCCTTAAGACAGAATAGTATGGCATAGGATCCAGAGGATACAGGGTAGGATGGTCATGAGAAAATGTGTCTCCAGGGCTCTGATAGGAACAAGGTGGCCCCAAAGAGAGTGAAAATGTACTGGTATTTGTTTCAGAAAATGGAAGCAAAGAAGGAAAAGGGCTATAGAAGGTTACTAGTCTCTCACCTCCCTCTGTGTACAGCTAATTTATGCATACTGCATAGAAACACACCTTTTTATGATAGATTTTGACTGACGTCTGTGATACCACTTAATATGCTTAGGAAAAGGGAGACTTGTACTTTTGGTCCATAAAGCTTTCATTTACAGGCATCCTCAAACTGCAGTGGAAATGAAGATTTCAATTTACCTTGCAAAGTTTATTATGAGAGACTCTCAAGATGACTTGAGAGGTTGTACAGAAAGTAAGGTAGGGAAGAACATACATAACTACACACATACCTTTACCCTTTGCTTCTGAATAATCACAATAGTGCACTCTAGGTTTCAAATTTTCCTGTTGTTTTGGGGAGAAGTAAGATGGCTAGAATGAAGCTAATTCACAAGAGCTGTGTTTAGAATCAACATCCAAGGGAGATGGTGATTTCTCCTACCTTAGAGGTGTTCAAGAAAAGATTAGACAGACACCTAGCTGAGCTTATTTAACCCCAGCGCTCTTTCCTACCTAGAGCAGGGGGTCGGACTCGATGATCTACAAGGTCCCTTCTGACCTTAGAAATCTATGAAATCTATAATAATATGTCTGTTTTCGAGCACAGAAACAAGGTGGGGAGTGAAGAAAGAGGGAGGATGAAAGGGAACTGAAGTATATAATTGCCTAATTTACAGGATTTTCTCCACTGATTATAATCACTTTTAAATTAAACAGGTTTTAACTGCATCATAACCAATGGCTTTCTCAAAGTTGCTGCCTTCAGAAAGTGCCTACAGAGTATGACTTAAGCCCACTAAAAAGTTAAAAGATCCTATGCCTGATCTCTCATTAATAAACTGCAGCCAAATTCAACGCTGGTCCAAACTGATACATTTCCACTGAAGTAAAAAAGTTAAATGTGACACCTGGATTTGATCTCCATTGGCCTAGTAAGTTGTGCAAGAGGAAAAGTAGAAATAAAAACTTGTCTCAGATTTTGCAACTCTCTCATCTAGGTTAACAAAAAAAAAGCATTAGCTGTTTTTACAGTGCCCAAGACAGTTCAGCCAATACTTGATTTTTGAAGTGATCCAACAACTATCTTTAGAAATAAAATGAAATGCAATGAAACAATTGAACCAGTTATCATCATCCTATCAGGTAGAATGGGGAGCACAATTTTTAAATTAAAAGTTAAAACTACATTAGCTCAAAAGTTACATTATACTTTAAACTGCTGTTTTGTATGCACATTTGGAAAGCAGGCATTTGTTCATGCAAACTTTGGGTTAATTGCACATACCGTCTGCTTAGGTAAGTAAAAACATGCACAACATTTGCATGCATTGTTAAAGGGTGGTTTGAATATTGGTTATCTTCTAACCCAAGTGGAAGTAGGTAATACTCAAAAATTCATGCAATCATGTTTCCTTGAGAGGTTTCCAGCTCTTCCAGATACAAGAGATCCTGAAAGTTCATATAAATGTTCAGAATTGTTGGATGCTTTTCTCTATCTTTTCATGGTTCACCTGTCACTACCTGCGAGTGAGTAGAGATGGACCAGTGTGGGGTCATGCACCATCCATGGAAATGGGTATCATGAGAGGAAACCTGCTGGCTTTGGCTTCTTGTCAGCTGTGATAACCACAACAAGAACTGATGATGGCTCTTTCCCAGCAGAAGAGAGGCACTGGGCACTTTAAATTAAAATCTTTATGGGTGAGATGGTGTTTCATCATTTAGACATGAAATGACCTTACACTGCAAAATGAAGAGCCATCTTTAAATAACAAAGTGATGGCTCCCTGCAGAGAACATAATGCCATACACTGCAATACACCGGATCTTTCTTTTCCCTTGGGAAGCTACCAGGAAAATTATTAACTTCCCCAGAAGAAGAGATAAAGAAAATGACCTTAGGAAAATACAGTCACATATCTCTGTATCTACCAGCATAAATACACATGTGTGCATAACATTTCTCCATCTCTGCAACATAAAAAGATATATGCAACATATATCTCAGAAAATTAAAATTAAATATACATATGGACATGCTCTTTCTACTTTAGTAACACATAGCATCAATATATACTGTAAATATACAGAATATTTACACTTTAACATACAAGCAAATACAACCTAATGCACCAACCTACATCTTAGGAACAAAATATATGTATAATTAGCTACTCATCTCTGAAACATACACCATAAACAAACACATGCACTATGTGTTAAGAAATCTCAGTAACACATAGAAAACATTATATAAATTCCATTGTCACATACTAACACTTGCATGTATAACCTCGTATGCATATATGTAATATAAATGCATAGTCCCTACAACATACTGCATGACACCATCTAAGTAAGCAAATTTCTGCAAAACACATTATATATAGATGCTACATAGTTATACCTATTAAGTCACTCACATCTCAGACAGACTCAGATACTAGGGTACATCACAGGCAGCAAATCTCTTTCAGGTTATTTTAACTTATCCCTTTGCTGGTGTGGGGGGTTTCTCTACAGAGTACTTCCCAGGCTTTGTTTAGTACTGTATGAAATGATGCAGCTCACAGGATCATTCACATATACATATACACATCTGCATAACATACCTACATACTTCTACCTGCAAGCCCTATCCATTTCTTGAACGATAGCTATGTGTAACATTCTGACACTTCCAGAACAGTGTACACAAACACATCCCTATCTCCTTCTCACCTATTAGGATCTTCTCTAGGTAAAGAAATACTGTGAATAACCCCTGTCCCCAACCACACCCCCTTCTTCCCCTGGAGCTGCAATGACGTCTCTTGCTGCCTGCTTATAGGCTCTAGTCCTTGACAGCATTGGCATTGCCATCCATATTATCAACATCCTTTTCCACCCTCCCCCCACTGCCATTCTTGCCTGTTATGGCTGGGTACTCCTGCTAATGTTGCCATTTAAAAGAAGAGCCAAGACAGCAGTGCTGACCAAGCATTTCTGCAATGCCCATTATTGATTCAACAGGCATGTGGAAAGCCGAGAGGTTCTACGAGTTTTTTCTCTGTGACTTGCTCAATTGCAACAGGAAGCAGGGCTGCAGTCTGGTGGGTACTCCAGAATTCCCTTGCCCTGATCAATCCAACCCCCGCCCCAACCCCAAAGCATCATTCCCAGCCTTACCTTTCATTCTGAACACATCTCCCAACATCTACCAGAAGCTTGGCAGTTTGCCATAAATCAATCAGTTCTCTTTAGAATTCTACCTTCCAAAAATATTTACTGTACATAATTTAATATAATACTCTCCTGGATAAAGAGCTGACATGTTTAATTACTTGGCTCAAGGGCTCTCCCCCTCCAGAATATATAGTACATACAGCTACAAATATGGGCAACCTGCTGGAGAGTTTTGCTCCATTTGGAAACAGGGTATAAGAGCAATTCCTCCCATACAAACCCTCATCCAACACTGTCCTCTCTTTTCCAGAATGAGTTGTATGCTGCCCAGAACAGAATGGAGTACTCTTGCCCTCGTCACTAGATAAGGCACAGGGATCACTACTTGGCTAAGGGATCAAAGTAAAGGAAAGAGAGCTACAAAGACAGCCGAAATGGTTATTTGCTCAGCAGATAATTGTTCCCAAAGAGGCACAGACAGAAGACCTGACCACCCACTACCCTCTCTGTTCTGTTAAGGTTGGAGCTTCTGGTACCTCTCTTCGTGAAGAAGCCTAGTAACACAAAGCCAATTTCTCTGCAACCTCTCAGTTTCTTTAAGGGCTGGAGTTCAGACACTTTGACCATATAGATTTGGCACCTGAACTTTTATCTGTGGTAATGCACTTTGACCTTTATGTATCTCTTGATCCTGTACCCACATCTCTCATGAACCTGCACTTACCTACCCATCTACCCGTGTACTCCCACCGCGTGCTATATAAAACTTACCATGTTCACCAATGGGAAATGTATACACCTGTGTTTACAACGTCCTTCTACAGATCATAGCTGAAGGCAGGCGTGTTAAGTGAGGGTATCTTGTGTTCTGACTAGATCTGTGTGAATTTCAAAAAGTTCCCATCACAAGTGCTTAGTTTTCAGTTTCAGATCATGAGCTAATTTCCATTCTTTGGGAACTACTTTGAATTCTGGATTTCTACAAGCCTAAATACACACACACACGCACACGCACACATGCACAAACAAAACAGAGATTCATACAGAAACCATAAATCAAAGAAAGATCGCTCAAAACTTGGGTTGTATTTAGCTAAACACTGGGACAATTTAACTCAAAACTCTAATATAGGTTCCCTACAAAGATTATCAATGTCAGCAAATTTTTTATTAAGACAATCCGGTTTTATTCATATGATATCCTATGGAACAATGAACTTCCTCAAGGTCTCCTGGAATTTTCTAGTTTTTCAGCTACAAAAATTCTTGGAGGCATTTCACTCTCATGAGTAGAATTTGCTCCATGTTTACCAGGAATAAACCATCCAGGGGCATAATTTTTTTAAATGAAAAAGTCAAATGAGCATAGATGTTGTCAGTTCTTTTGTATGCTAATAATACTTGTTTTATACTTCAGGACCGCAAAAGTATCCTTCTTTGCTTTTTGTTGGGTTTTTTTTCCTTGAAAACATGGTCACTTTATTTTTTCAGAATATTTAAGATAATTCTATGTCTGTAACTATGCCTTCACCATAGGGAACCTTTTGCCCAGCCTTAAGTATAACAGCCTCTGTAGCAACTGACTCCACTCAGTTGCAGCTGGCTGATCTCTCCCAAATGCAAGTCAAAACCTGCTCTCCATTGAGACAGCAGTGTTCTCTGAATAAAAAATGAACAAGTTGGGATTCAATCACCAGGAATATAAGACTGCTAAACTATCCTCTTACTCAGCAACTCAGGTAGGAATCCTACCATTTTTTAGGGTTTTTGTGCAAGGACCTTTGTCTTGTTTGGTCAGGCTGGTTCCCAATTTGAGACCATTTGTGCCAAAATGTCAATGAAGCATCCCAGCCTCTCTTGGGCCAGTGGAAATGGTACTGTAGTTCAGCAGGTTTTAACTAAATTTGTATTTTTATTAGGGGTGTGCGAAGCAGACCTTATTCAATTCGGATTCGGATTTGGCCTGAATCAGGGACAGTGATTTAATTCATTTATTCGGATCACTGTCCCTGATTTGATTCGACTGAATCCAAATTTGAAGATTCAATGCTGATTCAGAATATCAGTGATTTGGACATCGACACAGCTTTAAATGTTTTTTCTACATACCTCGAGGTACCAGCACAGCTTGTGAATGCTGCGATGCTGGGGCAAGTGAAGTGTCCCACCGGAGGGAAGGGGGGCCCTCCACACACTCAGTGGCGAACCTGGAAGTGGACTGGAAGTAGTACAATCGGCCATGGGGGGACCCTGGGGACCCCCCCAGACCCAGGAGGCACCAGTCACCAAGCTGGGGGAGTGCAGGGGCCCCCCAGCACGCTCCCCGGTAGACCTGGAAGTGGACTGGACATGATTCTGGCCCACTTCCGGGTCTGTTGCCAAGTGCTCTGGGGAGTGCCCTGCGCTTTTGTGAGATGCTCCATCTGCCCCAGCATCCATCGCAGCATTCACGAGCCACCTGTTACCTAGAGGTATGTAGAAAAAACATTTAAAGCTGTGTCTATGTCTGAATTGCTGAATCTTTCTGATTCAGAGGGCTCAAATTCAATTCAGAGAGATTAAAGGGTCCTCTGATTAGGTCTGGATTTGGAGATTCAGCCACTGAATTGGACTGAATCTGCGCCAAATTGAATCAGGGACCAAAGATTTGTGCAGTGCTAATTATTATGCATAGTATTGCTAAGAAGCACTGCTGGGTATGGTGTCATCATGTATGATGTTCTTTAGTGTTGACAACATATCATGCCATGACTGAGTAGATAGTTAAGTCATAAGGAGAAAGATTTACCTCATTTTCAGAACTTGAGAAAACGTCTTCTGCCAAAACAGGAAGTCTGAAATCTTCTAGAGAAAACTCATCTCCATGACTGAAATAAAAGCCTGTGCTATACACTTTATCCCAGTCAGGTACAGTGCAATTTTCCTTCATGTAATACCAGACCTCTGTCAATAAATCTCAGTCCTAATCTGCAGCATCCTCTGCTATTCTAGTCCTCAGCCTTCCTAAAGAAGAGGCTGCCAATCATGCCAAATTGTTTGCTGCAGACAACTGCCTTGCACGGAGGACTGTAGCCTTGAATCAAAAACCCAGGCTCTAAGCAGGTCTGTAAGTCTGGAGGAACATAGCGTTGTCATTTTGTACTGAGACACTATCTCTAGAATGAAGTGAACCAAAACTCCAGAGCTGAGCACCATCAACATTCTGAAATCTGGATTTAGATGTAATGATTCAGGCTCATCTGTACCGTAAGGTCTATGATGAGATCAGAAAATTCATTTTCCTTGTGACCTAGGGGCATGATCCAAAGCCCTTTAAAGTCAAGGGGAGTTTTTCTGTTAACTTCAAAAGGATCCATATCATACACCAAATCAGGATATGAAAAAGCTGTCCTAAGATGAAAAACCAGTATACTTGCCCCTCAGCACCAGGGCACACTTCAACTCAAGCATTTCTAACAGGAAAGAGCTCTTGCCCCTTTGTGACAAGCCACATGCCAGCCTGCCTTGCTCACAGAAACCAGCCACATGCCAGCCTGCCTTGCTCACAGAAACCAACTCCTACTGTCCCCAAGAATAGCTTATCAGAGCCTCCTGCATTGTCTAGCTGGCTATGAACCAGCTAGCAACTTCTGTCTCCATGGTGACTGACTCTTTGTCATCTTTTCCTCAAAGCTTCCTAATTAGACATCCTGTAATTTGCAGCTTTTCTATAAAATATTTGGAAGGGGAGGGGGGAGAACAGAATAAAAATTAAAATGTGGCAGTGAATCAGCAAGCCAGAAATAACCCAAATAAGCAAACATAAAAAGTAATATTTTAAAAATGAAACATGACCTTGCTCCTCCTGCTAAACAAGCAGCTGGACATTTTGTTGCTTTACCCTTAAATCCTCAGTCCGAATCTCCTTTAACAAAAAAGGATGTAGTTTTAACATTTCCACCCATTCTCAGTGCCGTGGAACAGGCCAGATGTTGATCTTCTCTCCCACATGCCATATAGCTAGCACAGGTAACTCAGCACCTATAGGTTATCATCTCCGGTACAGGCCTGACTGATAGTATTGAAAAGCTGTTAGCATTTGCTGGCTGTTTGGTGGTCACTGTGAAACAAATTGTTGATCCCAGGCCAGTTCCTGGTGGACAGGTATGCACTGTGCAGCTCACTAAAGCTACCATCACAACAGACATTATTTAGCAGGTTAAATAGACAAAAAAAGAGGAGGAAAAAAGAGGCAGATGAGGAAAGAAAAATCGACATTAGGATAGATGGACGCAAAAGAAAGAGGAACAGTAGAACATATGACCCAGAACCCTATTGTTTCTATCAAAGATCCAAATTTCTAGGTAAACCCTCTGAATTTGATGTTTTGTTATGACATTATTATGCTACGCACTGAGCTCGATTCGCATCAGGTATTAGAAATGCTGGGCTTTCACAACCCTGGTGGCACAAAATTCTCTTCTCCGCCAGGGAACCTGGATCTTACAAGGTAGCCAGCACATATGGAGCCTCTAACAGTGAATCTTCTGGAAAGCCTGGACTGTATCTTGAAGCTGCATACTGCTGAGCAAAATATTGCCTCTTTCCCTCAAGGGTGAATCTACTCAGCATTGCTCCCTCTGGTGCTGGGTTGAGCAGCCGTGGATTAAGACCACTTTATTTAAATGTGTCTACTCTACACAGTTTCTGAGCCCAATGTGAATAAGGTCTAAAATTAATAGCCTCCTTGCTTATTTATTTAAAGATGTGCTGCAGTCTGATGGAAAACCTGATAATATATTCTCCTCAGAAACAACTTTTGTGTATATATCACATTCTTTTCTTCATTTTTCTCTCACTTGTTTATCATCACTAGGGATATTTACAGAAAAAGAGAATCTTTGTTTCTGAAAATTCATTTGTCTCTGCTGCTCATTCCCCAGTTGAAGTCATAATCTTCTGCTTGTGACATCATAATCATTTCTGTGGTGAGTTATTGTGTTGTCACAAAGACAAAGGCTTATGATTTCCAATGGGGAATAATCAGCAGGAACAGATGAACTCAGAAGAAGCAATGATCCAGTTTTCATGGAAATGTCTGCAGCAAGAAATAATGAGAGAATAGGATGTATTGAAAATATAATCAATATACAATATAATCAGCTTTACTTCTAAAAAGAACATTTCCTATGAGGCATCAGCAGCACCTTCATAAACCTCTTTATTGGGTAAGTCTGTAGGCTTGTGAGCAATTTGAATGAGAAAACCACAAAGCAAAATGATTTGTATGAAGTTGATTCCTCACCCAGGATTTAAATGAGAATTTGGTCAGAAACACCAACAGCTCAAAGCACAAAAGGATTACAGAGTCTCTCTTCTAGGCAGAGGCAGGAGTTCTGTAGTTGCCTTTAACACCCACACTAAAAACACCCTTAACCAAGGTGTAAGCATAATAGCCTCACTTGGCCAAAATGCCTTCATTATCTGTTTTTTATTCTGTATTGGCACTTCAGAAGGCCTGTGTCTACAACCCTCCTGAATGCACTGTGGGGTGCCACATTAAAGTATGGTGTTCCTGCTCTGCATGCATCATGCTATGTAATGTGCCATCTTTAGTGGAGCACTGAGAGTGCACCAATAAGCACACCCAGGACAGAGCACTTATTGCAGATACCTAGCACCTTAGGACAGCTATGTTACATTTTTGGGGTGTTGCACTCATCCAATATCTTGTATTGTTAGGAGGCAGTGCAGACATGCCCAGGGAGACACTGCTACTGGAAATGTTGAAATGGCTCAGAAAACACTGGTCTTCTGTAGCCAGTAGCTGCCTTGTCAGAAACAACACCTTCTTAAAGGTGCTACGTCAGATAGGAACAGGATGGCTAGACATATATACACGCACCAAAATATAAAATCATTAGAAGTGCAGAGTACCTTAAAATATCCAGTGAAATACATTTCACAGGCCACCAAAAGGAGGCAACCCTTTCTCTCAAGACACCACTTTAAGGTATCCTCCAAGATAGTCATTTTGGGTGTTAAGTCTGTCTACATGCAAGAGTTGCACCTGTTTAACTTAGATCAATCCATCTGTAAGCCAATTCAGTTAAACCAATGCAAAACGCATGCCCAAATGCTTTTCTTTTGGTTTGGGGGTGGCTTATTTCAAATTAGCTTAAACCTGTTTCCAAAGCATCTTAAATTAAATCAAAATAAGCCACTTGCAAATAGAAATGAGATTGTTCACATACAGATTTATGCTCAAATCACTCAATCAGTTTAAATTCCTGCCTTAGTTTAAAGTGGTGCAAGCTGTTTGTGTAGACAAGCCACTGGTTAAAAAACAACAGACCAAATCTACAGAATAGCTGGTGTAATTACAGTGATTTCAACGCAGCTCTAGTGGTTTACACTGGCTGGAGCTCTGGCCTTGTTTCTTATAGGCAACTTGTCTTTGCTCTCTCCCTAAATGGTCATTTGAGGCCAGTAACGCCATATTAAAAATTGTTCCATTGGGATACAAATGTCAGCAATGTCCATTCCTGCATATACTCTAGTAAAGCATTAGAAAGAAACCAAATGGTTTATGAGGTTCTGGCCTCATCCACAGCTAATGGCTCCCAGTTAATAGAACCAGCCCAAGGGCAAAGAGATGGGAGGGGGGTTTCATGAATATGTATGAAGCAAAACAAGTGGCAGAGCTATTCCTTTTTAACATTCTTCATTATCTTCTCCTCGATTCTCCTAATAAAGCAACTGTATGAAAAAATAGGCATCTTGTTAGTGTTTCTCAGCTGCCACACATAATCAGACTCACAAAATATTTTAAACACATATACACCTACAAATGAAAACAGGGAAATTCATGCATGCACTCATGTACAACACACATACACACCCATATGCATGCATGCTTGTTTAACAGTTTCGCTGCTTGGTGTCATGACTGGATTGACAGTCATCTTCTGTGCCTAAGTCCACACTGTGGAGTGCCTCAGGAGAGCACCCTGAAAGACCCTATCGACAAAATGAAGAGCGCTCAGCCTCTCTACATGGGTGTTCAGCAGTTTGTAAAAGTTCAGTCTTTTCTACAGAATAAAAAAGCCTGGACAACAGCTTTCTCATTGCTGTCTCACCCTGGAGCACAATGGTCTACTTCACTGGGAGAAGAGTTGGCTCGTTCTCCAGCCTCAGGCAATCCTTAGATTTTCTGCCAACAAGAGGGAAAATTAATGCTTATTGTGATGAAGAAACTTGTTGTCCTAGGACCTAAACTGAGACCACTAACTTATGTCACATTAGTCCATTGATACCCATGACCTAATAACAACTTTCAACCATCATCAGCCCTGGCTGAAGTTTTGCTAGCACCATCTAGCGCCCAAAGAAGTAGGTATAACACTAGAGTTTTCAGCATCACCATGGCCCCTGTATGCTATCGGCTGGAAGAGAATTTCCTCCAGTCATAGGTATTCTGGGGCAGGCAGTGGTTTTCCTACTGTAGGAGTAGGCAAGTCCATAGCAGTATGGGCGGGGGAAGGAGGGTTAGTGAGTACAGACACAGCTCAAGACAGGTAGCCATAACCTAAGGAACTTCCCTGGGATGACTGGAGTTGGGAGGACACAAAGGTACCTTCAAACTATCCTTGATTTCTTCCCCTCATCTGCAACTGTGTGATGCCTCTCCCAGAAGCTCAGTACAAAATATTGCCCTGAATTCTTACCCAAAGGCAAGAGACATAAGGAAACAACAGGTGTATTGAGACACACAGAAATGCACATCCCCATCTTCACTAGTACAAAACCAACTACAAACACATAAGAAACATCCAGTTTACACTTAGATGTGGATAGACACAACACACATACACAGCAGCTCACTTATATTTCTTATATATGCATGTGCACGCACATGCAGATTCAAAGGGTTGCTGCCTGTTCGAGACTATTACATCGCTGGTGGAACGACTCAGGAGAGAGGACATACAGATGCCGTTAACATGTTTTTTCTCAAGAGCTGACAATCAGAGCCAGTCATTAAAGCAATCTAACAGATAGAAAGGGCCACAGAACACCTCCCCAACCTGAAGTTTGGTCCCCTGAAGCCCTGTCCTCTTCCAGCTTTGCCTCCCAAGCTGTCCTGAATGTCCATGAAAGGTAAAGAGGAAGCTAAGCTGGAAATCCCGAAACCTGCTTGGGCAGACTGTGAGAGATGAACCCAGGATCTTTAGTGCTCATAAGCACACACCTTGATCTTTTAAGCTTAAGGAACAAATCTAGTAGGTGGGTGGTGGAGCAGACTTATAAAAATAGGGACCTATCAAAATCAAGGAGGTAGGCAGGTGATTTCATGGGCTGATGGCAGTGCCCACCACCGTTTTTGCGGTTTTTCACCGTAACCCCCGCCCCCCCCAACACTGCTTATTGGCAAAGGGGCCCTGTCAGTGTCCTCACCCTTCACCACTGATTGGCCAAGAGGGCTGCCATTCATGTGGCTCCACCTCTTACCACTAATTGGCCGAGGGCTGCCGTTCCTGCGGTTCCACCCCTCATTGCCAATTGGCACGGGGGGGGGGGGGCACATAATGGGCAGCCCGCTTGGCCAATCAGTGGCAGAGGGAGAAGGAGGTGGCTGCCATCTTGGCTCCCTCTCTGTGTGCTGATGGCTGTGAACCCTACTGGTTCCTACTGGGGAGCCAGCATTTTATATTCAGTAAGTGGGGGGCGGGGGGGGTCAGGCAATCCTGCTGAAAATCACGGGGAACACTACTTTTTACGGAAAGCACCTCAAATCATGATTTCCACGAAAAATGCAAAATCATGATTTGAGTAGGTACGTACTCATAAACCTTTGTTGATGACCCAACAGAAGGAGAAAGGGAACATCCACTAGACAATGCATTGTTCACAGGGGCCAGGCATTCCCTCTTCATCCCTACATGATAGTGTTCAGTTATATCATGCTACCCCATGAGAACAATCAAGTTATCCCTTTCGAAAATTTAATTGTAGGTAGGTATGCAGGTAAAAAGACAGAAGCTAGTAACTGCTCCCCCTGGGTATTTCACTGCTGAACACATTGGTCTTGTTTACCATGCAGAAATCCTGGTGGGAACTGGGACCCAGCTCTATTGGCACATATATATTCATTTCCCTAGAGAGCTCTATCTAGGATGTATGAAGTCAGTGATGCAGAAGGCATCTTGTCTCACTGAAAAGTTGCTGACTTTTTTATAGTTCAGCAATATACAGAAGCAAGCTTGTCTTAAGGATTTGGGAAGCCTTGGGCATTCAGAGCCTCTAACCATGTAATCACATAAATGTTATTGCAGTGACTGTGCTTGAGTGTGCATATGGATACTTCTGGCATTTTTCTTAACTGCATATTTGCAAATCTGAATGTTTGGGTGTTTACACTGTGGTTCTCTCTTTATTTTACTCCCCTAAACATTTGCTCCATGCCTGGAGGTACATATTACATATGCCTAGGAATGTAAATATTATTAAAAAAAATATTCGTTTAACCTCCTCTAATTATATCGGTTAAACAGTTAACTGATAACACAGCAGCTCCGACACAGCTGTTGCTGGAAGCTGCTCCCATTTCTAGGAGCCCTTTGACTGGCTTGCTTCTTGCAAATTGGTCTCTTCTCCCACACCACTGCCAAGCACCACTGACTGACTGACTGTTGCATTTCCTTTCATCTGTTGAGATGTTGGACAGCCATTTCACTTCCATTTCAACCCCAGCCAGACAACACAGCCCACATGAAGCCCTGTGCAGGGAGGAGGGGAACAGTGTCAATGAGCAGCTAATTGCTTAACTATTGAGTCTTTGGCTGCTGGCTGTTTTCCTCTTAGACTATGGATACTAGTCCCCATCTTCCCTCCCTGTTCCTTTCTTGCTCCTCCCACCTTCCTGGCTGCCCTGCTGCCTTCTGAGTCCTGCTGGGGCACCACTCAGCTTCCCTTCCCTACCTGACTGCACCCAACCAGAGCGAAAAGATAACCAGTAAACTAACTGGTTATCAGTTAAAGGATTAATCATCTGACCTTTCAGATCCCTAGTTTCAACAACACTGATGAGTACTAGAGCCCTTTCAAACTGAAGGCCCTGTGTCTGGGGCTAATTGGCCTATGCCTTGAAACAACACTGCAGAACATATATGTATGGAATACCACTCCAACTCTGGACCCCACATATACACACTACACAGCCTACTGACAAGCTTCCTATAAAGCAAGGTTGTCAAACATACTGCCTGCATACTGGTGCAGGCCTATGATTTGGCCCACAGGTCTTGGCATAGGCACCAACTTTTTTTTTTTTGGTGGTGGTTTTTTGCAGACTTAAAAAAAACAAACAACCCAAAAACCCAGTACTTTACTTTTAACTCAGTGTGTTCCTGTGCTGAACCGTGCACATGCCCAGAAGAGGCAGTGTGTTACTTCTACTTGGCTCTGCAGCATCTGTAAACATTGGGTGCTTTAGTGAGACTTTTTTGGTACTTTTATCTAACAGCTGATTCAATCAGCTTTAGCTAAAAGTGCCAAAAGCCCTGCTAAAGCACCCGAACTTTACAGATACTGCAGAACCAGGTTCAAGTCACACACCGCTTTTCCTAGTAAAGTACGGGGGGGATTTTTAATTTTTTTTTTAACATCTGCAAGTGGCCCCATGAGTACTGAACACCCACTAATTTTTTTTGGTGGGTGCTTAAGCTCCGGAGCATCCACAGAGTCAGTGCCAATGGGTCTTAAACTGACCCTGCAGTCCAAATGTGGCCTATTGAGTTATTCTGGCATGCAGGCTGGACCCAGTGCTGCAGGTACTGCATTCAGCACAGGGGGTCAGTTCAGGGTACTTTCTGCATGCAACCTGCCAAGACAGCCCTACACACCGGCTCCAATGTGTGGTCCCAATCTATCCCAAAAAATGGCCTAGTGACCCTCATCTGGTTCGCAGGGTTAGATGAGTTTGACATCCCAGCCCTAAAGAATCTCAGTGGACAGATCATTTGGTTCCAACGTGGAGCATTAAGCAGTAGAGCTTATGATTCCCAAAGTGAGGGGAATTACTGCTCATGGGTATATGACAGCTGATCTAATTTAATTGTATTGTGGGTCCTCCCCTGTCCTGCACCAGGTGAAGTTAACCAGGGCAACTTAAACCAGAATGAAACAGCTGCTAAACTACAATGATTTATCTTCTAATTACAGCAAGACACAAAAATGCCACAACAGATCAGCTTCACACATGGGGCACTGACATACATGCAAGTCCCCTCTCTAATTCATGGTGCATTACATAAAATGCCATGAGTTAGAATGGTCCCCTGGCCCAATAGATATCCACCTGTTGGGGCTGGGGGATTGAGCCTGGCTGTAGGAGCTTGAGATGCCTGCCTGCAGCTGAGGAACTGCCTCTCTCCCCTAGTCCTGACCCCCGCCACTCCCCCCACTCCTAGCTCTGTGGATGCCTGTAGGAAGAAAGTGGGGAGGGGAAGTGAGTTGCCCCCTGGGGTTTGTCTGGTCTGAGCAGGGAGGGAGTGAAGGGTGGGAGGGGGCTCCAATCCACCGCCCCCCCCCACTCAAGCTCAGGCCAGGCAAACCCCAGCAACCGGCTCACTCCCCCTCCATACCCCTCCTTCCCTTCCTGCAGACTACCTTGAGGGTGAGTCTAGGTTGAATCAGCCCAGCCCCGTTTGCACCACAAATTAATCCTAGGGAACACATGTTCCCTAAATTGCTCTAAAGTGGAGTACCTTCATCTGACTCCTCATTTGATGAGGGTTAATTTTTTATGCCACTTTAAAAGCACTCTGAAGCCAGGCACATCTGTTATGGCACAACTATAAGGTGCTTTCAGGGGCCCAATTGCATAGCAAATATAACTTCTGTCTGCCCTCATGCTGAGTGTCTCTCTCACTGACCTCCACTGGTATTACTTTTTTTTGTCCATACTCATAAATAGTTTTAACCAAAATTTTCAATTAGAAGTGAACTTAACATGGAAAAACAAAACCACAAAAACATTTTCAAGTTTTTGCTGGCTGAAACTTTCCATATGCCAGTTTTTTCTGTTTGTTTTCATAGATTTCATAGACATTAGGGCTGGAAGGGACCTCAGAAGATCATCAAGTCCAGCCCCCTGCCCAAAGCGCAGGAAGTCAGCTGGGATCATAGGATCCCAGCAAGATAAGCATCCAATTTACTCTTGAAGGTGTTCAATGTAGGTGCTTGAACCACCTCCGATGGCAGGCTATTCCA
>NW_017728931.1:41380985-41387716 GCF_001723895.1 Crocodylus porosus
GGCAAACTTGGCCAGTCCACTTCTGACTCCAATGGCCACATCATTAATGAAGTTGTTGAACAATATGGGTCCAAGGACAAAGCTATGGGGGACCCCACTGGTCACAGGGCACCATGATGATTGACTTCCATCAATTACTACCCTCTGGGTCCAACCGTGGAGCCAATTTCCCAGCCAGCAGATCATGGTGGACCCCAGGCCACAATTGGCCAGTTTTGCCAAGAGATGATCGTGGGATACCAGATCAAAAACTTTTTTAAAGTCAAGATATATGACATCAATCTCTTCTCCCTTGTCCAGGTAATAGGTCACCTGGTCGTAGAAGGAAATGAGATTGGTCAAGCAAGACCTACCCAAAACAAACCCGTGCTGGCATCTTCCTTGCTCTCTTCATAGCAGGGGAAAAAGTATGACTGAAGAAAATGGGCCTGGGTTTCATAGTTTCATAGTTTGTAGGGTTGGAAGGGACCTGAGCAGATCATCAAGTCCGACCCCCTGCCACAGCAGGAAAGAGTACTGGGGTCAAACGACCCCAGCAAGGTGATATCTAGCTTTGCCTTAAAGACTCCCAAGGTAGGAGCCAGCACCACTTCCCTTGGAAGTTGGTCCCAGATCCTAGCCACCCTGACAGTGAAGTAGTGCCTCCTAATGTCTAATCTGAATTTACCCTCTGCCAGCTTGTGACTGTTATTTCTAGTCACTCCCGGTGGTACTTGGGGGAACAGGGACTGCCCCAATGCCTGCTGGTCCCCTCTGACCAGTTTGTAACAGGCCATTAGATCCCCCCTCAGCCTTCTCTTGTGGAGGCTGAACAGGTTCAGGTCCCATAGCCTCTCCTTGTAGGGCCTGCCCTGCTGACCCCTGATCACGAGAGTGGCCCTCCTCTGGACCCTCTCCATGTTGTCCACATCCCTCCTGAAGTACGGCGCCCAGAACTGGATCCAGTACTCTAGCTGCGGCCTGACCAATGCCTCATACAGGGGGAGGATCACCTCCTTGGACCTGCTTGAGATGCATCTGTGGATGCATGACAAGGTGCAGTTGGCCTTCCTGACTGCATCCTCACACTGCCGGCCCAGGTTCACCTTGGCACCAATAATGACTCCAAGATCCTTTTCTGCCTCTGCACTGATGAGAAGGGAGCTCCCCAGTCTGTAGGTCTGCTGCTGGTTCTTCCTCCCCAGGTGTAACACCTTGCACTTGTCAGTGTTGAATCCCATCCTGTTCTCATCCGCTCACCCCTGTAACCTGTTTAGGTCCGATTACAGCCTACTCCTACCATCTAATGTGCCCATATCCTGCCACATCTTAGTGTCATCAGCAAATTTGAACAGGGTGCTTTTTATCCCTTCGTCCAAGTCACTGATGAAGATGTTGAATAGTGCGGGCCCAAGGACTGAGCCCTGGGGGACCCCACTGCCCACATCCCTCCAGGTCAATAATGACCCATCCACTACCACTCTCTGGGTGCAGCCCTCCAGCCAGTTGGCAACCCATTTGACTGTGTAGGTGTCAACACCACAGTCCCCCAGTTTTTTAACGAGAATGGGGTGAGAGACATGTTGGCATTGGCTTCTGTATGAACATGGGCATTTTCTGCAGAAAATTTTGTTTAATAAAACAGTTTGACCAGTCATAACCACATGTCTGTAGTAAAGATAAGTCTTCTTGCCACAATTTTCACTTTTGGCCAATTTGTTGGGTGTATCCGGCACTCGGCTAATACAGCTTCCTAAGCAGATCACAGCTTGGTTGCCCTTGATGTACACATCTGACTATCCACACTCTTCTAGATTTTATTCCTCTTGCTTTAGCAAATGCTTTTTGACAAGCATGTACAGTCCTTCCACCAAGTTTTGAACCTCAGAACTCTACTAATCAGTTTGCAAGGACTAATGCTATAGATTTGTAGCAATCAATTGACAGATTCTGATATTACAGGTATCAGAAGTAATGACAGGAAGTCTTCCTCTACATCCTTATTTAAAATAACGTCTGCAGTGCCCTGTGGCACTCATCTTTGTCAAAAACTTCACAAGACCATAGATGTGGAGCCAGAAAAAAGGCCTTCTAGTTTTCTTCTCATGTCTCAACACCACATTTGACCATTTTGTTACACATGCTTGTGCCAACGCTGCCAGCGGCGCCTGTGGGTGCCCCCCCAGACTTGGGAGGCACCAGTTGCCCATGGTTCCTTGGAACTTGCAACTCCAGTACATAGGCAATCAAGACATCACCACCTTTGCCGTGTTTCATCAGCCCATGATGGTAAGGACTCGGCTGCTAGAATGTCTTTTTTTTTTTTTTTTTTTGCTGTCAGATACTTTCTTCAGCCTCTCATTCCACAACTGTATTTGTGTTTCCTTGGATGTGACATCAAGAGATTGGGTGCTGGTGAGGAAGCTCCTTCATTACTTCAAACATTTGTGTGCTCTGGGATGGTCATACAGTGGGTGTCTCACATCTTTAGTTTATCTTGATTGTTCTATCCTGCTGGCCACTGTTCTTCTAATGTCAGGAGAAGCAATGCCAACCAGCAAATACACACTGTTTAGACTGGTAGGCTTCAGACATCCTGTGATGCATTGATAGCTATCATTCATAATGGGGTCAAGACACTTAGCATGTACAGATCTCTCCCATATAGGGCATACATAATTGGCAGAAGAGAGGCTGAGAGCCAGAGGAGTGGCTTGGATGGTTGAGGGGCTAGCTCCCCATTTCGAGTTGGTGAGCTTATATAAAATCTTGTTACAAGTGCTCACTTTTGCTTTTGTCTTCATGGTGTGTTCATTGTATGAGAGAGTTCTACTAAGGGTGACTCCAAGGTAAACTGGATTTGGACAGCAGGATAATGGGGTCTCGCACTGTGTAATATTGGGCGGGTGGTTGGCTTCATGGTCTTCAGATGGAAGGCACACACTTGTGTTTTTTCTGGGTTGGTACATAATTATTTTTCAATGTAGGATGAGGTTAAACCAATTAGTGACTTGCTTAGGGATTTTTTGGCATGGTCAAAAGCCAGTATTTTGACTTTCTCGTCATCTGCTCTGAATTTTTCCTTAAATCATTCCCTCTGGTATCTAATATTTTCTTTGTTTTTAAAGATAGTGTTTCAATTCTCCTCTCACACTTTATGCTCATGTAACTCCAGTGACTTCCGCACAGGCATTCTTGATTTACATCAGGACAAGCTGGACAAGAATCCATCATACTTTTTAGAGTGTTTTAGAGTGCACTTAGTTATTTATTAGAGTTTGCTCTCATTGCCTAGATTTAGCATGAAATGTAGGTTCTGTGGAACTTTTACAAGCCAACAACTAACAGAAATGTTTCCACAGTTGTATTTTAATTTAAAAAGATATATACCAGTGGACACACATTAAATATAAACTAACAATATGTGTCAGTGATTGTATCTGTAACTTACTGCATATAAACATAAAATTGAAATGAGAAAATAACTATTTAGTAGGCCTGTGCATAGCGGCTAGTATTCACTTCAGATCTGGATTCGGCCGAATCTGATTTGGAGATCTGGCTGCTGCTGAATCTCCAAATCACACAGGTCCATCCCCCGCCCACTCTCTCAGGCCCGGCAATGGCTGCCCCACCTGCCCCAGCTCCTGGCACTTTGGAAAAAAAGGCCCCTACTCACTGGGTGCTGCCAGGCAGAAGGGCTTATCCTTGTTGTCCCCCTGTGCTGCGTGGGGGGTTCTGTCATGAACCTCCAAACCCCCCCCTGCTGTCCCTGCTCTCCCCCCCTGCTCCCCCATGGCTGCCCCACTCGCCCCAGCTCTGGCCCTTTAAGAAAAACAAAACCCCAACTCAGTGGGTGCTGCCAGGCAGGGGGGCGATCCCCACTGCCCCCCACTGACCTGCACTGTGTGGAGGGCTCTGCATGAGCCCCCCCAAAGCCCCAAGGCCCTTGCAGAAGCCAGCAAGTCAGGGAGGGTTGCATTTTTTTTTTCTTAAAGGGCTGGAGCTGAGGCAGCTGGACAGCCATGGGGTGGGGCTGGGGAAGCGGGGGGGCAGGGGTCCTGTCACCATGTGGCATGAGGCAGTGGGGATGGCCCCCCCACCAGGCAACACCTGGTGAGTAGGGGCTTTTTATAAGGGGCTGGGAGCTGGAGCCAGGCGGGGCAGGCATGGGGGAGTTGGGGGAGCAGAGAGGGGTCAGGGGGGCTGGGGGAGCAGGCAGGGGATGGAGCCTGGCAGGGGTCCCCCCCAAGGTCCCCTCCCTGTTCTTCCAGCCCCACCTCCCCTGCCCCTACTTACCAGCTCCAAGTTCAGCTCCAGCTCCCTGCTACAGCAGGCAGAGAGCACCCAACTCATCGAAGCTCTCTGAATCTTTTCCAAAGATTCAGAGAGCTTCAAATCGATTTGGATCTTTTATTGGTCCCCTGATTCAATTCAGATTCAGAGATTTGGCCACTGAATCGGGCCAAATCTCCTCCAAATCAAATCAGCACCCAAAGCTTCACACAACCCTACCATTTAGGCAAAAAGTGAAACTGACTAGCATATTGTCATTAACTTAACTGAGAAAAAAGGAACAAAGTCATCAAATGACATTAATAGTGAAAAAATAATCTCAGGGTATTGTTAGTAATATAGATGAGGACAGTTAAGTGTGTCTGTGTATTATAGACCCAAATGCACTGCTGGCACAGCTCCATAAAATTAGACCAGCAGAGAATATAACCCCCAGTTTTTCACCTGCATCTGTCCTTTAAAGTTTCTGTACATAATTTTTTTCCTACATTTCTTCAGTCTCCAGCCTCTCCCTACTATGAAATTACATGTTCCGACTCCTGGTTTTAACAGGAACTCAGCAAGAGAGGTGGGATCTGTTTCCCTCCCTCATAGTAATGACATTCTGTCATTGTATCTGAGGTTGCTGGTGACAGATTGTGTTTTCTGCCACAGTTTTGCTCAAGTTTGGGTTTGTTTCTTTGTTTTTTCCTCCTTCCTGTATTTTCTGTTGAAAGGAACTAAGAGTAGCTAGTGTGGATGAAAGGCTGGAATGATTTTTTGGGGTGTCACAGTGTTTAGAGTTGTTGACAGCATGTTGTTATATTGTTTCATTAATTATATTGTTTAATTAATTCTCCTATTCTTTGAATTCTTGAATAATAGATTTTCCATAAGGAAATTCAGGAATTTGGTAGGATCCAAGAATTTCTGGGGATAAACCATTTTGGCCATTTCTCTCTGTCTTGCAAGGGGAAATAGTCTTATATCCATGCAAATTAGGATGTGGTCTGATCCCATTAGGAAGATTTTTGCAGACTTCCACCCATATTTGGGTGACTCCATGTGTGCAGGTCAAGAAATTAATTCTGCAAAGCCCAAAGTAGGCATTTGTATCAGAGGTTTTAGGCCATTGTATCAAATGCACTCTTCATATTGATTCTAAAGTTTCCCTGGTGAACTTCCTTGCCACGATGGAGGACATCTTCTATCAGCTCCTCCAGGGAGCTTTGGTATCTGGCCACGAACAGAGGCTGCCAAACTTTTCCAGTTCATAAACCCAGACTGCCAAGACTCATCTCCAGATACTAGCACCTCTCATTACAATGAGTTACCATCTTACTTCACAAAGAGAATCACCTTGAGATAACCTTGTGGGCTACTCCAAGGACAGCAGCAATCAAGGCCATTACCTGTTACTCTGACCCTTTCCCAGCCTAAATGGAAAAAAAGGAGAGAAAACAAATGGGAATCCTACTAACAGAGAGCACGAGCGCCCCACTTGATGAGAGGAAATTTACTGATAGTCCCAAAGCACCAGTAGACCAATCAATGTGGAAGAAATTATTGCTCAATGTCAGTGACCTTGTAAGCCCTCATAAACCTGCCATGTTAATTTGTATTTTCTAAGCAAGCTAATCAAGAAGCTAGCAAAAGAATAAAACTCTTTCCAGCCCCTCCACATCAAGTGTCCCTTTTGGTCGGTCAGGGACATAATACAGACAGATGAAGCATATCCATCTTCATTCTGCTGGACCTTGCTGTGGCATATGATCCTATAAGAAACTGCAACAATGAATGATAATTGCATGACATGACTTGGATCTTTCCCCTCATACCAAATCTAGAAGATTGCTATGGGCAATTTTTCTTCCCTCTCCAGAGCATTATTGCAAGATACTATTCCACATCAATCTGAAGCTGTCAGCTTCAGAAGCTGATGGCAGAACATGGCTTGCAGTGTTAGCATGGATGACACCCAACTCTCAATATCTTTTGTATACAATATAAACAGCAGCATCCTCCAGCTTCCTCAGCATAGGCAAGATCAATGTACATTTGTAGGACGAGGGAAGCACTCTAAAGAACTGGTCCTTGCTAAGTTGCTTTCCCCCTTGAGGGCAACTGCCTTCACATTTCTAAGGTGGTTTGGACATCACTGCTACTCCAGGCCCAAATAGCCATAGGAAAAGAAATACAGACAGCAGCAAAAATATGCTTGCTGCTGTCTATATGACAGCACTCCATCCTATCAGACATAGGCCTGACTATAGTGATTTAGGCATTCATGACTCCAGGCCTGTTTACTGCAACTAATTATATCTAGGCATAAAACCATGCAACCCAAGAAAGCTCCTGTGAGTATAAAATTCAGCATCCCATCCACTTATCTGCAAAGGTCATTAAGGACACATCAACTTGTGCAGTCTCTGCACTGGCTCCTCATTCAACACAGAGGTAAATTTTTTGTACTAGCA